>NC_135532.1:71823165-72144415 GCF_045843805.1 Urocitellus parryii
TGGTGTTCATGGCTTTTTCCTTCTTAGCTATTTGTGAAAATTTTCAGCTGCACTTTTGAGGACATAAAGGATTAATGTTAAATTTTCTTGTATTAGTTGCATATTCCTCAGTATTAATGTAATTTGGGAGATAAAAGAAAGGAAAAATTTAACTGATATCATCATACTATAGCTGCTACAAGAGTCTTCTGAATTTTGACTCCTTTCTCTATACATAAATAACTTTTTAAACCAGTTTGTAATTATTCTGTTCATATATTTACTTTATCATGTTATTATGCCTGTTGTAAGAATTTCCTTATGTTTACTTAGTTTTTATACAACATCCATGTTTTAAAATTATTTTTTAGTTGGGCTGGGGTTGTGGCTCAGCGGTAGCACCGTCACCTAGCACATGTGAGGCCCTGGGTTCAATCCTCAGCACCACATTAAAAAAAATCAGTGAAACAAAGGTATTGTGTCCAACTACAACAATATTTAAAAAGTTATTTTTAGTTGTTAAAAAAAAATTTTTTTGCCCAATGGTGTAAGGATGGTAGGGTGTCCAAGTATTTTGCAACATCACTAGGATAGGACCAAAACACCAACACTTTGAGTGAGAATTCGCTGTTCCAATTCCTCAGCAAATTCTTCCAATCATGCAGCATCCCAGTGTGCAAACCGTTTTAGAAAGTCTGATTAAGTGTAAACACTAAGTTATGTCCAGGGCCAAACCTAGGGGACCTGGGAGATCTACAGGCTCAGCTTTGTAAGAGCCTGCCTCAAAATAAAAAAATATAAAGGACTGGAGATGTAGCTCAGTGGTAAAGCCCTAGAACAAAATTTTAAAAGTCAAGGTTATAATCAACTTTTTGCTGTGTTCCTTCCCTATGTTTTTAAGTTATTGGCTCAGTGTTAACTTAGGTCTCCTATTATTTCTTTTTCATCAACACAATTGCTACATTCAGGCCCAAACCGAGTCATTCTTTGAATGTCTTCTCCTGTCTTGAAATTGGGGTGGATGAGCTATTTTCTGTCATATTGATAGCACAAACCTGATTCAAACCCAGTGCTTGGCACAACAAGATTAGGATCACCTCTATAATTCCACAAGTTGCATCAACAAAAATATGTTTCATTTCAACCAAAGCCACATCAGACTCCTACCTTTGTCCCCGTCACCCATTTCAAGGTCATTCATATGGTCTTAGGATGGTTTCTGTTCTAACTTTGAACTCTTATTCATTTCCTATTAAAGGGGGAAAAATAATCTGTGGTGAGTCCTAATCAATTTTGTGCTAACCTGACACTAGCGTTCAGAGATAAGATCTTCCTTCCTTCCTTCTATTCTCCATAACTGGCATCAAGCTGTGAACTCGGTATTAGGCCTCACTCTGAAATGGCGGCTACACATCTGAGCAGCAGTCCTGCTCATCCAGCTAGGGGTGTCTCCGTTCTTTGGTGCTGGTCCTGAAGAGAAAAATGGCCTCCTCAGTAACTCATTTGCCCCCTGACCACAAATAAAAGAGTTGCTGACAGCTTCATTCATTTGTGAGTCTCTCCAAGCAGCAGTTTGATTTTAAATCTCCCTTTAAAGGCCTTTTTGAAATAATTTCTTGTTTTCTTTCTTTTTTTTTTTTTGTTCTTCTATAACAAGTCATATTATATTTTTAGTCACTCGTATCCTAGGCTTCATATATTCCATTGTAAATATATTAGATTTGCCTTTGCCTGAAAAATATTTGTGCATTTTGATTCTCTGTTCTCTGATATCCAAAGACATCTGTGATGATAATGTTTACTAAGCTCATTCTAATTTGCTTGTTTTCCCCTTATATCTGCTCTGATTTTCCTTACCATTTTTTTCAATATCCAAATATTTTGGCTATAGACTACGATGGACTGGTTAATCTACTCTGGATCTACGTGCTGGAAAGTCTGTGCAAAGAAAAATGAAATTGAAGAAAATATTTTACATGTTAACAAATTAGTTAACATGTGGCTACATGTTCATGTGGTTACACAGTGGCTACAGTTCGGACCTGGAATGTCCCCCAAAGGCACATATGGTAAAGACTAAAGTTCTCAGCTTGGCACTATTGATAGGAAGTAGAAACTTTAGGAGGTGGGCAGAGGGGAAGGTTTTGGCTTATAAGTGGTGTACCCTGGAAAGTGATTATGTGATTTCAGTCCAGTTCTCTCCCAGTCTTTCTCTTGTATCCAACATAAGGTGAATGAGCTTCCTCTGCCAGGTGCTCCCACCGTGATTCGTTGCCTCACCACAAGCCTCATGGCAATGGGGACAATCAGCTATGGGCTGAAACCTCCAAAATTGTGAGCCAAAAATAAACCTTTTTTTCTTCCTAAGTTGACTATCTCAGGTATTTGTTGAAGTAACAGAAAGCTGACTAACATAAGGTGTTCAACATATTAATTTCTCTCCCTACAGTTAGTTCATTCATCACTTGGCATGATAACTCTACAGCTTTCATGGTGTTGCTGTGAGGATTAAAGGAGATAATTTTCTGAAAGTATCTTAACCTCTAAAACAAACTACACTAACATACTCTATTATTAAATGATGTAGCTCTGTATATTACATTTATTACTGTCCTGAAGGAGATGGTCACATGCAGCTGTGAATGTTTTGAAATATAGATTGTTATGTATGCAGTACCCTCCCAGTTTTTCACAATCTCCTCAAAGAAGCAAAGATGTATGTTACTTTGGGTTGTAAACTGCAAAATGGGTTGTGATCTAGAGGAAGCTGGTAAGAGGTTATACAGTTATATAATTACTGAGTAATTATTTAGTCTATGCATTTGAAATTTTTCTTTATTTAGTGGCTCTTATCTTCCTTCTAGAAGTGGATTTTGGCTCTAGTCAGTGTTCTTTTTTGATTGCAAGAGATGGAAATTCTGAAACAGTGACCAATTGCCTCAGTTTGGCTGGGAACTAGGGTGTTTCCTGGCAGTGGACTATCAGTGTTAATGCTTGGCAGATTAAAATGTTTGGTCACCCTTCTGTCAGGGAGTTTATTGAAAGAACATGCACATACAATGCATGTGAAGCTTAATAAGGCTTCAAAATAGCCACCACTAGTTAGTTTTATGGCCCAGCCATACATCCTCATATATCACCATATATCAACTCCATGCTGTTCTGTCTTCTGACTAAATTCCCTTTCTCAACTTTATTTTCTACATAGCTTTGATTTGTACTAAAATGTAAACATCATGGGCACAGCCTATCCTGAGTCAGAATATAGATTTTTAATTTCAGATGAGCCATGGCCAAAAGTGGACAGAGAAGTGAGGCCATGTGTGACCAAACACTGGGATTTTTTGGAAAGAAGAGCATGGAGATTAGTCCTATCCCTTAATGGGGGTATGTGTAGGAAGAGTTTTCCAATCTATCTGGCATGATTCTCCCTCCTACTCACTCTTTCCTCCATCAGTTCAAGTCTATTCTCAGATGCAAGTTCGTGGACAAGTGTGAAGTACAAGCATAGGACTTCTCCGTCTGCAGCCAAATGCCCTTAAGTGATCATAACTCTTCACACACAGCGGATTCTTCCAGCAGACCAGTTCAAAGCCTCTGCAGGCTTCCTCGGGTCTCTAGCCTCTGGTTCCAGATTTCACGATCTGCTCTTAGAAGTTTCCAAACTTCCCTTTAGAAGAGAAATGTAACATTACAATATGTCCCAAATTTTCTTAATTCACTCATGAGATTTAGTTCTATGCCAATAGCCTGGTATCATCTGACTTTCTCATGTATCTTAATATTTTTTTGAACTTTTTGTTTGTTAATGCAGTACAGAGGATTGACGCCAGGGGTGTTCTGCCCTATTTATTTATTTATTTATTTATTTATTTAGCACTGAGGATTGAACCCAGGGACATTTCACCACTGAGCCATATCCCCAGCCCCCTGCCTTTTTTTTTTTTTAATTTTGAAGCAGGGTCTCACTAAGTTTCTTAGGCCTTGCTAAGTTGCTGAGTCTAGCCTCAAACTAGGATCCTCCTGTCTCAGCCTCTGAAGTCCCTGGGATTACAGGCATGCAACCACTGCACTTAACATTTTGATTTCATCAACTATGAAGACTTTTTGTTCACTTTGGGGGGAAAAATGCAACATGGCTTACAACAATTAAGCTTAAAACCTTATATTCTTCAAATCCTCTATGTAAAGTATATAATTCATAGCATAAATGCCTAAGGGCAAAAGCCTCAAAAAATACTCCATATTTGAAACTTCTGTTGTGGTAGCCCCTTCTGTATTTTAACTATATAATAAAACCAGACAGTTTCTCTTCCTACCAGAGAACTTTCACCCTACTCCTTTAACTAGTATGATTACTGATCCATTCCTCTATCACCTCAGAACTTTAATTTGCTTTTATTTTGATTTTGATTAATATGTAGAATCAAATGTTGAGAATCTCTTAACAGAGATTTATTTTCATTACATATGGAGACTATCCATAAAAAGAAAAGCATTTTTCTTTATTTATAATTGACATAGTTTATCTTTTATAATTATAAAAACCAATACCACCTGTCTTCCAAAGACATCCTTTGAACAAATTTTTAATCTCCATTTTATCAGGAAAATCCTCTTCTACCAAATAAGCTGGGACATCATGCATTTAGTGTAAATGATAATTTACTGAGTTTCTACTGCTATTCTAAAATAGTCATTGAACTCTTCAGAGAAATTATGACTTACACTCTGTGATTCAGTTAAAATTTATTCAACTAAAAAAGCTGAGGTGGCTCACTGATTCACCGAAATACTCTCTGAAATATTTTTAATCATCTTGATACATTCAGCCTTCAAATATACTCATCATCGGTCATTCAAGAAAAGATTTAAATAAGTTTTTATTTATCAGGTGAATATAAACATTATCCGTAAGTTTGTGATATGATTTGTAAGATAAAGCCTCAACCCATGGGCAGTTTAAAAGCTTTCCTGAGCTGACAAATGAAAATCTTATTCACTGTGGCACACATTCATTTTATTCAGTAGAAATTTCATTTTGCCTTATAATCATATGTATCGCTCATATTTTTCTCTTCTTTGTCCTTCCTACAAATACACTTCTATAGTCCCTTATCACTCTCAACTAGATTATTTCCCTTGTAAGTAGTGAAATTCTCTTCTCTCCATGATCCACATACAAGTTCCTGCCATACTGATCTTCTTAAAGCCCTGCTTTCAATATGAAACTTATACCAATGACCTCTAATTTCTCTTCTTTTCTTTTCTCTCTCTCTTTTTTTTTTTTTTTTTTTAGTTGTAGTTGGACACAATACCTTTATTTGACTTTTTTATTTTATGTGGTTCTGGGGATCGAACCCCGGGTCTCGCACGTATGAGGCGAGTGCTCTACTGCTGAGCCACAACCCCAGCCCAATGACCTCTAATTTCATGTCAAAAAAATTCATTTTAAAATAGCAAAATGATGACATCATGAATCCTAAGTCATAAGGAATCTTAGGGACATTTAGTCTGTCCTCCTAAAGCATTCAAAGTATAGAATTTTTTTGCATCTATTCAGTGAATATTTACTGCACACCCACTTGTTCTAGACACATGTATAGACCTTAGAGATAATGGTGGTGCACAGAACAAATTCACCTTGTAAGTGAGGGAAAAACAAAGAAAGAAAAAGGAAAAAAATAATCGACCAGTGATGCATATCGTGAAGAAAATAAAATCAACAGTGACTGCCTGGCTACTTTAGATTGGGTCGTCAGGAAGGGTCATTAATTTCCTAAGGTTGGTGAAACAAATAATGACATGGTGGCTTGAAACAGCACAAATGTATTCTCTCAAATTTCAGAAGGACAGAAGTCCAAAATCAAGGTGTCAGTGGGCTGTGCTCACTCTCAAGTCTCTGGGGGAGACTTTCTCACCACTTCCAGGTCCTCATGGCATAAGGGATTTCTTGATTTGTAGCAGCATAATTCCAATCTTTGCTTCAAGGGTCACATGGCCTGCTCCTCTTCTCTGCATGATTCTCTTCTGTATCCTTATACAGACACTTGTCCCTGGATTTAAGCACACCTGGGTAATCTATACCTAATTACCTCTGCAAAGACTTGTTGCAAGTAAGGTAACAGGTTCCAGGGGTTAGGATGTGGACTTATCTTTCTACAGACCACTATAAAAGGATTAGTTGTAGTTGGACACAATAAAGAGATGACATTAAATTTGAAACCTGACTTTCAAGAAGAAACCAGATCTGTAAAAATCAGGGAAAAGATAAGAAGAAGAGACCAGCCAGAAAAAAAGTCCCCAAATAAAATCAAGGAAATGAAAGAAAATTGATGTGACTAAAGATTCATGGTGGAAAGAATATTTAAAAATGTGCTAAGAGGACTGGGCTGATCCCTACTCCTTTAGAAGATATTTAAAAGGGTTCTCTAACTTAGCATTGATGTAGGGAGGCATATGAATTGTTCATTTTTGTGTAAAAGAAGTCACCAGTCATCAAAGGTTGTATACAGGACATTAGGATGATGTAATTTAAGTTTCAAATATTTCATTCTAGCTTCTAGTTAGAAAGCAGATTCTGGGACTGGGTTGTGCTCAATGGTAAAGCACTTGCCATGCATGTGTGAGGCACTGGGTTCAATTCTCAGCACTGCATATAAATAAATAAAATAAAGATCCAAGGGTGAGCAATTAAAAAAAAAAGAAAGCAGATTCTAAGGAGCCATGAGGGAAAGCAAGGAGACAAGTTAAGAAATTGTTTATGTAAATACTTCAGGGAAGAGATAAATGTGGCTGCCAGGAGTTTTTGTAGGGAGTAAAGTGTATGATTTCACAATATATTTTGCAGATATGGTTGATGCAATTTGCTGGTTGATTGTGTGTAGAAGGATGAGAGAAAGAGATGAATCAAGAATGACCCCTGGGTTCTTTATACAAAGTGTTACTGTTTCCTGAGCTGAGAAAGACTGTGAGAGGAACTTATTTGAGGCAGAAAATTCAAGGGTTTGATTGTCCCCATGATCCATGCAGAAATGTCAAAGAGCTAGATACAGGAATGATCATTAGAGCAAAATGTCAGCACTCCAAACAACTTTGGTAGTTATCTTACCTCAACTTGGGTAATATTTCCAATCACATGATTTTAAGAAGTTGGTTGTATTGTTGGACTTGTACTTAGGGTCAGGTTATACACCACGAGTAGCCACTACTCTCTTTAATGATTCCATGCCCTCTCTGTGTGCTGTCCTGACCAACAAGCACAACACAGGGATAGTCAGTTCATTTGCCTAATTTATTGACTTTATTTCTTAAACTCAGGTTTCTCTGGAATTGTGAGGGGAATGAAATTCTAACAAGCTGAAGTTATAGCACTAGTCATAATGATTTACACAGTTTGCCAAGCTATCAAACTACTCTGTAGGGAGTGTCATTATTGGATATTTTATAAGTGTGGGTGTTTTTAAAGCCTTTTTGCACTCACATGTAAAAGAGATTTATATCTACGTACACTCACATAAAAGTATATATGTAAAACATGATCTAAATGTGTGTGTAACCGAGACAAACCCATATATATATACAGTTACCTCATACTAGACAAAGGCACCAAAAACATACAGTGGAGAAAGCCTCTTCAACAAATAGTATTGGGAAAACTGGAAATCCATAGGTAGTATAATGAAATTTGATCCCTATCTCTCATCCTGCACAAAACTCAACTAAAAGTGGATCAAAGATCTACAAATTAGATCAGAAACCCTGCACCTACTAAAAGAAAATATATACCCCACTTTCCTTCAGGACTGCTTGAGAACCAAATTCCTCAACAAGACACCAAGAGCTCAAGAATTAAAATCAAGAATCAGTAAATGGATGGTATTTAAAAAAGTTCTTCACAGCAAAGGAAACAATCAAAAGTGTGAATAGACAGCCAACAGAATGGGAGAAAATCTTTGTCACCTGCACCTCAGATACAGCATTGATCTCCAGGATATACAAAGAACTCAAAAAAGTTAACACACACACACACACACACACACACACACACACACACAGACATCCAAATAACCCAGTCAATAAATGGGCAAACTTCTGTGAACAGGCACTTCACAGAAGAAGATATACAAAAAAATCAACAAATATATGAAAAAATTTTCAGCATCTCTAGTAATTAGAGAAATGCAAATTAAAACTACATTGAGATTTCACCTCACTTAACCAGAATGGCAATTATCAAGAATATAATTATCAATTATAAATGTTGACGAAGATGTGGGGAAAGGGCACTGCAAATTTGTGCAACCACTCTGGAAAGCAGAGAGAGATTCCTCAAAAGACTTAGGAATGGAACCACCATTTAACCTAGTTATTCCACTCCTCAGTATATATCCAAAGGACTTAAAAATCAGCATAGGGGATAGGGATGTAGCTCAGTTGGTAGAGTGCTTGCCTCCTGTGTACAAGGCCCTGGGTTTGATCCCCAGCACCAAAAAAAAAAAAAAAAAAATCAGCATACTACAATGATTCAGCCACATCAATGTTTATAGCAGCTCAACTCACAATAGCTAAACTATGGAACCCACCTAGGTGTCCTTCAACAGACAAATGGATAAAGAAAAGGTGGTATATGTATGTGTGTGTATGTATGTGTATGTACATATATATATACACATACATATATGTAAATTCCTCTGTGTGTGTATTTATGTGTGTGATATATATCACACACATACACACACACATATATTCTGGAATATTACTCAGGCATCAAAAAGAATGACTTCATGACTTTTGACAGTAAATGGTTGGATCTGGGGACTATTTTACTAAGCAAAATAAACCAATCCCCAAAAAGCAAAGGTAAAATGTTCTCTCTGATAAGTGAATGCTAACATACAAAAAGATGGGGGGAGAATAGATGTTCAATGGATTAGACAAAGGGGAATGAAGGGACAGGAGAGGAGTTGGAATAGAAAAGACAGTGGGATGAATCTGACATAAATTTCCTATGTACATATATGTATATACCCCAGTGAATCTCCATATCATGTACATCCATAAGACTGGGATCCTAATCAGAATAAGATAGTCAATGTTTGTATAAATATAAGAAAGAAAAAAGAAACACGTCACATCACTGCTTTAAATAAGAATACCATGGTAAGTATGGGAAGAACTTAGAAATGTTGCACATAAACTAACTTGGGAAACTCAGTACAAGTGATGCATTCTGTTGCAGGCCCCCATGACTGGCACTCATTTTTATCCATTTTTGTTCCTTCCAGAAGCCAGCTGGAAACTCTATGCTGTGTTGCGATGAGATTCATCTTACAGTGAGAGAATGCTAAAGCCTCTTTTTCCCTGTCTTTCTCCTTGGGTGAAGAATGGTCAGTCTCAGGCCAGTACCATGGACTTAGAGCTAAGGATAAAATTAGGCTAGTGATTAAGCATTCTGCATTGTCTGATTTGGTGTAGGAGCCTTTGTTGTCCTTAGTTGACAACAGCAACCATGGACAAGGGTTGTTCCTAGGCTGAACAAACAACAACAAGCAATGAAGTCACAAAGTGGGGAATACTGTAATATAGAGGCCATAGCCCCAGGCACCTGAGCTGTCTTAGAGTTATTCTGCAGTGTGGCCATTGCAATCTTATAACCTGCTGTATTTCTCCCCAGATATCAGAGAGTATTTGGGCTTTGAACCAACACATGTGAATCTGAATTCACTTAGCAATGTGTGACTTATGGAAATCCATTTAAATACTTCTATTCTACTTTTGATCTTACCTAAAAGGAAAAGCAATGTTTGAATTCTATGAATTTTGTTTTTTATCTATAAAATTTTAATGATGTCCCTTATGAGATCGTTGGTTTTAAATATATTTGTATTGATTTTATTCTTTTTGTTTTCTATTTATTTTTATTTGTTTATTTATTTTTATGATATTGGGGATTGGGTCCAGGGCATTCCACCCCTGAGGTACATATTCAGCCCTTCTTTTTTTTAAATTTTCTTATTTGTTTTAATTAGTTCTATATAACAGTAGAATGCATTTATGCACTCTGATATACATAGATGGGATATAATCTCTCATTTTTCTGAGTGTACATGTTGCAGAATCATATTGGTCATGTAGTCACTATATACATACAGTAATAATGTCTGTTTCATACTACTATCTTTCCTATCCCCACATCCCCTCCCCTCCCCTCCCCTCCCTTCCTAACACTTTCATCTACCATTAGGTAATGCTATTCTTCCCTAGTGCCCTGCCCCACTTATTGTGAATTAGCATCTGCATATTAGAGAAAACACTCAGCCTTTTGTTTGGCTTATTTCACTTAGCATGATATTTTCCAACTCCAACCATTGACTGGCAAATGACACAATTTCACTCTTCTTTAAAACTGAGTAGTATTCCATTAATATATATATAAAATCACATTTTCTTCATCCATTCATCTATTGAGGAACACTTATAAGGGTTGGTTCCACAGTTTAGCTATAGTGAATTGTGCTGCTATAAACATTGATGTGGCTGTGTCCCTGTAGTGTGCTGATTTTAAATCCTTTGGGTATAAACTGAGGAGTGGGATAGCTGGGTCAAATGGTGGTTCCATTCCAAGTTTTCTGAGGAATCTCCATACCGCTTTTCATAATGGTTGCACCAATTTGCAGTCCCGCCAGCAATGTATGAGTGTGCCTTTTTCACCACATCCTTGCCAACATTTATTGTTGCCTGTACTCTTGATGATTGCCATTCTGACAGCAGTGAGATGAAATCTTAGAGATGTTTTAATTTGCATTTCTCTAATTGCTAGAGATGTTGAACACTTTTTTATGTATTTGTTGATCAATTGTATTTATTCTTCTGTGACGTGTCTGTTCAATTCCTTACCCATGTATTGATTGGGCTAGTTGTTTTTCTTTTCTTTCTTTTTTTTTATTTGTTTGTTTTTTGTTTTTAACTTTTTTGAGTTTTTTATATATGCTAGAGATTAATGCTTTATTGGGGGTACATGTGGTAAAGATTTTCTCCCAATCTGTAGCCTCTCTCTTCACTTCATTGTTTCCTTTACTGAAAAGAAGCTTTTTAAATTTGAATCCATCCCATTTATTGATCCTTGATTTTACTTCTTGCACTTTAGGGGTCTTGTTAAGGAAGACATTCTTCATAGAAATAGAAAAGGCAATCATGAAATTTATTTGGAAAAATAAGAGACTCAGAATAGCTAAAGCAATTCTTAGCAAGAAAAGTGAAGCAGGAGGTATCACAATACCAGACCTTAAAACTATCCTACAGAGCTATAGTAACAAAAACAACATGGTATTGGCACCAAAATAGACTTGATGACCAATGGTACAGAATAGAGGACACAACAGAGACAAACCCAAATAAATTTGGTTATCTCATACTAGTCAAACGTGCCAAAAACATTCTCTGGAGAAAAGATAGCCTATTCAACAAATGGTGCTGGAAAAAACTGGAAATTCATATGTAGCAAAATGAAATCAAACCTCTATCTCTCACCCTACACAAAAATCAACTCAAAGTGAATCAAGACTGGAGCACTAGAACGGAAACCCTATGCATAATAGAAGGAAATATAGCACTTCTATTTTTTTATTTATATTTTCACACAGGGTCTCATTAAGTTGCCCAGCCTGGTGTCAAACTTGTGTCCCTCCTGCCTCAGCCTCCAGAGTCACTGGGATTACAGGCATGCAACTACTTTGATTTTTCTTAATTACTATCAATACTAAAACCCACTTTTTAAGTTGTCAGAGAATTTAATACTAACAACTTTAAAAACGTTGGTTAAAAATAAAAACTCTGGGGAAATATCTAGAGAAAGAAGTAGAATCATAACCGGTGATTACAAAGAGGAAAGAGATGGGAAGAAAGATGGGCGCCTTCAGAAGAAAGAAAATGCAAAGCTTCCAAAAGGAGAAGTTAAAGATGCATTATTGAGGATGGCTGAGCTCGAGTGCAGCAAACCACCAGAAGCATAGTGAGAAGTGGTGGCCATAGAAGGCTGGGGGAAGTCTGTCTGCTTTGAATTTCAAAGAATATTTGTCACCCAATGTAGCTTACCCTTGCCATGTATGGAAATGCAAAGTGAACTAGCAAATTACAAACAAAAAGACAGCAATATCAAAGGTCAGCTTGGAAAAAATGGCAAAATGTGGACTTCTCTAAATTGATCAGTTTTTAGCAATGTCAATCTATTGCATGGATTGAGACGGTAACTTGAAACATGCTGCAAGTATCTCTGATGTGCACCATAGGAATTTTTCCACTGTTAGGTAGCTATGATAAGAACATTATGAGCCAAAGGTGCTAATTGAAAATGTTTAGGGAGGAGATATTGCCCATTCTTCATAGCAAAGAATCAACTGAACAACCACAGAACCAAACTCCAGTGTCTGCTCTTCGAGTGAGGAAGCCATTTATCCAAGGAAGGAAAAATAAAGGTGCTTGGATAGGACACTGCAGTTTACAATCCCAGGTTTCTTTTTGACCTATTTTGTTATCTAGCAGACAACCATTGCTACATTCAGAGCTAACAGGGGAAATGTGGTGTGTGCCTAAACTTTTTTAGCATGCTGGAGCTCCAAAAGCACTAAACTGGAGTGGAATCAGCTTGAACTCAAGGACAGTTCAGCAATTTGAGAAAGGCCAGAAGTTCCAAGGGAAATCATGATCATAAGTAAAGGATGAAAAAGATGGGCCAGACTTGCGGAGAGTTTTTAAAGTTATCAATGAATTCGAGATGCAGATATTTCTAAATTGTATATCAGCTGCCTTTTTTACAGCCAATCCTCTTCATACTCTTAAAGAAGGAATAAAAGTAATAAAATTATGGTTCACTCATTGGTCCAAGATCAAATACATGGTACCAAATGGCCCTTGGACACCAGCCTCATTGTCCCAGTGTTGGATGATGCTTTTTCTACCAGGAACAACAATCTGCACACTCCCAGGACCACATGTGCTTCAAATACCTTTGTCCCATCCAGTGTACTCTTTCACTTCCCCAGAATGGTTTCCTTTCCCTCAGCGGAGTCCATCTCCTCTTGAGTGAAATTAGGACAGAGACATCACCCACCTCTTCCTGGAGGGTTGGTCAGTATCCTGATTGATGCCCCCAGTTGGACTCACCCTGGTCCTCCATTGCAAAGTCACTTGAATGTCCTTGTTCCAATTATTTGTATTCGTTAACATTTAATTTTGATTCTGTGGGTGGAACAGGATGATAGTCTAATTTCTAACAGGACTAGATTCCCTTTTCTATCCCTTATTAGTTTTGTGGCTTGGGTTAGTCATTTCCTCCCACTTTAGGCCTAAGTACATTTGTTATGCGGGCTCTGCTGCTCTTACCCTAAAAGGGCTTTGTTAGTAATGGTTTCTTTCCTGCATGGCAAAGAGGTTGCTACCCATGGAGTAAATTAGAAAGAAATTGAATGTGGTCTCTGAGGTGAAATCATGAGTTAAGGTTTGGACATGCTAAGCTTGAATTAATGTGAATGTACCAGGTAAGCCTGTTTATGTCTTTGCTCTTACCTGAGGTCTAATGGAGACTCCAAAGTAGAATTTCCCTAGAGTGATATGTATATTACCTCAGCCTGATCTAAGTAAAGGGCTTTGAAACCTTCCATGGCTCCCTGTAGGCTAACATCCAAGCACAGCATGAAATTTAAGGCTGACCATGGACCTGCTTCCATTCTCTAGGTGTGATGATGATCTGGTGTAGAGATAGGATTTGATCTGGACTCTGCCTTGTTAGAAGTAATACTCATCTGGGTTCATTTGTACAAAGGAGGTAAAAAGTCCTTGAAAATTGAGGAAAGCAGCCAGAGAGGTCCCTTGTTTCTGAAATTTAATAGGGAGAAAAATATCTTATAGACTCCCTTTAAAGTAATGGTCTGTGTACTTTTCCATTCAACATGAGTGGAGAAGACACCTCCATATATTATGTCTGTAGCTCATTGCTTACAATCCTTACAGATGCAATGTTACAAGTATCTAATTTGAGTGCTACAGTATAAACTTTCTCCCCATCCCCATACTCAAAGAAATGAGAGAGAAATGAGTAAAGTCTTCTTAAATAACATTCCTTCATATGTATTTCCATTATTTGATATAGTGTTTTTACAATCTTTTCTTCTATGGACCAAATTCTACAAACCCAATTCCTTTAGACCCTGTTAGTAAAAAAAATATATATATATATTTAAAACATTTTAGTAGAAGTATTCCTTTTTTATATGAATCTTCCATTGAATGACAGGTGCTTATACATGGAATTGAAAAAAATCAAACTCATAGAAACAGAGGAGAGGGTTATGCAGGGTAGAGGTGTTGTCACAAGCAGGATGTGGCAATTGTGCCATTTCCAGCTCTAGAGACCTAATGTACAATTGGTGACTATAGTTAATGATAACACATTAGACACTTAAAACCTCCAGGGAGAGCAGATCCTGAGCATTCTACACACACACACAAATATGTGAAGTGATGAATATCTCAATTAGCTTGATTGTGGAAATCTTTTCACAAAATGTACATATATCAAAACAGTACACTTTGTACCTTGAATGTATAAATTTTGTCACTTATATCTCCAGAAATTTGAGAGGTGGAATTCAAGTTCTATACTAAAACCATAACTCTCCTATAACAGCAAAAACACAAGATAGGAAAACACACCTTTCTATAAATAACAAAATGGCCACCTTCTCTTACACAAAATATTCTGGGGGAGCCTCATCACCATCCTTATGAATCAGCATCTCTCTTCTACACAGAACCTATGTGTAGTTCAATCCCGCTTTTCAGTAAAATGCTAAACTTCTTGTCTTTTGCTTAACATAATCTTCACATATTTCAAGAAAGGCATCAACTAGATATTTTAAAAACCTTGGTCTCCGCAGCATTCAAGCATTGGTACAGAATGACAGATGGGTTCCACAACCATCTCATTATGGTGATGGTTATTATTTAAAACCAAATTATTTAAAAATCTATTTGAAATCTTGATGTTGTATGGGCTAAAAAATAAATAAATAAAAATAAGATCCCTCCTTCCAGATAGGGATCTTTTTGATTTCTCCCATTAAAGATAGAAATCTGGACCATTTATTCAGGTAATTTGGGTGAGTATATTGTGTGAGAGGTAGGGGTGTGTGTGTGTGTGTGTGTGTGTGTGTGTGTGTATGTGTGTGTGTGTTTCATCATTGCATCTCACATTGCAGGAGTTTTTATTTGCTCTTTTAAAATATTGACTCTAAATTTATCTTGAACTGCCTTATATTCACAGCACACTCATTAATTTTTTGACCTGATCTAGTATTTCAGATAAATTCTTTACCCTGACACAAATCGATAATGAAATGCAGGTTTATCAAAGCTTCCATTATCTCTGCCCATTTTTCTTAGGGATAAAAATGTGATATAGTAAACATCTTGCCTTTGCTTATGTGGTACTTCTGGGAATGAAACAGTCTGGCCTCAGGCAAATGGATCCCAAGCCAAGGAGGGATGCACCCTTCATATTCTGTTAATTGATTGAAAGGGCAAATGATCTATAGGAGAAGTTGCATCATTAGCTTAATTGAGGGCAAAGCCTAATTAGAGGGGAAATGGAGTAGACAGAGCCAGAGACACAGCAGGCCTTCATCTGTGATGTCAACAAACAAACCTTGTAACTAGAACCAGACAGAGACTTGCAGGCCTTCATTTACATCTTCAGTGTCTGTGTGTGTGTGTGTGTGTGTGTGTGTGTGTGTGTGTGTGTGTGTATGTGTGTTCGGCCAGGGGAAAAGCAAAACTTTACATACTTAGATAGGAATCAGTTCCTCCCAGGTGGACTTGCCCAGTGGGAATCAATATGTTTTAAACAAGTTAACTGAATTGTATATATTTGAGAGGGTAATCTGGAACACATTTGAGCTCTATATTTTGGAGGCAGGGGGGACTGATCCTATTCTCACTTGTAGAGGGGCCTGAGAAGTAAATCAACCAAATAAAAAGATCTTTCTTCCCCCAACTTAAATGTGGGCTGATTATAGTGGAGATTTATTTTGAATATGATTATATTACTAGGAACCAATATGAAGTATTTTGCAGACATTTGAGTCCACACCAATTTGTCCCATAATAAATGGCCTTTCTGAAATGGCTGTAAAATTATCCGGCTTTACAGAAGATAGAAGATATTGATCCCATTGCTTGGAAGTGGCAAATGAACAAATCCAGGTTCTCCTACTGAGTTGCTTTCTAGCAACTCCTGGCTTCTTGGGTATCTTCTTAGAATCAGCAGCTGCTGTGTCATAAACAGCAATATTAAATTGTACATACTTTTTAAGTGTTTCAAATTTGGGGTTCCATTCTGAGCTGAGATGGACTGGGGGTGGGGAGCTGGGGGTGGGGGTGGGGGTCACAGTCAGAGCATGTGCTTTCTTTCAGAAAACTTTCCACATCCAATTCACCATGGAGTGCATTTTTTCTCTGTCTGTGGCAATACAAACAAAACCTTTCACAAGAAATGCCACTTAGGAGAAATAAAGAATGCAAGCAGACATGTTTTGGCTACAGCTCTCGTTATTAAAATACATGGGTATTCTTTCATCATTCACTGTAGTCATTGACTTTACAAAACCTGGATCCCACTTCTTCTCATGATGACACAAATTTTTCTATAGTTAAATAAAAAAATAGCAATTTTAGTAAGTAGAATAAATGGCTAATAAAATATTTTGGCTAAAAAAAATCACACATTAATTACATTTTGATTTACCATACAGCTAGGTGCCACATTCGAGCAACAAATTAGTCTTTTTGTATATAAGGGAAATTCTAATGAGAGTGGGCAGGAAACTAGTGACACTTTGTTAGGAACTTAAAATTGTATCAGTATGTTGTCTCATTAGAAATTGGGATCAATTCTCATATTTTCACATTTAATAAGGAAATTCTCTTTTTCTTTTATCATTCATTTCCCTGGATATTTATATTTCTGCTTTTCTGACTTGATTCGTGTGAAAACCTGATTCGTGTGAAGGTTTTCAAATTGCCCAGTTGTATTGTCAAAACCATATCAAGGGGAAGAACAAATCTCAAAGTTTGATTTTAGGAGTGCTGTCGTTATGAGGAAGATATACAATTAGTTGAAGCCACTGATCTTCAGAAGAAACATACCTATTCCATCTTCCAGAAGAGTTTTCTTTACAAATGATGAACTTATAAATTTCATCAAAAAATAACTCAGGAATCCATAGTTTGATTTCCATCAACCAGATGACTGAAGGCAGCCGGACTCATTCAACAACAAATATTGCATTTTTGGTTAAATACAAGGAAAATCTCCTTTTCTCTCAGACTGCATTTACTGAGAAAGGTTTCTGAGGCAACACAATGCTTATTTAGTATGATTATAACATTCATTTTCTTATATCAAAATCTAGGAAGTTATTGTTATGTGATAGTAATATTTTCACTATAAATCCATAAACATCCTGACTGACCCTTAATGTTTTTTCTAGTATGTCTCAGAAAAAGAAAGGGTAGCCCTGGGGTAAGAATTCAGATCTTGGCTAGAAGTAGATTTGGATTGACTGACTTTGGTTCCACATCTATACCACATTTGCTTCAGGAGAGTGTAGCTGAGGGCCTTTGCCACCCAAAAAGGCCGTGGAGAGGAAGAAAAAGCCCAAGTCTCCTTATGGCCTAATGCTAACACCTGAAGTGGTGATGAACACTGACCAGAGCTGGTAAAGGAAGAATATGGGACACAGAACTTCATTTCTTAGACTTAAAATCCTCCCAGTCATGGGTGCCATCATCAGTGAACCTAAACATCATCAGCAGCACTTTGTTAAAAATCCACACCTTATATTTTTAAAAAAATCAGAAAATTAACACTAGTAATTTGTCTGCATGGCATCAAGATGTGTATGATTAATATTCACATTTTTTCCTAAGTGCCTAATACTAAGTACCCCTAATGTTTATCTTCATAATGAGTCCCCATTCTTTGATTTTACAGTTTGATTTTTTTTTTCTTTTGAAAGGACTTGGGTTTGAATCCTGATGCTATCACTTAACTAGTCCTAGGATCCTGAGGTACTGCTGAAACTTTTCCTTTTTATTTTCAATTATAAAATTGGAATAATAATAATATTCACTTCACTGGATAGTTGTAATTGTTAATGGAAATTACATGAGACAGAGGCAGTAGAATTCGGGGGTCAATGGGGCTGGGGTTGTAGCTCAGTGGTGGAGTGCTCACCCAGCACGTGCTGGGTTCGATCCTCGGCACCACATAAAAATAAATAAATAAAATAAAGAATTGTGTCCAACTACAACTAAAAAAATATTTTTTTAAAAAAAACTGGGTTGCATATTAAAATAAAAAAAGAATTTGGAGGTCAATATTTTATTCTAAGCACAAACTGTGTCTCTCATGAGTCACCATCCTGCCCCAAAGCACACTGAAGTGACTCAGGAAGTGGGCTAGGGAATAAACTGATAACCATAAAGGGAAGGTAGGGAGTGGGTGTAGTCCACAGCAGATAAGAGATTTCCACAAATTCCTGTAGATAGGAGCATCAGAAAGCTACTAAAACAAAGAGGAGGAATCCACATTCCGGAAACTGCCCACAAGGAAGCTGGGCTGGAGCCGGTCTCTGGACAGTAGGCTCAGAGTGTACAACAAGGAGAGTCAGTGAAAAATGGAGCTAAAACAGGGAGATTCAAACAACTTCCACCTCAAGTTGGCTCCACTTCCCCAGCCCCACTCCTCCAACCCTCCTGGGGCAGAAAAACTGGAATTGCAGCCCTGCATTTACCTCCAGGCTAGCCACTGTAAAGGCCTTATCTTTAAACAGTGAACTTCCTGTTCAAAGCCAATACTTCCAGCATGGAAGGAGAGGATAAATCTCTCCTCAATCTGTCTTGTGAAGGCCCAGCTGACCTCTGGCTTTCTGCCTGTGCACAGTGGTAAAGTGAAGTCTGCCAGCACCGCTGATGTGACTCATTTGTATCCTGAGCGGATTCCCCACCTGAGTGGGATATCATTGTAGAAACCGACTTATTTGCAGAACAACTACCTATATCTACACTTACACCTGTAACAAAGTAGGCCTTCATATTCCAGTTTTCCATTTTACAACCATGTAAATAACCAATAATTACAGCTGCAATACACAGCAGATATCATTTAAAAAAAACTTTACATTTTTAATTTACTTAATTCTTCAGGATTAAAACTTCTGTTAAGAAGGTATTGCTAAAATCACTATTTTATAAGTGAGGAAACAGCCACATAGAAATTTAATTATTTGTCCAAAGCCACATAGTTAATAAGTGATAGAGCTGAGGCTGAAAGCCAATAATCTGGCTCCCAGAATCTACATTCCTAAAAGCTATGCAATGCTATCTAAACTTAAAAAAAAAAAAAAAAAAAAAGGCTTGTAATAAAAGGAGCAAGATAAAGAACTAGAAATCATTCAGAGAACAGAAAAAACAAATTAAATTTTAATTATTAGAGTCAGAGATTGATTTGAGAGTTTATTTCAGGAGAGCCATAAACATAGGAACAGCCAGAGGAAAAAAAGAATGAGTTGCTAAAAGTTGAAAATAGAATTGTCAAAAAATAAGGGGAAAAAAATCAATATTTTTGAATTAAAGATAAGGTCAAGGAAATATTGCAAAATGTAAAGCAGTATGATAAAATAAAATATAAAAAAAAGAGAGAGAAGCAAAGTAGAGAATCACCAGAAATCTCAAAATTCAGTTAAGAGTAGTTTCAAAAAGATAGAGAAAATAGGCTGAAAGAAATTATATAAGAGAGTTAGAACAAAATTACCCAGTACTGAACATACAACTTTAGGTTGAAAAAGTTATCATGTGTTTAGGGAGATGAAGGGGGAGGGGCGGGGCGGGGGACCCAGATGCAAAATGTACCTTCATTAAATTTTAGCATATCATGTTTAAAGAAAACTTCCTGGGCAAGGGGAAGAGCATTTGCTTATAAGGGATGAAAGACCATACCACAGACAGATAAGAGACTTTCATTGACTACACTGGATGCAAAAATGTTTTCAAAGCCAGGCCTTTTCAGCGTCACGAAGAAGTGTTCTTGGAACGCACTACAAATTTAGCTGTAATCAGGAGAGGCCAAAAGGGCAACATTTCCACATTAAGACTGATCAAACAAGATATAATGGTATATGCATGTTTTTTTATGTTTATGTAACCACCCAAAACCCTAAAATATAAATAGTTGAAAGTCTACAATTCAAGGAGTATGGGAATGAAAAAAGATCATGAGTCAGGGAGCTATTTGTATGGCATGCTGTTTTGGATGCCGATTTTTGTTTTTCATCATTTTCAAGTATAAATTTAATTTTGTATTCTTTATGATTGAAAAAAAAATGGATCAAAGCCACCATGTCGGGACCTAATATAGGCAGGCTGGTGATGCATTCTCAAAAACGGCTCTATTTACTAACACTTGCTCCACTGCATAGTTGCTGAAAGAGCTCAGATGAACTATTTAGCTTTCCTCTGCCTTAGCTGAGTTTCCATAAAATTAGAGAAAGGTGGTGATCACTGTACTTGCATGTGCTTAGAATCTACTCATCATTCAATAAATACTACCAACTAAAAATATATCTAAGTTCAGTGTGGATCAAAACAACTCTGTTCTTGATTGTATACAATTTTATTTTAGTTTAAGAAATTAATTTAGAAAATTCTTATCAGATATACAATGAAGTCCAAACCAGTTCTGAGAAACAAGTTCTTAAAAAGCTAAACATAACTTGCTAGTGACTATAAACAAATTAATATATTTTGTTTTAAAATTGGAGTCCATGCTGATTATGCAAGTTTTGATATTTGTACTACTATAGAGATTCCATATTCATTTTATAATTATAACATTATTAAATTTTATATTAAAATTAAATTTTTATATTAAAATCACTGCATTTGTTTTATGATTGTCCTAAAGATTGCTACATAGGATGTGATTATTCAAATATAGCATGTGGGTACAAGATTAGCATGTGGGTACATGTCAATCTTGGAAGAACGTGTCTTCACGGCAAGCACTTAATTTGAGTCTCCTATATCACTGTTTCAAGAATAGTAGTTAAAACATAATACAGAAAATATCTATGACCTGAAAGAGCTGCTGACCACTGGTCTGCAACCAAGTAGTAGCAATCAGGAAAGTTGGGTGCTGTCACTTCCTGAAACTCCTATTTGAACTATATCACAGAAAAATAATCAAGGTCATTAAGAAAAACACACAGTGTTTTGTCTGAGATGATAGCATACCAGCTACAATATATTGGTGCAATACTGTTCAGTTAAACCCTTTAAGAGAATATGCTGAATGTATTAGTTTCTTATTGCTGCTGTAACAAATTGCCATAAACTTTGTAGTGTGAACAACTCTTCCTTATTGTCTTACATATTTTATAGATGGATTTCACTTGGCCAAAGTCAAACTGTAGGTTGGGCCACCTTCTCTCTGCTTAAGATGCTAGGAGAGAAATCCTTCCAGCGTCTAGAGGCCATCTTGATTCCTTGGCTCACGGCCCATCCCTCATCAACAAAATGTGTTACTCCAACTTCTACTTCCACTGTGACCTCTCTTTTCTAAGTCTCACCTTCTAGCTTCCCTCTTATAAGAATCCTTAAGTCCAATCACATTCCAGGATAGTCTCCCATCTTGAGATCCTGGGCTTGATCACATCTACAAAGGCCATTTTACTGTGTAAGGTAATGATGGGTGCAGGATGCACTCCCCACCAAAAAAGACACCTTGGCATTCTGAGTATTTAAAGCTGAAGAAAAGTGAGAAAAATCACAGAAGCCCAAAGGCCACTTCCTGACTGTCTCTGCCTTTCACCCTTTAGGACATAAAAAGAATTCATTGACCTCATTCTGGTGAAAGAGGGATTCTGTGCTGCACTCTGATGCTGATGAGAATATGAACAAAGGGATCTTCATTTCTCAATTTCCCATGTCACATAAAACTTTAGTTAAATAAATTTGCAAGGCTTTTCTCATGTTGATCTTTCTTTTGTTGTAGGTGTGCCAGCCATGACTCTTGGAATCGATGAGGAAAAGCTGACTTTTTTTATCCCCAGCAGTGACATATTTGAAGGTTCAGGGGTTAAGGGTGTGGTATCTTCAGGAAACTATTATTCTATCTACTACACTGAAGTATGAAATAAATCTCAAAAATATATTATTTCGAGCACAAATAGTCATCTTGAAAGAAACCAACAAATTTAATCAAATGAACAAACCAATGGCACATACTGAACCAGGTTTTTTTTTTTTTTTCCTATGACTAACACCAAGAAGAGAAAACACGACTTGACATATAGCTATTATATTTGATTGGCATAGTGACTCAGGAGTTCATGTCTTTAAAAAAGTACTTTTACCTTCATGGATGCGATGTATTAATGAATATGTGGGAGGTAGGAGGAGGAGGAGGAAGTTAGGGAAGGAGGGAATAAAGCACGACTCATTTATCATTTTATGTCAAAATGACTCATGAAAGTCATAAATGGGAACTTTGTTATCCACTGAAATCATTGAAGTTGGTGCGCACAATACAAAGTGAGGTCCAAAAAGCAGATTTTAACAATATATAGTGGAAGGGCTTTGGATCCAAGAATGATCTATCATGTGACCTTAAACAAGTAACCTATATATATATGTTTCTAGAACATGGAACAATGATATCTGCTGCATAGACAGGATAAAAGTTTGATGTGATCCCATCAGTCTCATAGTGAACAATGAGTTAGTTATGTAGAGTTATCTTGATCTCTACCAAGACATTAACCTTCTTTATTATATAAAGATCACAGTTCCCCCAAAGAATTACAGCTTCAGGTAACTGCATCAAGCTACTTTAGTGCAAGAGACACTAAACTGGAGAATCATCTTGATTGTTTTTTATGGTGCCATGGATTCTCAATAGTTTCTGAAGTTAAGCCTAACCAATCATTTAAGATTAATGTAAAAGCTTGCTGTCTGATCCAGACAAGTATGTCGCTTTATTATATTTGTTTTCATTGGTTTGCATCCAAATTTAGGAAGAGATGATTTTAAGTAGCTGAATGGTACCATCTTTTCTTCTGTGAAGTACTGTTCACCATCATTTTTTTGGGACTCCCTTTTCCTCTTACGCTAGCACTTTTTCCTGTGTGATGTGATAATACAATATATCTGACAAAAATCTGAAGTACACATACTCTACCTTTCTTCTTTTTCAATTTCCCAGACAAATGAGTATTTAATTTCTGTATTCTACAATTAAATATCATTGCCCCATATTATTGGTTTAGATTGTAAGATCTCAACCAGATATTCAAGAAAAAATAAATTCACATGAAATCATGGAATCTACTTGGAAGTGCCCTTGACATTCATTTAGTCTAACCTATTAGCAATGTTTTAAAGTCTCCATGTGATAGATGCAGAATATCCATTTCTTTGTGAAATGCAAGACAATTAAGACCTATTGGAGACAAAATTACAGTTCTGTCATCTAACATGCAGAAAATTGTGTAGCACTTTAGAACTCGTCAATCAAACTTAACAGGTAATATAATGTTATGAGTATATTTCAAAACTCAATCGTAATTTGAAATAATTTTCTTAAAGAAAGAAAAAACAGATTTGCAAATTGAATTTGGCTCATCCATCTCACAATATCTGAAATGATTCTTAATTTCATAAACCTGTAGTACTGAAAGAATGAACCATGAAGTTTGGTGAATTATCCTTAACTGTGGGTGAGAATGTTGCAAGTGTCTGCCCAGGTACACGAAGACTGGTAAACAATGAAGTCCAACGGAATACTGCTATTACATCTGGACTCATATTTAAAAACTTTTTTCTGATACCCACCAGAAGTAACATTCATATAGACTTGTGACTTTTTTAAACCTCTGCTTAAAAGGCAATAAAATCAAACATTAAGAGAGATTTTCAAAATTGAAAAAAATAATAAAGGCACTGAACACAGAACTCACTGTACATTCTTAACAGGCATCTTTGGCCAACTGATGCTGGTGGTCCTTAGAACATTTGTTGATAATTTTATTTCTTAAACACATTCCAATTAACTCTTGAGGGGGAAAAAATCTCACTACATTACTTAGACTGGCCTTGAATTCCTGAACTCAAGCAATCCTCCTGCCTCAGCTTCTACATAGCTGGGATTACAGGTATATGCTACCACACCCAACTTAAGGAATTACTTCTTTAATATGTGAATATGATTCACTAGTGCCCTATAATTTGCAAATCTACTCATTCAACCACAAATATTTGTTGAGTACCTATTATGTGCTATTGTAAACTTGGGGTTGGCAAACTATGGCCTGAGTACCATATCCAGCCTGCCACCTGCTATTATATGGCCTAAGAATAGTTTTTATTTTCTTAAATGGTTGATTAAAAAAATCAGAAGAATATTTTGCAATAAAAATTATGTGTAAGTCAAATGATAATGTCCATAAAATGTCTATAACAATACAGCCATACTCACTAATTTCCATATTAGTGAAATTATTAGCTTTCATGATACAATGTGACAGTTTGTATGTGGTACATTGTTGCTAAGCAAAATGTACACAAGAGACAGTTATAATTCAGTTCTTTCAAGTGTCAGGCATATTCCTGAGCTGTGAAATTTTATTTTAAAGTTTACTTAAATATCACTAGAACAAATCACTTCAAAACAAGAAGAAAAAAATTAAAGAGAACTTTAAATGTTACACTCTAAAGGTACATTTGAATGTGGATTATTCTGTTATGAAATTAGATGGCAAAACATTATGCTTATTATGCAAAGACTTTTAGATGTGCAAAATCAAATTAATGTACTTCAACATCACCAGGCCTAGCACTCAACACAATATCTTCAACTTTCAGGAACGCAGCGGTGAGAAGAATAAGCAAGTTAAGACAGAAGAAGTTATCATGGTAGTGTTTCTTTACAAAATAAAATATTAAGATGAACTGTAACCCAAAAGTTTCATTTGTTAGCCATGCAAAAAAAGCCCATTTACAAATGATGCTATCGTCAAATTGTGTTTGACACAATAGGAAAAGAAATGTGCCAGTACAAAATGAGCTTATTTAAAACCACTGGCTTCTCAATTCAAATATTTGTTCTGAACTGTGGAAATAGAACACAGCATTAATACTCAATTAAAATAGAAGGCAAATGATTTTGAATAGTTCTTCTGGCCTCTTGATGAATCAATAGATGTTTTAAAGATAGTGCTTGGTTGTTATTTATGCAAGGAGGCAATGCTGAGTTTAAGGTGATTAAACAACCAGCCTCTATGAATAGCCAGCATGCAGCAACAACAGACAAGAATATTTTCAAAGATGTTGAGAAAACACTAGGTCAGTAGAACCTGAAGAAGAATCTGCTAAGATGTGTTAAAACTAGTAGTGGTAAAAAAAGTATGGAACCGAAAATTTTTTAGGTGGACAAATTTGGAAAATTTGCAAAAATACAAAGTGTTTACAAGCTGTTTTGTTCATCCACTGATGTGTTACAGGAAATATATTAATCTACCACATGATTTTTAAAATTTTTATGTTTTACTTAAATGTATTAAGTACATAAAAACACACAAAAAATACATATTAATAGGGGTGATATGATATTCTGATACATGTACATGTAGTATCTCTCACATAAAGTTGTATAAAACAGAAACCATTAAAATTCAGAGTCAATACCTGAGTTTTACCAAAAAACAACAAACAACCCAATCAATAAATGAGCTAAGAAACAGACACTTCTCAGAAGAAGAAACACAATTGATCAACAAATATATGAAAAAATGTTCAACATCTCTAGCAATTAGAGAAATGCAAATCAGAACTACACAAAGATTTTTATATCACTCCAGTCAGAATGGCAATTATCAAGAATACAAGCAACAATAAGTGTTGGCAAGGATGTGGGGAAAAAGACACATTCATACATCACTGGTAGGATTGAAAATTGGTGCAACCAATCTGGAAAGCAACATGGAAATTCCTTAGAAAACTAGGAATGGAACCACCATTTGATCCAGCTATCCCACTCCTCAGCCTATGCCCTAAAGACTTAAAAACAGAATACTACAGTAACACAGCCACTTCAATGCTTATAGCAGCTCAATTCACAATTGCTAAACTGTGGAAGCAACCTAGATGCCCCTCAATAGATGAACGGATAAAGAAAATGTGGTACAAATACACAATGGAATATTACTCAGCATTAAAAGACAATAAAATTATGATATTTGCAGGTAAATGGATGGAGGTGGAGAATATCAAGCTTATCAAAATAAGCTTATCTCAAAAAGCTGGATGCTAATCCATATTGGGGTGGGAGATGCATAGGATAAGTGGAGGAACTTTGGATGGAGCAAAGGGTAGGGAGGGAGGGGGCACAGGGGTAGGAAAGACAGTGGAATGAGACAGATATCATTACCCTAGGCCCATGTATGATTGCACAAATGGTGTGACTCTACTTCATGCACAGCCAGAGAAGTGAAAAATTCTGCTCCATTTGTATACAATGAATGAAAGAGCTTTCTACTGTCATGTATAATTGATTAAAACTAATAAATAAATAATACCTGAATTTTTTCCACCATTCTAGACTATAACGTCTCAGACTTCTTAGAAAACACAATGCCATTCATCTCAAGATATATTTTCCTGATAGGATCAAACCAGGGACTCTGTACCATAAAAGAGGAGTGGACTTGTCTGTTGTGATGTATGTCTGTGATGTGTGGGCACATGCATGAAGAAGACTGGAAGACTACTGAATCACAATAAAGAGTTCTGGAAGCAATGAGGAATGCTGAGATGGTACAGTTTTATCTTAATTTACTCAACTTCCCCAGACCATCTGTGTTAGTCCGTTTTCTGTTGCTATGACAGAGCATGTGAGACTGAGTAATATATAAAGAAAATGCTTTTATTTTAACGCATCATTCTCAAAAAGATGAAAAAGGTGAAAAGCAGGGTTTTCCTGTCAATCAGAGGTTGCCACTGAAGGGAATAACGGGGTCCCAGCCCCTACTCAGGATTCCTTCCTTTCACTTTCTGCCAATAAGGTGAGCATTCTGCTTTGCCATGTCCTTACTCCTTGCCATGATATGCTGCCTCGCCACAGGCACCAAAATATATAGGCAACCAATCCTGAAATGAAACTTCTAAAACTGTGCCCAAAATAAACCTTTTATCTTTAGAGGCTGGTTATCTCAGGTGTTTGACACAGGAAAAGAAAGGTGACTAACACTCTCAGAAGTTTAGGACTTTTTGCTGCTGTGAAATGCAGCCAGATCACCTCCACATTCTTTTCCCCTTTCTTCAGAAAGAAATAGGGATTTGGGCTCCTGTACACGGGTTTCCACAGACTATCCCAGAGAGACCGGGGCTCTCAGAAAGCATCCACTTACATAACAGACTACAACACAACCAACGTCTTACTGAAGAAACACAGAACGTTTTGATACACATGACAGTCACACTTCAAAGATGCATGGGCCTAAGCCACATTTTTTTAAAAAATCTTTTTATTATACTACTCTTCCTTCAATTATATATATATATATATTACTCTTCCTTCAATTAAATTAAATATATATATTATATATATTAAAATTACTAAATGAATGATGCTTTTGAGAAAAAAAAAAAGCAAATACTATCAAATCACTTAAGACAAATGGTAAAAGTGGCCTGATCACCTTCTTTCTCATCTCCTCATCTACCATGTCCCCAGGAAAGACAACTAATTATAGGCTAGGCGGGTGTATAACTCTTCAGAACTCCTCTGTACATATATAGGTATATAGTTTTTTTTTTAAAGTGCTATTATTCCACACATATTACTCTCTGTTTATCCTTTTCATTCAAAAATGAACATGGATATCTTTCTATGAATGTAGATCCACCCATCCTTTTTTTCCCTTTTCCATTTTTCCTTTTTTTAATGAACATGATGGGTATGTGGTATTCCATGGTTTGGAGATAGCATAATTGAGCAATCTTCCTACTAATGTTCCTTTTTGTTTTCTACAGTATTTTATAGTTTAAAAACATCGAAGTAAAATATTTCAGAATCTACTCATGTGCCTCTGAATGAATATTTTCTTTCTTTTCTTTTTCTTTCTTTCTTTTTTTTTTTTTTTTTTTTTTTTGTGGCACTGGGGATTGAACCCAAGGCTTTGTGCATGTAGCAAGCACTCTACAAAATGAGCTATATCCCCAGCCTTGGATGAATATTTCTAACAGTAGGTATTTTGAAAAACAAAATTTCAGAATAAAAGATATTTGCAATGGTGATAACATTTTCAAAGATTAATTAACTGACTATGTCAGTGTTAGAGATCTGTGAAAAAGTTTTAAAATCTATAAGGATCACTTCTGTAGATATTCACAGATATAATTCTGAAAAAGAATTTATTTTAAAGTAAATAGCAGAAGTGAATATATAATCATTAGCAACAGAAAAAATAAAAAAATAAAATATATAAGCTGATAAACAAAAGCCCTTGCTATCATTCTAATCTTTTTCATTTTATACTTTACTTTGCTGTTAAAAACCAATAATTTTCATAAATTTTTGATTTGATATCTGAATCTCAGACTATTTTTCAAATATAGTAGTTATGTTCTTGAATATAATAGTATCAGACACGGAGGTTATATGTGTTTATTTTGAGATTTGGAATACTATAAACTTCATTCAAGAAGTTTTTTAGACAGTTGACAGTATTTGTGCTAAATTTGCATAAAGGAAATATTGTATTTCAGTTGTTACCAAATTTGCCTAAGATACATGAAATATCCTAGAAAACATTTTGCTGTGTTTTTACAGAACATATTAGTTTCTTCTGTAGCCATTATGATTATTTGCATAGTACATTTATTTAAGATCATCATGACTTTGCTGAAACATAAATTGCTTTTATGACTTTTTTTTTTTTGGTTGTATTTACTTTTCCCACTTTGATCCAGTGAATAAATCAAGGCATTAAACAGGTCTCACACATTTTGGGGAGCAAAGACGGCAGAAATTGTATATGATGAAAAGGTTTTAACTACTGCTTAAAGAGAAAAAGAAATGGTATGGTTTATTTTTTAAAGTTTGCACCATAGACACACAAAGTAGTGGGGTTGAAAGGAGAGAAAAAAGTGTAAAAGTTCATTGGAACCCAGTGATTTATTGGGAAAGGCTCAGCGAGCTCACATAAAAACCCAAGGGGGGGGAAGTGGTCGGACATTGGGTCAAATCTCCATTCACACGTTGTGTAATAAAAGGCTGACTGTAGCCTTTCAGCCTTGCTTCTAGTCATAGACAATGGCAATTGCAGAGCAAGGCTAATAACAGGATTTAGCATAAATCCACCACAGGAAGTGAACAGTTGTACTGGCAAATAATTAGCCAGGAAACATTTCATAGCAGCATCAGGATGCGGCCGTGAGCTTTCCAACTCTCAATGCATTTGCGATCGTGAAAACATAATTAGTTCTCAGCGATTGTAATTTTTGTGTTTGTTGTAAGATGGCTCTTTTCCCCTCCTTTCTTTTCACAAGCAAGCCTTATTTTTCCTGTCCTAATTTAGCAACCCCAGCGAGGGTTTTGAAGTCTCAGGGAGGGGTTTAGAATGTTCTCTTTTTTTCTCCTGCTGATGCTTTTTTATTGCAAGGTGGATGGTGTTTATTTTGCACGGCTAACAAGTGAGTTCAAAGCAATACGGTTACTCTTGAACTCCTGCCAGATGCCCAAAGCTGAAAGCTCCCCTGCGTGGTAGAGCCGACCTGTACTATCAAAGCCTGATTAATTTGCAAAGGAATGTCAAAATGACTGGTGCACTGCATTTTCTACCACCGCTTCATTTGACACTTAAAGGAAAGCTAAGTGGGAGTGTAAAAGGAAGGAAACTCATTTAAAACAGCACACAGATATGTGAATTAATTTCAGAGAAACTGGGAGCTCATTGCTGAGTATTTACATTTCCATCTTCTTTGCTCTTTGTTTTAGTTACTCTTTTAGTAAGGGCTACTAAGAAACATTAAGCTTCTGTTCTTACATCACCCATATTAGGAGTAAATGCTATCATTAGACTTGGCTTTGAAATTCTGTCAAATGTCTACATGAATTGCTTCATCTGATTTTGTCCCCAAACAGCAGCCCCAAAAAGACACTTAGTTCAGACCAATATTTTTCTCCTTTTAACACTCTAAAAAATTGTTTCCTCAGAACCAAGAGGGCTACATTTACAAGCACTTACAAATTGTTGGGAAAGGCAAAATGACAAAGCAAAGTCCTAAACTGTATGTTAGAAAGTATAATTCAAAGATATTGTTTGGAAATTCAGTTCAGCTCACCTGAGAAGTATTGATGCTAAAAAAGGAAAAGTCAAAGATGTAGACGCTTTCGTTTGATTGTGTCTGATTCTAATTTCTGTGTCCTAATTGTAATTTAGAATCTCGAACTTTACTTAAAACATATTAAAATATGGCTATAGCATATTCCTCAAAGTAGGTTCATCTTTGAATCATTTCGCTAGGTGTGGTTCCTAGAACCTCACTATTAATCCTGATTACTTTTACAATAAGTTTACCATGATTTTTATATGAACTGACATTATTATGTAGGTGAGTTTTTACCATGCTTTTCTTTAATGTTACACTGAACTCTATCTCAACATACCACCAAAAGTGTACCTTATTTCTGTTATCAAAATATGATGTAGAGGGGCTGTGTAGCTAAATGGTAGAGCAGATACTTAGAATGAGTGAGGCCCTGCGTTTAATCCTTAGTGAAAGGCAGGCAGGAAGGAAGGAGGGAGGGTAGGAAGAGAGAGGGAGAGGTAGAAGCACAAATTCCAACAGTGTTCCACTGGCTTATGATTGTTTATGCCATGGTTATCTAAAAAGTAAGTGAATATCAAACTGAGCGACATGCTGCTGAAAAATGAGGCTAGATGGACCCAGGTGTAGGTTATAGCTGGAGCACTTACCAGCTAGTAGCCACTGCTAGTTAATGAATATTTAAAAGCTTAGCTTCCTCATGTGGACAATGAAGATAGTATTTATTGGCACCTAACCTTGGTTTATTGAACTCAGAACCACAAATATCAAATAGTAAATACTCAGCTAGCTATTATAAAATCAAATAATTTGGAAACAATATGTATCAAGAATCAGGAATTCCCTCAAGTAGGCTTAAAATGTAGGCAAAACCTTATTTTATGGAACAGGAATTTAGAAGTAAGGCAGGCTCCAAGTTTAGTATGATTGCAAACTTTGTCTTGCAATGTTCTTAGCCCTCTTCTCTGGGTAGGTTGTGTCTTCATGCTGACTGGCCTCAGGGCTACAAAATAGATGCTGGTGACAACTGAGATAAGCAACTGCTTTGTTCATATCCAGCAGAAAAGAGAGGAAAAGAAAGAAATTCCTCAGCCATGAAATAAAACCCTCCCTGACTGGGGATAACTTAACCTTGTGGCCATCCCAGGCTGCATGATGACAGTTACTAGAGAAATATTTTCCCCTAATTGTCTGAAGTCTCATTTCCTGTGTTGGCTTCTAGAGTGGGAGAAAAGATTTTATGACTGGTCAATACCAGTGAGCATCTCACACTGAAAATGAATATAAATCTCATCTTTCCCTGTGTCACATGGGCTGGCTGCAGAAGAGTAGGTGTATAGAATAAGGCAGGGTTCTGTTAGGGAGGCTGAAAGGAATGGTGGGGTCATCTGTCACAGGTCCAAAGGACAGAAATGATATACTCAAACTGAATAGTTCAATAAAATTCTAATTGCAAGAACAGGATATTTCTTTTAGTCAGGAATATCCAGGAATTGTTAACCATCTTAAACTTGAAGGGGTCGTAGTTACTACAACCTAGGAAGGGGGGAAAAAAAGATGTATGAATAAGGCTACTTGCTGGAATCCAGTCTTTATCAAGGGACTCAGTTATTTCCTCAAACTTTTTGTTATAATTTTGATATTAGGTGTTCCCCTAAAGCTCATGTGTGAGACAATCCAAGACTATTCAGACTTAACCCAATCAGTGAATTAATGGCCTGATGGTGATTAACTGAGTGGTTACTGAAGACAGGTAAGCTGTGGTTATAGAGGGGCCGTGTAGCTAAATGGTAGAGCAGATACTTAGAATGGAGGAGGTAGGCATTGGAGCTTTGGGGCATGTGTTTTTGTATCTGGTGAATTGATTCTCTCTCTGCTTCCTGATCACATCACTTCTCTCCACTCTACTCTTCCACCATGATGTTCTGCCTCACGTCTAGTCCTGAAAATGGAGCTAGCCTTCTATAGACTGAGACCTCTGAAACCATGAGCCTCAAAATAAACTTTTCCCCCTAAATATTGTTCTTCTCCAGTCTTTTGGTCATGGCATGGGGGGAAAAAAGCAAACTAAAATACAACTCAAACTGTCTTATAGGGGATATTGGCAAGGATTACTATAGTAACCATCTCCTTCTACTCCCTAATTTCTTGCCAGTGCCTCCTATGGATGAAATCAACTAGAATTCAGAGGGTTTGGGGAACTGTTGATGCAGTTCATAGGCAGCAGACTAGAGCGATTAGAGCTGAGTGGAGGGACAAATGAAAGATATTCAGAGCAGGGACACAGGATGGCTCACTTCTAGGTAAACAAGTAACAGAGTTTGCAATGATACTGTAGGGCAGAATGAAAATGGAAAAGAGTAAAAGGGGGGAGAAAACAAAGTATCAAAGGGTGGAGTCCTAGTAAGGAAGAGTGAAATCTCAGTGAACAGGAACATATTGGAAACAAGGACTTGAATGCAATGTCAAAGGATTGCACATTTCACTACATAAAAGGGGAAGGATAATTTCTGAGGTTAGAGAAAACCATCAAAGACACCTTCCTGGAAAGAAATGCATTAATTCATTGCAAATATTTTTTAGTTCCTGCTCTGAATGGCAATATTGGGGAAGTACTTAAAACTAAACTTTGAGGTTACTTTTTCTCAGGTTTCAGATCCTGAAGTCACTATTTGTCAGCAGTGCAACCTCAGACAAATTACTTCAGCTCACTCAGTTTCCATTTCCTGGTCTGTCAAGCAGTCCTCTTGAAGTGCCTGATAGGAGAGCTTCAGGGTCAGTGGACCCAAAACCTATAAAGCACTTCAAGCTGCCAAGTGCAGACAGATGTTAGCTTTCCTTGTTATTCTGTACTGTTTACTATGTCAGGTGTTTTTACAAATCTTACCCATCATGGAGTTTATTCTCTAGTAGAGATATATTTATATAAAAATAAATAAGCACAATAAAATATTATAGATGATATGTCAAAAATTTGACCATGAACAAGTAAGCCAAAGAGGGAAATGTTTGGATCAGAGATCTGTATAGAGGTAGTCTTTGACTTGAGTCTTGAGTAAAAATTGGGTATTTGCCAAGCAGGTTGGGTCTGGGAAGGAATGCATTTTAAGCACAGAACATTACAGAAGCAAAGGATTAAGGCTTGAAATATGAGATATCAGGACAATGGAGTACTGCAACTGGAGAAAGAAGGGGAGAAAGATAAAGATATGGCTAGAACAACACACTGGAGGAAGACCATGCTAAAGAGATTGTCCCTTCCCCTGCCCTTCATCCTTAAAAAAACAAGAAGCCAGGGAAATTCTTAAAGCAGGGGAATGACTCAGTCAAACCTTGACTGTGGATGCATAGTGTAGAAAGCACTACGGGTGCTCTGAGCGAAGGAGAACAGGTGGGTTACTAAAATTTGAAGCAAGACATGCTGGTAGTTTAGGCTGCCAGTTGGTGAAAAGTTATATGGATTCAAGCCATATTTGGGAGACTAAGGTTGTAGGTTAGTGGTTGATCGCTTGCCTCCAGTGCACTGGGTTCGATCCTCAGGACCACATAAAATAAACAAATAAAACAAAGATATTTTGTCTACCTACAACTTAAAAAAAAAAAGATTTTTTAATTTAAAAAAAAAAAAGTAATATTTGGGAGGGAAAAAAATCAATGTCTTGATAACAGATTGGATGAAATGAGGGAGAAGGATGAGAAAGGATGCCCAGGTGGTACTGAAAGAGCTGACTGGAAGAGCTTGGGAAGAAGACCAAAACATCATTTTTTTAGGCATGAGGACTGAAGAGGAGGCATCAAATAGACAGCGGGGTAATAGCAAATAGATTCATACCAAATATGAGTCTGACATCGGGAGGGGAAATTTGTGCCAGAAAGAAATCTCTCTGGATCAGCTGTGCATAGTTGGTAGTGGAATTCTTAATGCATAAATGAAGTAGCAGGGGAGAGAGCAGAGTAGGAAGAGGAAGCTGTCTGTGCCAGGAACGCCAACCTTTAAGGGCAGGCAGAGGAGGATAAGCCTGTGAAGGGATCCACCAAAGCAGCTGGGAAGGAAGGACAAATACTAGGACAAAGTCATCTGTGGACAATGAGGAGGACAGAGTTAGACAGAGGTCAACAGGAGGACCTTAAACTACCAACAGAAATATTTTACAAAGCAATATTAGACAAGTGAGAGAGGGTGTAGAAAAGAGTATTCTAGAAGCCCAGAGAGGAGAGAATTTAAAAAAAAAAAAGAAGAAGAAGAAGAGGTAAGAAGGAGGAGCAAGAGGTGGAGGGGGAAGAAAAATGTCTTTGAAAATCATAATGATCACCTATTGTGTGCTGATTTGAAGTCTGGTATTTCTCTAAACTCTTTGGGTATATAGTTTACCCAGTTCTTCAGCAGTCCTATGTAAATCACATCTGTAAACATGAGTTCCTTTCTACAGATGAAAAAACGAAATCATGGAGAATTAAATAATTTGCCTATGGTCACAGAGCTTCTAAGTGGTAAGGACAGAATTTGAATCCACATGTACCTAATTCCAAAGTCTGCAATCATTAGTTGCCTGAAGTTGCAGGGAGTCTTCTTAAGTATTTATTGGAGGGTGATTGATGCCTTTGGCCATAGTGGATTTTTCAGTATTACAAGCAGACACCTAGGGCATCCTGAGTCACAAAGAGCACAGCAGTAAGAAAGTGGCGGCAAGCCATCTTAATAACTAACAGGCAGAAATATCACAAATGCTCAAATGAGAGAATTATTAAATATATTTTAAAATGACACTATAATGAAATATTGCACAGCCATTAAAATTAGTTTATTTTATGAATGTTTCCTGGTATTACATACTTTGTCATAGAAAACTTGAAAATCCAAATATACAATGACAGGGCTGGGGTTGTCACTCAGTGGTAGAGTGCTTGCTTAGTATGTGTAAGACACTGGGTTCGATTCTCAGCACCAAATATAAATAAATAAAGTCCACTGATAACTAAAAAGATATTTAAAAATATGCAATGACATATAGTATCTAATTCTCATTTAAAAAAAATACATGATCAGAGGCAGTGGATCATGCCTTTAATCCTAGTGACTTGGGTGGCTAAGATAGGAGGATCACAAGTTCAAGGCCAGCCAGGGCAATTTAGAGAGACCAAAAGAGCTAGGGATGTAACCCTATGGTTAAGCACCTCTGGGTTCAATCCCCAGTACCACAAAAAGGAAAAAAGAGAGAGAGAGAGAATATAAAGGAAAATGTAAAGGAAATTCCAAGATACATTTAAAAAGTCTACTACTTTAGGTGATAAACTTTGGGGTCATTTTATTTTATTTTATTTATTTAATTCTGTACAGTTCCTGGCATCGAACCAAGGACCTCAGACATGCTGGGCAAGCCCCTGATCACTGAATTATATCCTCATTCCCCATTATCTTTAAGCGTGGGCATGATTTATAATTTGTCTACAGTGAATATGTATAATTTATAACTAGAGAAAGTGATGAAATTATTTTATAAAGATTTTCTGCTTTTTTATTTATGTTTTCATTTTCTATAAAGTTTTGTGTGCATATATGTGTATGCATCTTAAAAAACTTATATGTAATCCTTGTAAAGTTGTTTCTAAAAGAAAAAAAAATGTTTTTTTGTTATTTAGTATATGAAAACCAAAAGTTCCTGATGCTTTTCTAAGAGATATTTATTTCAGGAAAAGGTTAATGATTATTATAAACCAGCAGTTACAACTTTACTCTTAATTATATTTAAAGTTCATGTAGATGCAATGGCTCATCCTTATAATGACGCTAACTGTGGGTAACAAAAAAAGCACAATTTCACAGTATCACATTAATTAATTTCACTTGGCTCAGCTTCACATGTTGATAAAGATTTTTTTTTTCCTGACTCCTTTCTAGTTTAACTCAATTTTTAACTTTGAACCACTGTAGGGCTATTTCTCATGATTCTTGGTTCTTTTTTTTTTTTCTTTTTCTTTTTTAGTTATAGATGGACTCAATATCTTTATGTTGTTTATTTTTATGTGGTGCTGAGGATCCAACCCAGTGCCTCACATGTATGAGGCAAGTGCTCTACCACTGAGCCACAACCCCAGCCCCTGATTCTTGATTCTTGGCAAAGGATTAACCTTTCTATATGGTAATCATGTCTTGGTCTAAATTGCTCCCCTTACAATCACATACTTAATTTAGTGGGTTTTTTTTCCCTTACATTCATCTACAGAATTTAACCAAATTCACATTGTCATATTCAGTTCAACAAGCAGTTATTGTCTTTTTAAGTACCCACCATGGAATACTTATATGAAGAGGAAAAAGACATGTGAGCAAATCAGAGCACATAAGTAGATGTGCACAGACTCACACACTATGCTGCACTGGGCACAGAGTGAGAATTCAGAGGTCAAGGAAGATTCCAGAACACAGAATGACAGCTGAGTGGCCCCTAAGACTAAGTCATAGCTCACCATACAACCACGGTGGAGAAGGATATTTTAATAAGTGCCAACAGCTTAAGCAAAGATGTAGGGACATAAACATACAATGTGTGTCAGGGAGGGCAACAATCTTGGTCAGGACTGGACACAGAGAAAGGCGTAATGTGAGATGAGTGCCATTGTATATCACATTACTGGGTCAGTTATAAACACTGAGTGATGAAGAGGCATGGCGAGTCTTTAATCACCATATCAAATGATTACCACTCAGATTTTTGTTACAAAAGGAAAATTGTTTTGTTGGTGCTAGAGAAGGGAACTGGGAGCAGAGAGGGTTGTCAGGAGGCTCTGTGGAAAAGAATAAGCCCCTAGGTCAGGATCCTGGCATGGAATGATGACATAAAGAGAGCCAACTTGAAAGATGTTCCTATTCCTTTTCCTTTTCCTTTTTTTTGTTTTTGTTTTTGTTTTTGTTTTTGTTTTTGATACCAGGAATTAAACCCAGAGGCACTTAACCACTGAGCCACATCCCCAGTCCTTTTAATTTTTTTTTTTTGTTTTGACACAGGGTCTCACTAAGTTGTTAAAAGCCTCACTAAATTGCTGAGGCTGGCTTTGATCATCCTGCCTCAGCCTCAGCCTCCCGAGGGACCGGGATTACAGGCATGTGCCACCATGTCCTGCAAAAGATGTTCTTGATGAATAAACAGATTTAAAAACAAAGGCAAGGGTGACATTGCCTTCTCTGTCTCACTGGAACCGTGCTTCCTAGAAGACATCGTCCTCCGCTTCTGAGCTGTCACAAAGCTATTCATATCTCCCTGACTTACATCTTCAGAACAGACACATCACTTATCATCAACAAACTTCATTAAATAAAAATCATAAACATCCCTTACAAGTGCATTTCTCTGCTACTCTCCATTGCTCAAAAGTGGCATCATCCCAGAGTTATCCCAAATCTTTACTTACCTCCGCCAACCATTTAATCACCATTTCTGCTTGAATTTTCCCCTTGAAATATATATATATATATATATACACACACACACACACACACACATATTTAAATATGCCCCACCCTTTCTCAATACTATCTTTTTTTTAATGTATTTTCAGATGTTTATTCACTTATTTATCTGCAGTGCTGAGAATCAAACCCAGATCCTCACACATACTGGGCAAGCACCTTAACACTGACACACAACCCCAGCCCCTCTCAACACTATCTTTGACTCACTACCTTTGACTCACCTGTTTCCTTAAACAGTGCTCTTACCTTTCCTCCATCCAAATTCATTAAAAAACCCTTTGCCGATGATGTTATTTTATTCCTAAAGATTCAATTTAATTCCACCTTGTTTCAGGCGACCACCACTTTTTGGGTTGGTTTTGTTTTTATTGCCTTATTGCTTTGCGACCTCCTTGACAGTTCAGTTTTTCTGGTATTTTCACCTGGCATATTAAGGTACCCTTAACTGACTTCTCTTCTTCAATGAGTCTAAGTTCTACCCCTTCTCCCAATCAGCCATTGAAAATGCAAACCTGCCCATGCTACTTCTCTACTTTAAACCTTGCATTCTCTCTGTCTCACCCACAGAATGAAAGCCAAGATCTCAGGCAGTGCTGGCTGTTAATGTCCTCTAAGCCTTCTCCTCCTTCTCCCTACTACCCATTCCCACCACTACAGGTTTCACTAAATAGTTTCTAATTACATATATTAGCATGACCATAAATACAAGTTACCAGAATCAAGCCATTTAGTCATTTCCTGTTCTTTTATGCATAATCTGTGGTTCTTCAATACCTCTAATTATTGAGTTAGAATATATTACAACACTCTCCAAAGGACACACAGTAGTCAAGTAGTCTTGGATAATTCTAATCTCAAATGTAGTTGTAGGATTTTGTATTGAGATATTGAAACTCTGATAAATATTTCTCTCTAATGAATTACAGAACAATTACTTTGGATCAAACTTATCTGGTTTACTTTTTATCTTAGTAAATAATAACAGCAATGATGATGGTGATGATGATGATGATGATGATGATGACAGCTACCACATATTGAGAACCAAGAATGACCCCAGATGTTGGTAAATGCTTCATCTTCATTGTCTCAATAGCTTTCAAAGTATGTTCCATTGTTCCCATTTTATAGAACAATCGACTATCTTAATAAGACTTAGGTTCTTCCCCTGAGAGAAAATTCAACCCAAAGTGAAAATTCAACCCAAATCTCTCTGATTCCAAGGCTCGTTCTCCATGATACATTACTTAAAAGCTTATTTGGTGTATAAATAAATGCATTACTTATAATAAAGACACATATGAAGTTATGTTTAATTTTATATTTAAATTCACAAACTTTAATTTTACTTATTTAGAGGACAGAGTTTGTTGAAGTTCATCACGTTTAAAGCAATGTTCAAAGTGTAACAACATAATATTTTGAACTTGGCACTCGACTCTAGAAATTTCCATTTAAGTTAATAGCATGTGAAAAAACAATCTCGGCATATCTATTGTTATGGTTTGGAGACGGAATGTGCCTCAAAGGCTCATGTGTTAAAGGCTTAGCTCCCAGTGCCACAAAGTTCAGGTGGGTTTTGGGGGAGGGACTGAATCATGATGATGTTGACCTAGACAACTTATGAATGCAGGGATTTGGGAAAGTTCCATGACAGAGGAGTGTGAATGGTGTCTTAAAAAGAGCTTAACTGTGGTTAACGTCTTTACTTTATCTGTGGTTCATAAATGCATATAAATTCATAGCTGCATAGACTGTTGAATTCATAGCTGCATAGACTGTTGGGAGGTGGTGGAAACTGGAGGAGGTGGGGCCTAGTTGAAATGAGTGGATCCTTGGGGGTATGCACTTGGGGACTGTATCTTTCCCAGGTGCCCCCTCCCTTTTTCCTGGCTGCCATAAGCTGAGTAGCCATTTCTGCCATGCCTTTCTGCCATAATGTTTTGCCTCACTTCAGATCCAAAGCGATGGAGCCAGTCTACCATAGACTGAAACCATGAGCTATAATAAGTCCTTCCTCATTTGTTTTTCCCTCAGGTATTCTGTCATAGCAATGAAAAGCTGACTAAACCACCTGTGTATTTACCTGGACCAAGATTCATGTAAACTTCAGACAATTAAAAATTTCCTTATGGAAGAATTTGTTATCTTCCTTCTTTCTACACACTTGAGATTAACCCCCCTCTAAACAATACAGCTACAAACAGTCCTCCTCCTGCAGATAATTTTTAAAAATTACCATTTAATATGCTTTTGAACAATTAGTTTTTCAGGAATATCTCTCTGAGGAAGACTAAGGAGACCATGGAAAAGAAGGAACTAGTTCAGCTTCTTCACATTGCCTCCTGTCATCCAGCCCTTGGGTTTGGCACAGTATACGTGCTTTGCATCTATCAGATAATGTATGCATGCTCAAAAAAAGCAAGGAATACAGATATGTGAAAATACTTTCAATTATAGGAATCATTGAATATGAGTCACAGGAATTGAGAAATAGAGCTGTTGAATGAGGTAAAAATTCAATTCCAGAGGACCCTGAATGCCATGCTATGGAGTTAAAAACACATGTTACGAAAGTTTAATGAATATCACAGCAAATTGAGTTTTGTGACAGAAAAAAAAAATAGATGATCAATTTGATTACTTTAAATTCCTAGTTATATGAGCTTTTTATTCCCTAGTTATATGAACTTTTTAAAAAAATAGCTTGACTGAACAATTTAGAAAATTCTCCTGACAATTAGTATACACTTTTCCACTAACTGCTTTGTAAATAAAAACTTTAACTACATTTAAGCACATTTTAAAATACCATTCACACTCCTCTGTCATGGAACTTTCCCAAACCCCTGCATTCATAAGATAAAAGGCCTTTGCAGTCACAACTCTCCATTTTATAGTTGTGGTTTGGCTGCTATATAAGACAACACTGGGGAACAGAGCATGATCAAGAATCATGCAGGCGGCATTACATGCTCTAAGTGATGCCAGAATTCTATGCATGGCTGACGGAAATGGTACGTGTAAAGTGGACCTCATTTTCTTTTCTTGAAGAGCTAGACAGTCATGAATTGAAAAACAACTTGAGGAATCCAATAAAAGCTTTGTTTTAACTTGGACATTTTTATTATCCTGTAGGAACATCTTTATAATGCCTGATTTTCTATTGCAGCAGTCAACACTTCAAGTGACCCTCAGTGATCTTTAACTAGTGGTGATTACATTCTTATGTGGGCCCCTCCCATCCCGGGTTGTTCTAGGTGACCAATGGTATATGGCAGAAGTAATGGAATGAGGGCTGGGGATATAGCTCAGTTGGTAAAGTATTTGCCTTACATGTTTAAGACCCTGGGTTCAATCCCCAGCAACACACACACACACACACACACACACACACACACACACACACACAAAGTAATGGCATGATATTTCTGAGAGATGGTTCTAAAAAAGAATGTGGCTTCTGTCTTAGACTACTTCTTCTTCCTACTCCCCCCACCCCGCCCTCTGTCTTTCTCATACACACTTACACACACACCTGGAGTCTGCCAGTTTTTGATGACACTGAATCAATCAATAAGAAGGTCCATATGGCAAAGAACCCTGGCCATATAGCAAGTCTCTGACTAACAGATAATGAGGAAGTAAAGCCTGCCAATAACTATATTTGTGAACTTGGAGCAGATCCTTTAGCTCATGCAAGTCTTGAGAAGACTACAAACTTACTTGACAACTTGACTGCAATCTCCAGAGAGACCCTGAGCCAAAACCAACCAAATTATTTGTTTTCAGATACCCAACCCTCAGAAATAACAAGAAAACCAATGGTTCAAGATGCTAAGTTTAGGAGTAATTTTTAACACCATACTTACCTCAGAAAAAAATTATATACATGTAGAATAAAAGAAAATGCTCAGAAAAAAATTATTTTAAAAAAAAAACAAGTACTAAGCATCAGCATATTATCATGGGTAATCTCATCTCACATTAACTCTGATAGTAGGCAGAATATCTTCAGTGTCTAAAAAGAGATTTCAGCTATGAGAAAATCATTCTCAAATTTTGGTAAAATAAAAGATCTCTAAAATATCACAAGCCATGTTCATTATTGTGAAGGTATTAGTCAGCTTTTCCTTCCTGTGACCAAAATACCTGACAAGAACAACTCAGAGGAAGAGAAGTTTATTTTGGGTTCATAATTTCAGAGGTTTAGTCCATGGTTGGCTGACTTCATTGTTCTGAGCCTGAGGTGAGGGAGAACATCATTCGGGCCTGTGGGGGGGGGGGGTGGGGAGTGAGAGAGAGAGAGAGAGAGAGAGAGAGAGACTGACTCAGTTCCCAAAGTCATCTCTCCAGTGACTTACTTCCTCCAGCCATACCTACTTGCCTCCAGTTACCACCAAGTAATCCATTCACATTAATTCATCAAAAGGATTAATACAATGATGAGTCTGTAACTTTCATAATTTAATCCTTTTGCCTCTGAACATTCCTGCATTGCCTAACACATGAGCTTTTCAGGGGACATTAAAGATCCAAACTATAACAATGGACAACTCTCAATTCACTTTGTCCTATCTCACAATGAAGGTGAACTATAGTAATTTGTTTTCATATAAAAATGAAAAAAGAAATGTTGTCTTTACCTTGCTAAGGAGATGCTACTCTTTGGCACTAAAGAAGATAAGTTATTCTTCTGGTATACAAATATATTAATTTTCTAATTTTTATTTATTTATTTATTTGTTCTAAACAGTTATTCATGACAGCAGAATGCTCTTTGGTTCATTGTACACAAATAGAACACATTTTTTTACTTCTCTGTACCCAAAGTAGGGTCACACCATTCATACAATCATACATGTATCTAAGGTAATGATGTCCATCTCATTCCACCATCTTTCACTTCCCCTGCTTCCCTTTGCCCCATCCAAAGTTCCTCCACTCATCCCATGCCCCCCCCCACCATTATGGATTAGCATCCATCTATCAGAGAAAACATTCGGCCTTTGCTTTTTGGGGATTGGCTTACATCACTTTGCATGATATTCTCTAACTCCATCCATTTACCTGCAAATGCCATAATTTTATATTCTTTTATTGCTGAGTAATATTCCATTGTGTATATATACCACAGTTTCTTTATCCATTCGTCTATTGAAGGGCATCTAGGTTGGTTCCACAGTTTGGCTATTGTGAATCGTGCTGCTATAAACATTGATGTGACTGTGCCCCTATAGTATGCTGTTTTTAAGTCCTTTGGGTATAGACCAAAGAGCGTTAATGTTACATTCATAATTTCAGCATTCAGTGTAAAATAGGTCCAGTGTGCACATATGCACAGCCAGAACTATTCCCAAGAAATACCTATTAAAGTAGCTAACATTCTAGCATAGTTTTTCTACACTGAAACCAGCAATGCCTTTAATAGTAGGGAAATATGTAAAATTGAGATGAAAAAGCATAGCATCAATTAATGCTTTATAGCTTTGAATTCTAGGATTAATATATTTCAGAAATGATTAAACGTCAAGATTAATATAATTCTGCAAGTAGTTGAAATTATTTCTGGCAATAAATGGTCTTCAACAATGTATGCCTCATTGATGACACATTTCTACGTGAAGTTTTGATAAACACATTCAGTAGAAACAAAATATAAGAAATAAGCCAAAGAAACGAAAATGCTTTATAAAACTGTAAAACACCATATAAAAAACATGTATTAAAATATTGACAATGTTACTGTGAAAGGAAACTATAAAATGGCATTTCAGGAAAAATGTGGGCAGTGAGAAAATAAAAGGCAAGTAAAACAATGAGGGAGGAAATTTAGAATGAGTTACTCATGTCAAGGGCAATGTCCTTTTTAATACTGGGGGGGGAGGGTGGCATTTCCATTAACAGGAGAGGATATAAGTGGTTTAGCTTTGGAATATCATAATATTCCATAAGAATGGGAATCTATGAAAGCAGATCTGTGAATAATAAAGGAAATGAAACTAGAATAAAGGGTAGAGGGAGGACAAGAAGAAAAAACTGAGTTAAAGGATGTTTCTTAACAATATGATTTGAATTTAAAATTCAGAACATGTGCTTCTTATAAAACTCTTGAGTGTACTCGCTCATAATAAAGGAACATATTGACTTGCATCTTCAATTGCAAGAAAGAAATAAAAAGATTATTAATAAAAAAGCCACATCTCAGACAATAAAGTTTCTTGGACTGAAAAAAAGAGCTTCATGCAGACCAGTAGCAGCTGTATGTACATCTTTCAAAGGACATTCTTATGAAAGGTTTAAACCAGATTTAGTCCATTCATTTTTGGTAACATGAAATTAGCAAATTATCTGTATCTGTAAAACAATATTTGTTCTATATTTCATTTTTTTTTCTTTTGAATTAATTACTGGGGATGAAACTGAGGTTCTCACACATGCTAGGCAAGTGTCTCCCTCTGAGCGACACCCCAGCCCTTTTCATTTTATTTTGAGATAGGGACTCACCAAGTTGCCCAGGCTGGTCTCAAATTTGCAGTACTCCTGCCTCAACCTTCCAAATAGCTGAGATTGCAGACATGAGCCACCAATACCATCTTATTCTCTATTTGATATTATTTCCTTTATCCTATTGTCATTTAAGAACTTTACATGACAGAAAAGTCTCTTAAGTTTAAAAAAAGTTGATTTTTTTTTAATTAGGTAGCCTTCCCAAAGTAGTTATTAGAAAATTTAATCTTTCTTAGCGAATTGGAAAATAAAAATCCAGATTTCAAAATTTTGTGAATTTCCAGTTTCCCTTTCCCATCAAGACAAATTGGAAATAATGGCTAGAGTATTTCCTTACTGTAAAGGCAACTTTTAAATCAGTAAAAAGCAACTTTTAAAGTGTATTTGCTTTAAACTGTATGATTCATTTTGTTAATTTCTGGAAACAATACCTTACTCTAAGCTTCTTTAAATTGGGGGGGGGGAATTCCAAAAACAATGTTCTTTATATTGGGGGGAAAAAACTCCAAAAACAATGTTCACTTCATGAGAATATGCTTTTTCCCCTCTCAATGTACCAACTTTTAATATCCTCAGATACTTACTGGTTTTCTACATATGGTTATATTTATCTTTGATTTTGCATCTAGTAAAATTATTATTTTCTTATTTGTTTTTTTTAAATCACTGATCATAATACATCTGAATCCCTTTCCATACTTCATGGGATTTAGAAAAACAAAATGCTTTCCTAGGACATGAATATCTTGTAGCCACATTATATCTCACATGCAGTAGGTTAATAGCACCTGGAAGAAAAGAATCTTACTGAAAGCAAGCACATAAAAAGAGGGTCAAGATGAAGCAATCTAACCCATCAATTGCAAATACATAAATGTTTTGCAGTCCTTCGTTGGCATCAATCCAGCCAGGCCTACAAGTTTCCTGCTATCCCAAGTACAGCAAATGGCTTGAATTGTCTAGTTTATTGTCCAAATAACTGGCAACTTGCTAAACCACAACTTTGGTTTTAAAAAGTGCTCCTTTTGTGAAATGGAGAGTTGAGACAATTATTGAGATAATTCAGTCCAAAACAAATCCATTGAGAAAACCTGCCTTTTCTCTCTTTCTCTTTTTTATTCTATTAAGATTGGTATTGTCTATATAGGTGAATCTCATTGTACAATTATACTTTGTCTCTAGAGATGCTTTCTTTGGGTAAGGTATACCTGACTTCATCCTACTAATACTGAGTAGTTCTTGTTTAATTACCTCTTAACAAAAATCTTTCAGTTACATATGTGTTTACACACAAGAGAATCGACTTCATGCTGTCTGTATACTTACTGTGAAATATCTGACAGAGTGATGATTTGAAAGCAAAAGCAGACTGTGGACAATTGACAAAGACCAGTTATTTCACATATATTATATAAAAATCCTCTGTATTCTTTGGTAATAAGCTTTAACATGGCATCTAAATGGTGTTTGTGGGGGGGGGGGTGGATATATGGATGAATTCTGAATTTGAGTCTGTGTGTTTTCAGAGTGATAAAATTGATGTTTCTCCTCTAAGCCCTATTTTTATCAAAGAAAGGAAGTACTTTTTTTATCTGAAAATGGGCTAGAGTTATCATGATTTAAGAGATTTGGAAATGAACTTGAAATAAAAATGTTACCAATAGGCTGATTTGTTCTTTTGTTCAATGCAGATATAAATCAGAAATAGGCAAAGTGCATGTCCCTTCAATGTTAATAGTTCTGAGGTCCAGCAGCTCTCAGCTCCTAGTATTAGAATTTCTCCTTCTCCTAGTAGTCAGGGCCATCAGATATCAACAGCTTTCTGGAACTCTTCAAGCAGTTGCAGCTAGCAGTTCCCAGCTCTCCATTGCTCTATATTCCTCCCCCACCAGTCTCTGGCTGCTAGATGGCTTTAATGTTACCAATCCTGGTCTCTGACCACTTTCAGTGACAACAACCAGCTCTCAGTACAACCAGCTCATTGTACTCTACTCAAGATAGAAATAAATAGGCAAAATACAACATCTGAAAGAAGTTTTATTAAGACTCATGCTGCAGCATAAGGGGAAGCAGCACCTGGACTATTCTGATAAATGTATGGGGAAGTCGGCTTAATTAGACAAAAAAAGCACCTCACACATGTGCAGTGTCCTGTTAGTTAATCATGAAGGAGTCTCCTCATATATTGGAGTAGGAACAACTCAAGTGGCTGCAGAGCGCTGGAGCCATCCATAGAGGTCACAGGGCATCTGGGATTTACCTGTGACTGAAGCTTGCAATAGTCAAAGCAAAGGTCTGCAGACAGGCAGAGGGCATTGAAGTACTTGTGACAAACCATGAGGTTTTAGGGGAACCATAGCTAGCACATATAAAAAATAAAAATGAAAATCCCCACTTGAGGCAGGAGGGTCATGAGTTCAAAGCAAGGCCCTAAGCAATTTGGTGAAACCCTGCCTCAAAATAAAAATTAATTAATTAATTAAAAGGGCTAGGGGGGCTGAGGTTATGGCTCAGTGGTAGAGCGCTCGCCTAGGATGTGCGAGGCTCTGGGTTCGATCCTCAGCAACACATAAAAATAAATAAATAAAATAAAGGTATTGTGTCCAACTACAACTAAAAAATAAAAGGGCTAGGGATGTGGTTCAGTAATTAAGCATCCCTGGATCAATCCCTTGGTGCATACATGCGCGCATGTACGCGCGCACACACCACACACACACACACACACACACACACACACAAGAAGAAGAAGAAGAAGAAGAAGAAAATATGGTATATATATATATGCATGATGGAGTTTCACTGATCCATAAAGATGAATGAAATCCAGTAAATGGATGAAATTGGAGAATACCATGCTAAGTGAAATAAATCATACTCAGAAAGTCAAAGGTCAAATGTTGTCTCTGATATTATAAAGACAAAGGGAAGACCAGTGGATATGGAGGGAGAGGGAAGAAAGACAGGAAGTAGGAGGCAATGCAGAATGAATTAGTCAAAATTCTGCTGTGTGCATGTATAAATGTGGTACACCACCCATGACACTACTTGAATGGTCTTTTACTCGGTACTGAGCAACGGGGGCATATGTCTCCCCTTGGGAACGATCCCCAGCATTCCTGTGTATAGACTGCCCAAGGCTTAAGATCTCTGCCCCCGCTCTACCAATGGGACAGCTCTCGTAGCCCCAGACTTGGGCATTACCCAATTGTCTCTGATAGCCCACCTTCTACCTTGTTTGGCAAAAGAACATCGAAATCCTCTTGAAGCCCCCTTTGTATAAATAAAGAAAATATGGTTTCTTGCACTCTCTCGCTCTCTTTCTCTCTCTCCTTCCAGTGTGGAAGCAGGACCCTTAAGGTCACAGAGTCATCCCACCCTCGTTTTTTAAAATTATTTATGTAGTGTGATTTTTCACTGTATTTCTCAGCCCGCACATTTCACTCAAGGGAAACCCAAAATTCATAGCCCACGCAGGATGCAGGAGAAAAGTATAGAAATCGAGAAGAATCGAGGTATAAATATATCACAGTGAATCCTACCTTTATGTGTATTTATAAAGCACCAATTAAAAATAAATGAAGCTAGGCACAGTGGCATACGCCTGTAATCCCAATCTTAGGAGGCTGAGACAGGAGGATCACAAGTTCAAAGACAGCCTCAGAAAAGCCAGGCACTCAACTCTGTGAGACCCTGTTTCTAAATAAAGTACAAAAAATAGGGCTGAGGATGTGGCACAGTGGTCATGTGCCCCTGAGTTCAATCCCTGCTACCATTAAATAGATAGATAGATAGATAGATAGATAGATAGATAGATAGATAGATAGAGAGTGGCAGTTCAACTCACAATAGCTAAACTATAGAACCACCCTTGGTGTCTTTCAACAGATGAATGGATAAAGAAAATGTGATATATATACGCAATGGAATATTATTCAGCCTTAAAGAATGAAATGATCACATTTTTTCTTTTACCTTCCATATTCATATGATAAATCTTTAATCAGAAAGCTTACAGAATTGGGAATGGGGGCAATTGTCTATAGACTCAGAAAAAGAACACATATCTATACTTAGTAAAAGAACACATGGGGGGTATGGCAGCAGGAAAAATGGACATTATTACCCTAGCTACATGTGTGACTGCACATATGATGCAACGCTACATCATGTACAATCAGAGAAATGAAAAATTGTGCTGCAATTGTATACAATAAATCAAAATGCATTCTACTGTCATATAGACCTAATTAAAATAATAAATTAATTTTTTAAAATCATGCAAAGGCTGAAAAATAAGAAAAAGATCCAACTTATCCTTTCCTTATTCCCCACTCTAGAAAATAAGCAAAACTGGCCAAACTATAAAAAAGAACAACAACAACAAAAAAAAAACCACTCAATGGAAATATACTTATTTGCTATACTGAGAATATAATGCAAAAATCTAACTAATGTCAAGTATCTTCTGCTTACTATTAAAAACTGAGGATTTAGCTGAAGTGAAAATGTCATTTTTATGGGTCCAAGTGTGTGACTAATTATAAATACTTTCAAGATAGTCGCTCCAGCTCCTTCCCATAATGTTAGAAAGACTATTAGCATCACAAGATATACCCTTGAGTCAACTAAACTAAGAATCTGTGCCAAGGGCATCCTATTAGTACTGTCATCTCCATAAACATTACCTCGGCTGTCTTCCCAGAGGCCTGCGATCCCACTTCAATGTCACTGTGATTAAGGACAGCAACTGGTCTCTTCCTCTATGAGGAAACACAGGCAGGTGAACAGACCAAGATCAGACAGTGGAAATCAAGAAAAAATGGACATCAATGGTACTGACAGAGCACATGATACCCATAATAAAAAAACCTACTTACTTCCTAATTGGACAAATGTGCTTTAAGTCATACATGATGTAAAAATAACTATTCAATGTCAGCAATCACTTCAAGAATAAGAAAAGACCTCAAACCTAATAATTGACAAAAGTCTGCTTGTTCCAGTGAGTTGACTAATTGAGTATCAAGGATAGAGTCTCATAGATACTATGTCATGTCAATTTTATAAAATATTTCATTCTTTTTCCTCCCAGACACTCCTAAATGTTCTCAGAAACAGCGAGCTGGCTCAAAATATTGATTTATGTGTTAAATGCTGCAGATTATTGTTATTTATGTTATTATTGTTAATTTTTGAGTATGTGGTACTCACCACCCAACTCAAGGTCTCCCCCAGGAGCTACATCCCCCAACCCCTCCAGATCAAATTTAAATTTCTGAGAGCTTCCCAGAAGCCTAGGCCTGCTGATGTGATATTGTTAGCTTCTTCCTGGTCCTCTGATCTCACTTTCTTCATGAAATTCCAGATGGCACACTGTCCTGGTTCTTCCCATTCAGGACTCTATTTCATAAGTATTCTTTGCTCTTTCCTCCTCTTCTAACTTCTGAAAGGTGAGAGGGTCCAATGCTCAGTCCCAGAGTCTCCTTTCATTTTTGTCTGTACTCATCTTCTAACTGATCTAAGCCACTCTCTTGGCATTCTATACTATTTATAGACTCACGCATTTCAGCTGCCTTTTCAATCACTTCTCTGAACTTCAGACTCGTGTGTCCTATCACCCCCTCATTTTCACTGTTTGCAAGTTTAGCAGACATCTCAAGACTGAGATGTCAGAAAATCAAATTTCTGACTTTTGGCTAAAACTTGCTCCTGCTTCCTACTTCCCATGCTTCCAACTGCTCAAGCCAAAAACCAGTGAATCTTGTCTTGTCTTAAATCTTTTTTTTTCCAAAACCACAGGGATACACTTTAATCCAGCATCTTGCCATTTTTTTAAAACTCCACTCTTTTTTACCATGATCACTTTGAGCCCCATCATCTTCTACTTGGATATCTAATTATTATTTATTATTTTGGGTCTGGAGATTTAACCCACAGGCACTTTACCACTGAGCTACATCCTGGTCCTTTTTTTTTTTTTTTTTTTTTTTTGAGACAGGGTCTCACTAAATTGTTTAGGGCCTCATTAAATTGCTGAGGCTGGCCTTGAACTTGCAATCCTCCTATCTCAGCCTTCCAAGCTGCTGAGATTACAGGTTTGCACCACCACATCCACCTGGAATATTTTAAGTTTTCACTAAGCAAGCTTATACCTGCACCCCAGGGGCATAAGCCTCATCTGGAAGCTTGTTAAAGATGCAGAATCTCAGTCCCTGTCCTAGGTGTACTGAAACAGAATCTGTATTTTAACAAGGTGCTCTGTGAGTTTTATGCAAAGGAAAGTGTGAGAAACTCCATCCTAACTGATCTCTCCATTCCTTTCCCAGAATCTCTATAATCATTTTCCATATAGCAGCAACCAGAGGAAACTTATAAAATCATAGGAATGGAGGAGTGAGATGGTGGCTCAGTAATAGAGGTCTTGCCTAGCATGCATGAGACCCTGGATTCAATCTCCAGAACTGCCAAAAAAAAAAAAAAAAAAAAAAGTAAACTGAGTTAAAATAAAAGTAGTGTTACACCTATCCTAAACTCTTTAGATCTTCCTATCTTACCAAAGTAATAAACAAAGTTCTTACATGGGCTTACATAAATGCCTGCTATCTCCTAGCCCACAACACCTACAACTCTCCTTCATTAAAAATGTGTTAATTGGACATGGAGATTTCTAAATTTTCTGGTTAAGTCCTTACCAAATAGCTCTCAGTATATCTTACTTCTACAGATGGGTGATTTCTTAATGATTTGTTTGTACTGACTTCAGTTTTTTACTCAGGGAGTGAACTCTACTTTTTCTTGTCTCTTAACTAATTTCTAGAAATCACCTACAAAATTTCCCAAACACTGATTACATTCACTTAATGTTAAAGTGTGCAATAATTTTATGCCTCGCCTTTTAAAGATATCCTGAATTGCTTACAGATTTTACTATATTATGGCTAAGACTTGTATCAAAACAATGTGGGAAGAAGGGGAATAGATATGGGAATAGATTAACCTCCTGTATAGCAGCTGACTGATAGATATGGCTAGGTTGCTTATGTTTTCTTTTTAATTTTTATGTTTAAATTTTGTCATGTTATTTTTGAATTATTTTGTTAATTTCATTCTGGACTGGGGATATGGCTTCATGGTGGAGCACTTACCTAGTATGCATAAGGCCCTAGGTTCAATCCCTTGCAGCAGTAATAATAATAATAATAATAATAATATTCTTATTTCTTCAATATTTGAATAAAGCCCAAGTTTAGCTTTGGTGGTGCCAAGCATTCTAATAATTGTTGCCCTCTATGCTTATGATTTTGTACTTCCCTAACCCTGTCTACATTGTATCTTCTTGATTAATGTTGCTACTATTACTTTTTCAATGGCAAATCATTTTAATAGAAAATTCTGTCCTCCGTGGAAATAGGAGAAATAAATTCAAGCTTTGATTCATTCTTTGACTGGGATGTTGACATTTCATATATTCAGAGATCATTACTGGAAATATACAGATTAAAAAACTAGAGATTTGTAGCTTAAAAAAACACATCTCTTGAAATAACTCACTCCATTGGCATAGGAAAAAAGATTGAACTCTGTTTCAATAAGGAACTCTGCATATTTCATTTGACTTTAAAAACTCATGTTAGACAGTTATTTTAATAATATGAAATAAAATAAACCATGTAAAATAATATCTAATAAGATCCATTTCCATGTTTTATTTGAGCATATTCTTTTCCACAGACAAACCAAAAATGGGGGCTAGGGATGTAGCTAAATAGTAGTGTGTGCTTAGCATGCATGAAGCCCTGAGTTCAAACCCCAGCACACACACAAAAAGTAATCAGTAGTTTCTCATGTAACCTTCCAGAAAATATCTGTATATATACCAATGTATATACTCTGGTATATTTATTTCAAAGCATAAGTGAGAATTATAGTATATACAACGTGTTTTCATTTAGCAATGCATTTTGGCAAACATTTGATATTTATAGATAAAAAATTTACCTCAGACTTTTTAATTCTACATAGTTCTCGCCTATGTGAATAGTTCAACACTTATTTATTTAAATTGTTTTGTGTTTCTTGCTATTATAAGCCATCCTTGTCTATGCTTCTTTTAGCAACTCTGGATGTATTTTTAGGCTAGACACACAGAAGTGGAATTGCCAAGTCATAATGCAAGTCACATTTTCAACTTCATGGTTTCATAGGAATTGTTACTCAAAGAAGTCTCATCAACTTATTCAACTTCTTGTGAGATTGGTTCTCCACATGTTTAACAACTCTATAGTTTCTCAAAATTGCTCAGACTTTGACAATTTGGTAGCTGAATAATTATATTTTTTGTTCCTTTAATTACGAATGACATTGAACATTACTTAACACATTTTTAAGTTATCTATGAAGTGCTTTATTCCTTTCTGGATTTTGTAGAATTTGAATTGATGTTTCTCTTAATGCTATGTAGATTAAGACGATCATTTTCCAATGTTATATACAATGCGTTATTTTTTCCAACTGTATGCATTTTATTTCTGCACAAAGGATTTTTAAATTTTCACATAATCAATTGATCAATCTTATTTATTTATTTATTGCCTCTGGATTTGGGGATTTGCTTAGAACTACTTACTTCATTCTAAAATAATTAAGCTATCATCTAATGTTTGTATTATTTCACTTTTTACATATAAAACATTGTGTCATTAATTCATAAAAAGGAATGGGTTCGGAATCCAACTTAATTTTTCCCCTAATTAAGTAGTATTTTCCCCCTAATTAACTAAAGTATCCCTGGTTGCTATCATTCCTAGTTTAAAGAAGACAAACCAAATTCAGAAAGGTTGAGTGTCTTGCCCTAGTCCAAACTACTAGTACTTGAATAAAATAACTAGATATAAGTCATAGATTTGCCTCTACATGCTACCTTCTTGGGATCTTCCATTCTGTCTCCCAATGTCCTACTCATATATCGAATTCTGAATGAGGGAGAAAAATACAAAGTTACTCAAAAATCAAACTGACAGATCAAAAACTAGTGAGTCCTCTGTTAATGGTGTAATTCAAGTGAAGGTCAAGGGACCATTGGTCATCACAATGATTAAAAAGGTTTTGCGGGCTGGGGATGTGGCTCAGAGGTAGCGCGCTCGCCTGGCATGCGTGCGGCCCGGGTTCGATCCTCAGCACCACATACCAACAAAGATGTTGTGTCCGCCGAGAACTAAGAAATAAATTAAAAAAAAAAAAAAAAAAAAAGGTTTTGCAATAAAACATATAAACGGAATCATCTTGAAGATTACTTTCTGCTTAAGATTTGATGCCATATAATACTCAAAGTAAGAAGTCTATTAATAGAAAATAGCCCAGAAGCCTAGAATATCTCATAATTCAACTTTTTACACACTCTAATTCCACACCCCAATTGCCTTCCACTCTCCCATCCCTATTTCCCATGTAGAGTCTAGAAGTAGGTTCTAATAACTTCAGATAGAAGCAAATTATTTCTTCTCATCCAAGATTTGCTAATATGTCTGAAAAATTAACAGATAACAGGTATGTGTGTGTGTGTGTGTGTGTGTCTGTCTGTCTGTCTGTCTATGGAACTGAGAATGTTTTTTCAATACTCTTTTTTTAGGACTATAAATGGAAACAATGAATTCAATAGATAGCATTTTATAGTATATTTTATTTCTGCAACTTCTATAATTGTTCCCTCCATTTCTATCTTTTAAGAATATTTTATACTTGTTTAAGCAAGAACACTTATTTATGTTATTAAGTGTTATTTTTCTCTGATACACTGTGCATTCTTTTTGTCTACCCCATAACATCATATGTCCTCAGAAAGTATTTACTGAATTGAGTTAAATTTCACTCTTCAACTAGGTACAGTGGCACATACCTGTAATATACCACCTACTCAGTAAACTAAGGCAGGAGGATTGAAAGTTAGAAGCCAGCCCAAGCAATTTAGCAAGACCCAGATTCAAATTAAAAAATAAAAAAGATTGTGGACACTTAAGTGGTGGAGCACCCCTAAGTTTCATTCCCAGTACCACAAAAAATAAACAAATGTGTAAATAAACAAGCTGCATGCAGTAGTGCTGAAGCAAGATGACTGCCAGTTTGAGGCCAGCCTCAGCAATGCAGTAAGACCCTTTCTTAAAATTAAAAATAAGAAAGGGCCTGGGGATATGTGTTAGTGGTAAAGTTAGGGTTTGATTATCAGGTGTTCCCCAAAAGCTCCTGCTAATGCAGGAATATTCAGAGATGAAATACTTAGATTATGAAAGCTGTAACCTAAGCAGTCCATCTGGTTTGCATGGACTGACTGGGTGTTAACAATAGGTAGGTGGGACACGGCTGGAAGAGGTGGATCACTGGGGCTGTGTCCTGGAAGGGGGCATCTTCCCTGTGGCCCCTGCCCCCTCTTTCTCTCTGCTTCTTTGCTGCCCTGAGGGGAGCAGCTTTTCTCCTCTGGGCTCTTCTGTCATGATGTGCTAGCTGCCTCACCTTGGGCAAAAAGTAATGGAATTGGCCACCTATGGACTGAGACCTCTGAAGTCATGAGCCTCCAATAAACTTTCCCTCCTATAAATTGTTCTTGTGGATGTTTTGGTCACAGTGATGCAAAAGCTAACTAAAATAGCATGCAAGTTTCCAATCCCCAGTACCTAAATAAATAAAATCTCCACTCTTCAGAGTTCAATGGTTTTCTTAAGTGATATCCTAAAGAAAAAGTCTACACTGCAGTTTGGCTTACCGACAATTTTATTACTCTTTTATGAAATCCACAATCCTTGAATGTCATGATTTTGTTTTGTTTTGTACCACTTTCAAATTTGTGAAGTGTAGCTTGTTGCTGATCCTCTTGCATTTGACATGTAGGAACAAACGAAACAAGATTCCGGGACTTCAAGTCTTCTAAATCCAAGCTACTTAAACATTGTGGCAAACTCCAATCTAACCAAAACTGCTGAGTCCCTTGCAGTTCTAGCTTCAGTACATGCATAGTCATGAAGTGAAAATTAGTAGTTTCATACAACTCTAATTAGTAACAGTGGTTTGCAGTTCTCCTGCAGCGAGGTTTAGATCTGAAGGCCTCCACTCAATTTTAGCTTGTAAGGGATCTACAGAAAGTCTGCACATGGCTTCTAATGAACTTTATCATTCTCTCCATGGGTGTTGCCTATCATTCCCTCCTAATAATTGTTATTCATCATTTCTGCTTCTAATTTTGAAATAGACCTGTTAACTCATTTTGATTATAAAAGAAGCAATACCAAGCTCACAGCAAAAAGAAATAAGAATGTTCCAAAAAGCATATCACACTCAAATAAACACAGAAAATTTTTGGTGAACGTGCTTCTGTATACTCACTATGTAAACCTGTGCTCACCTACATGCAACTTTAAATAAAAGGGATCATTTTGTATATGTTCTCCTGTAATCACTTTTTCCATTTTCTGATAGGTTGTGGATCACTTTTTTTCATGTCATTATAGATCTGCATGCCATATATGGAACGAGGATCATAAAAAGTGATCCTTTGTAAAAATGTTACACAACTACTTAAAGGTTTTCTGCTAATACACCTTTGGTTTGTTTCTGGTCCTTCTTTATTATGGTGCAGTGGTTAGTGTTTCAGAGCTGGGACCTTCCAAGAAACTGGGGCAGGGCAGAGGTCCCCCCTCTTCAAACTCCTTTTTTTTTTTTGGTACTGGCTTAACTACTGAGGCACATTCCCAGTCCTTGTTTGTATTTTGTTCAGAGACAGGGTTTCACCAACTTGCTTAGGACCTTACTAAGTTGCTGAGGCTGTTTTTGAACTCACAATTCTCCTGCCTCAGTCTCGTGAGCTGCTGGGATTACCGGCATGTGTCATCATGCCCTGCTCAAACCCCGATTCTTGCATTAGGATTCACTTACTTTGTAAACATTTTCACAATTATCTTCTTTAAGAACAATTCCTAAAAGTAGAATTGCAGTGTCAAAGATCATGATCATTTAGTTTAAGGAAATTTTTGTCTACTATCTTCCTTTTTTAAAAAAAAAATAGAGCAATATAGTTACGCATAGCACTTAGGTACATTTTGACAAAATCATACATGCAAGGAATTTGGTTTCAATCCCTATTTTCCCCCACTTTCTCTTTCTTACTCCCTTCCCCTCGTCTTCTTCCTTGACTCTATTTTCTTTTCATTCATTTATTTATTATTGATAGGTACTTTTTATATATACATAAAGAAATTCCCTTTGTTGTTGTTGTTGTTGTTGAGAAAAAGGAAGTTTTATTGCTTTGCTAGCAAAGGAGAAACACAACGATCTCCTGTCCCAGAGGCTGTGATTCTCCTCTTTTGCAGAACATGGGGCTTTTAAAGAAGTGATTCAGAGGCTACATTCCCCATGTTCTCTGTTGGAGTTGTAATTCACTTGTTAATTTGGAAGAAAATCATTTCTGACATCTTCTGTTACTATCCCCAAAGTCGGGATTACTTTGTTCCCATGGTGGGTATATACTCAAGGACAAATAATTCTGCCTAAAATGAAGATGAAAGGTAACACCGTTTCCCCTGCAATTAGGGATGGGGAGAGATTAGAGAGAAGCAGGAAGAGAGGAAAAGAAAGAACCATGTCCATTGTAAAAATCAGTTGCAGTGGCAGAGCAGCAAGGGCTAAATACAAAGTAGACCACTGTTACATTTCCCCACTGTCAATTTCCATAGTCTGTTTCTATGGAAATATGGTCGACAATATCGTCAAGCTCCTTCCTGCTGAAAGACGGCGAAGTTAGGATAAATAACCCAAAGTCCTTTCTCTATCAGGTGGGGTGTGGACAGTTAAGGGTTTTTAGCATCAGATCAGTCCCAAGGACCACAGTGGCAGACTGCAGGGGACTGGACAAGGTATATACATAGGGCAGGGATCATGCTAAGGCAACAATAAACAATAACATGATTTTGTTAAATTCATTCCTTATTTTCTCCCCTTTATCATCCTTCCTCCCTCCCTCTAGTTCTCCTTCTACTCCACTATCTTCTGTATGTCTTTATGGTATCCAACCCCCTACCTCCTTCTTTCCCTTATTTTGCTGTAGCTTCCACATGAGAGAAAATATGCAACTCTTGATTTTCTCAGTCTGTCTCATTTCACTTAGGATAATGTTCTCCAATTCCATCTACTTTATTGACAAATGCCATTATTTGACTCTTCTTTATGGTTAAGCAAAACTCCAATGTGTATATACTCACTATTGATGGGCATCTGGACTGATTTCATAAATTGACTATTGTGATATTGCTGCTATAAACATTGAAGTGCCTGTATTGCTATAGACACTGATTTTAATTCTTTTGGATAAATACAGAGAAGTGAGATAGCTGGGTCATATGGTGACTCCATTCTTAGTTTTTTGAGTAATCTCTCCATACTGCTTTCCAAAGTGGATGAACTAATTTTCAGTCTCACCAACAATATATCAACGTGCCTTTTCCCTCATATCTTCACCAGCATTTATTATTATTTGTGTTCTTTCTAATTGCCATTCTGACTGGAGTGAGATGGTATCTCAATGTTTTGATTTGCATTTTCCTGATTTCTAGAGATAGTGAACATTTTTTTCACATATTTGTGGGATATTTGTTTCTTCTTTTGAGAAATGTTTAGTTCTTTTGCTCATTTATCGATTGGGTTGTTTGTTCTGTGGTGTTGAGTATTTTAAGTTTTTATATATTATGGATAGTAGTCTTTTTCAGATGAATATCTGGCAAAGATTTTTTTTTTTCCCTTTCTGTAGGCTCTCTTCATACTCTTGTTTCCTTTGCTGTGCAGAAGCTTTTTAGTTTGATGCCATACCACTTATTGATTCTTGGTTTTATTTCTTGTGCTTTAGCGGTCTTGTTGAGGAAGTCAGTATCTGCACCCATATGATGGAGTGCTGATCCTAAGTTTTCTTCCAGCAGTTGCAAGGGTTCTGGTCTAAGTCCTAAGTCTCTAATTTTGACATTTGTGCAGCGTGAGAAATAGAAATCTAATTTCATTCTTCTGTTTGGCACCTTTTTCAAGTATCAAAAGGCTGTAAATTTATATCTGTGTTTTCCACTGACCTTTGTGTCTCTTTTGATGCCACTATCATACTGTTTTCGTTATTATAGCCCTGTAGTATCATTTGAGAATAGGTATTGTGAAGCCTCCTGCATTTCTCTTTTTGCTCAGAATTGCTTTGATCACTCTGGGTCTCTTATTCTTCCAAATGAATTTAAGGACTGCTTTTGAGTTCTGTGAAGAATATCATTGGTATTTTGATAGGGGTTGTGTTGAATTTGTATATTGCTGTTGGTAGTATGGCCATTTTGACAATATTAATTCTATCTATCCAAGAATGTGGGAGGATTTCCCATCTTCTAGGGTCTTTAATTGTTCTTCTAAGATGTCTAGTTTTCACTGAGAGATTTTTCACCTCCTTGGTTAGATTAATTTCCAGGTATTTTATTCTTTGAGGTTATTATGAAAGGGATGATTTCTCTGATTTTTTTTTTGTCAGTAGAATTGTTATAGGAAAACTATTGATATATATTGCCTTTGTTTCTTGGTTTTAAAGTTGTTTTTTTTGTTCTATTATTGTTTTAACCAACTTAGAGACTCAAAAACAATCAATGAGAAAGTCTGCATCATACATCCTTGGCAACTCTGATATGATTATTATTGTAATTGCTAATCTCATTTAAGTGAAAAGTGCCATACTTTGTTTTGATTTGCATTTAAAATAGTGAAATTCAGTTTGTTTGTTGCATGTATGAGATATTTGTTTACAAACTTTTATAATTTGTTTATTTCCTTTGATTGCTTCTTTAAAAGGAGATCAAACTTATGTTTACTGATATTGTTTTAAAGGCACAGATATTAAATTTTATCATATATATTAAATCTCAGTTTGCATTAGTTTTATCTTTCTTTTTTTAAATTTTTTTAGTTGTAGATGGACACAATATCTTTATTTATTTTTATGTTGTGCTGAAATTTGAACCCAGTGCCTCATGCATGCAAGGCAAGTGATCTACTACTGAGCTACAACCTCAATCCCTCATTGGTTTTTTATCATCTTGTAAAAATTTTTATTTTTTTATTTAATGAAGTGTATCTCCTCTGTTATGTTTGGCACTTGTTTTGGGATATGTATGATATTTTTCTCACAATTATATAAATAAAATTCATTTATATAATCCCCTCAAACTCTTCATTTATCCAGATGAATTCCATGCTAATTAAATTGTAAGTATTTTTTTAATATTTATTTTTACTTGTAGTAGGACACAATATCTTTATTTTATATGTTTTTATGTAGTTCTGAGGATCAAACCCGGGTCCTCACATGTGCTAGGCAGGCATTCTACTGCTGAGCCACAACTCCAGCCTGCATTATCTAAGTATATATGTTTATAATAATATGTAAGTATATATATATGTATAATAATAATATATAATAATAATATACTTATTTAACATTCAGTTATCAATGCAGTCATTAACTTTTATCTAAGTCTTTGTTGTAATGAAATCAATTAGGGAGCATAAGAGACTCTAGCTAAAATCACACCCTTGCATGGATTGGGATTATGGTATTTATACATGTGTCAGCCTCCCCTCTGAGATATAGTGTCTACTATGTATCTTGGAAACAAGAAGATTCAATTGATATTAAGGATAAAAATGTATTCATAGAAATAAATGAAAATGGTGAAACTTTTCTATGAATTGGTATGATGTTTTCTGCTAAGAACTGCATTTTCTCTTTCAACATTTCTTGTCATGTGGGGATATAGCTCAGGGGTGGAGCACTTGCCTAGCATGTGTAAGGCTTTGAGTTTGATCCCCTCCCTGGAGGTGTAAGAGCAAAGAGAAAAAAAGACTAATATGGTTTTATCTTCTTTTAAATAAGCCAGAGTGGTAAACACATAACAAAATGAGTCTCTAATAAAATAAAAACTACTTTCATTTCTCATATCTTAACTACATAAGCAAATCCAAATGTTTTTTTTTAATTATCACATTAAATACATAACAAAATATATCAAGATTTTAATAGTCTAAGAAATTGTCCATTGTTAACGTATGTTCTAAGGATAATTGTTTTGGGAGTCCTTTAGATCAAAAACACTAAAGTCTTGCCTGAGAAAAATAAGTACACATGTATATAAAGTGGAGCAAATTGACACATCTATATTCTCTAATGACAGAAGCCCCCAAATATCTGATTCTTGTGGTCTTTCGCATTGTCTTTTTAATTTTTTTAATTGATTATTGATCATTGAAGAGGTAATTTCTATGTATTGAGGATCACTTCAATATACAAAAGAGATTTCACTATAAATGAGATCTTTCCCAGGTAATATCCTAATTGGTCATTTGGCAATTCTAATTTGTCTCCTGGCAAATCTGATTATCCTTCTGCTCCTGAAAAGTGAGGCTATTCTTGCAGGTCTTTCTGACAAGATTGCTTAAACTGGGGCACACTGTTCAAAATTCTTCAGAGTCTTACAAAACATTTTACAGAAGGATTTTAGCCTTGGCTTTCTATACATTAAAGTGATGACTATAATATAATGAGAAATATTTTGAGATCCTAATGGTAAGTTACCCCTGTATCAAAACATGTTCCAGTCCACCTTAAAATTTGACTACTTCTCTCAGGGATTTCTTATGCTTCTCCATTACAAGTATTTACTTAGACCTAACTCTTAAAGACTGGAAGAAAAGTAGCTAAATCTTGATAGTCCCAAAAGGTCATAGTTTCCTAGCAACCTGATTCCAAAACAGTCTTAAGCAACACCTTCAGACTGATGACCAAAAGTCTGTTGTAGAAGCCAATATTTCTCTTGGAGATGTCCTCTAGAATTTAGTACTCAACTCACGATAATGGCTAATAAAGTATGAATATGATGCAGCTGTACACATTGAAAGAATTTGCAGTGGTCAGCTGGGTAAAAAATTTAATTTTAAAATAAAAATATTTAGTCATTTGTAAAAGGGAATGATAGTATATTATCCATGTTAATTTTAATGAAATTTGAAACTTGTTATAATTACAAAGGAGGAAAATAGCATGTTTGTTTGGTATCAAAATACTTTTTTTTTAAATTTTTTTTTTGTTTGTTTTTTGTTTTGTTTTTTTTTTTTTTTTAAAGAGAGAGTGAGAGAGGAGAGAGAGAGAGAGAGAGACAGAGAGAGAATTTTTAATATTTATTTTTTAGTTCTTGGCAGACACAACATCTTTGTTTGTATGTGGTGCTGAGGATCAAACCTGGGCCGCACACGTGCTACCGCTTGAGCCATATCCCCAGCCCTTTTTTTTAATTTTGATACTATTAAATCACGCATCCAATTTCAAATAATATGCTAATTATCAACTACCCTAAGGAAGGAATATAGAAGTGAAGAATTCTTTGTCCCTTTTCCCTTTACCTTCTTTTCCAAATATGCCTGGACTTCTGATCACTTTCAGAAGAGAATTCTTAAAAGTGAGTTACTTCTTTGAATCCAGTAGGAAAGCCATTATCAACTTACTGTCTACTTCAAGTAAACATCAAAGCTTCAAGCATCATCCTTCTTGTTAGTTGTCTGACTCAAATTCTGTGCCCAAATTATTCAAAGTGTGGAAAACCAGAAAGTTTAGGGGTCTCTCTTGTTTACTGCTGTGGTCTTAATGACCAGAAGGTACAGTAGGTATGTGGAAAGAACTAGAACTTTCCTCAACAATTTCATAGTTGGGATCTCTAAGCAATAGATTCTCTCTTTTCCTTCATCTGAAAGTCTTTATTTTACCTTCATTTGGAAAAATATTTCACTAAACACAGGAGTCCACATGGACAGGTTTAGTTTCTATCACCTTAAAGATGTCTTTCTGTTTTTTTCTGGCTTGCCTGACTTGCTACTGTCATTTTTCATCTTTGTTCCTCCGTACATAATTTATTTTTCCTCTTGCTGATTTGAGATTTTTTTCCTCCTGTCATTGATTTTTAGCAATTCAATTATGATTAGCTTCAGTTTGGTTTTGTTTGCACTTATCCTCTGCAGAGTTTTGTGAGATTCTTGGGTCTGTGGGCTTACAGTTCTTTACCAAATTTGAAAAAAAAAAAAAAAAAAAGCAGGCATTATTTTTCAAAAGGTTCTTTCTATTCTCTGCTCCTATCTTTCAACTTCTGCTATTCCAATTATACCTATGTTAAGATGATTCTTTCTGATTTGAGATTTTTTTTAACCATGGTTGTTTACACATTTATTTTCTTTCTTTCTGTCCTTTTTGTTTGGGGTGCTGGAGATTGAACCCAGTGCTCCACCACTGGTCTAACTCCCCAGACCTAAATTGCTTAGGCTGCCCTGGAACTTGAAGTCTTCCTGCCTCAGCTTCCTGAGGTGCTAAGATTTCAAGTGTATGCCACCCCCTCCCCCACAGTGTGGTTTTGTTTTGTTTTGTTTTGTTGTTTTCTAATAACGTCATTGGTGGTTTTTATGTTAGGGAAAGATTGGCCTCATAGAAACAAAGGGAATAATTCCCATTTTATTCTGTCTTCTAAAATAGACTACAGAGAAATAATATTATTTCTTCCTTAAATGTTTGGAAGAATTTATCAGGGAACCTATGTAGGCCTGGTGTTTTCCAGTCTGGAAGTTTATTAATCATCGATTCAATTTCTTTAATACATGTAGACAAATCAGATTTTCTATTTGTTCTTGGGCGAGTTTTGGCAAAACTTGTCTTTCAAAGAGTTTGTGTAGCTGTGCCAAGCTTGTAGGATGCCATTTCCATGATCCATGATCCAGTTGGTTATCTAAAAGGCAAGAAATTCTTAGATTTTGCCTTATCTTGAAAGGGACAATTTTCAGATAATAGCCTAATCATTTTAAATAAATGTGAAGTGAGACCATTTGTATTGGGAGGCATTTAATACAAAGACAATTGCCTAAAGTTTGGCCACATGTGTTGTTTCTTGAGACCTGTCCTGTTTTAGGGATGGAAAACAGCAACATTCCAGTAAGCTCGATGGTGTAGGATGGTTACCAAGGCTGCCTTAGTCAGTTTTCTGCTGTGACTAAAAGATCTGAGCAGAACAGTTTTAGAGGAGGTAAAGTTTATTAGAGGGCTCAGGGTTTCAGAGGACTCAAGGTTTCAGAGGTCTCAGTCTATGGAAGGCTGGCTGCATTCCTCGGGGCTCTAGATGAGGCGATTCAATTCAATTCATCATAGCAGAAGTGTGTGGCAGAAGGATGATGATGATCACATGATGATCAGAAAGTAGAGAGAGAAATTCCAATTGCCAAATACAAACATATACCCCAAAGCCACACCCTTAATTCCCACCTTCTCCTACCTGCCTCCAGTTACCACTCAGTGAATCCCATCAGAGGATTAATTCACGGATTGGGTAAAGGCTTTCACAATCTGATCATTTCCTGTCTGAACCCTCTCGCATTGTCTCACGTGTGCGCTTTTGGGGAACACTTCACATCCAAACCATAACAAATGCCATTCACATAGTCTGTTAACTTCCATTACTAGTATGTATTAACTCCAAAGTGCTTTCCAGGTGGCCCAGGGGCATGGAAGACGGTTGACTTCCTCCAATACCCTGGCAACTGGCAAAGTTCTAAGGACAGAGGAAGCTACCATTCCTGCAGCTGGAATATACAGAGAGCCCATGTTTGGCTCCACCATGTCTTAGGGAGCCCTCAGTAGCTATGCCAAGCTTGTAAGATGCCATTTCCATGATCCAAGCATAATGGACAGCTTGGTATGAGGGAGTTAGAGGTTCAGGGTCTGTGAAAGTCTCTATTTCCAAGAAAAACCAGTACAAAGCCAGTCATCTCTTGTTTTGATGTTGTATAACACAAGTCTAAGATAGGTGACATCTTGCACTGGAAAGTCCTGGGGTAACTATTGGGCATCATGATTGGTCCAGATAGTCCAGAAAGCATTACAAAAGTTTGCCTGTATAGTAAGGCAAGAGGGGATTTTTTTTTTTTTTTGGCAGGGGGGAGTAAAATTTAAAAATGAGAAAAATGTTGCCACCATAACCCAAAAGTACTAAGAGATATTGGACATAAATAAATGTCTTTAATACATATCTTTTTTGAATCTTCTGGAAGGAGAATGTCTTCAATCTAATGTTGTGTCTATGCTCCTGGGAAATGAAGTTGTTATTAAGATCTTGTTTGCAAAGATTCCCTGTAATGACAAAGCTGTTAAGTTCCCCATAAGTAGCCTAGAGAGGGGTATCATGTCCTCCCGAGGGGGAGACAAACTGCAGGTAAGACACTATTGAAATGGGCACTGAATAGAATGTTACTCAAATTCATAAGAGCAAAATATTTACTAGTCATTGATTGAATATAATCAATCATTTTAATATTAAATTTTAGGAACCATGACCAAGGGGTTAAGGTACTAATCCATCGTAAGGTGCTCTTTAAATTTCTCAGATTTAACAATAGGAAAAAATGTAATATTAAGTGGAGAAGCAATAGGAAGAAGCACTTTTATTATTTATTTATTTATTTGGTACTGGGAATCGAAACCAGCAGCTCTCTGTCACTGAGCTATAGACCCAGCTCTTTCTATTTTTTTTTTTTTTTTATTTTGAGATAGCAAGACCCTAAGCAACTCAGTGAAACTCTAAGTTGTTGAAGCTGTCCTCTTTCTATCCTCCTGCCTCAGCCTCCCAAGGAGCTGGGATCATAGCCGCGTGACTCTTAGCCTGGCATTCATTAAATTAATTAAATTTTAAAAAATAGATTTTAATACTTGATGCTTTTTTTGACTTGCCTTGGGCCATATTAACTATCTTAACTGGGGCCTAATGGGGTCCCATTTTATCCAGACAATTTATAAGACTCATTTTAATTTTAATTGATTACTTATTATATTAGAGCACCTATGTTATCCAACATAAAATATTTTACAGCAATGGGTATATGACTATGGGAACATTAGGCAAAGCTATAGTTAAAGTGAAGTATACTACTTTATACAAAGGAAGCATTCCATAGTCTTCTGGAATGAAATTCCAGTCTTTTAATGAGCTAGTAGCACTGGGCTGTGAAATTTACAAAGTGCCTCTGGGTTTTCCCCTATACCTTAGGTGGACAGGATACCTAAAGGGAAGGAGTTGGATATTCACCTTTCCATAGGTAGATACACTTGTATAAGAACCAAGTTAGATTCCCATAAAATAGTTATTTTTGCAGAAAGGATTTGCCAGCAAGAACACAGGAAGAACAGAGTGCTTTGGTCAATTTCAAAATTGTTACTTTCCCCCTCTGCCTGCAGGAAGCCAGGGGAGAATTTTCTTTGATAGTTACTGTGAGAACCTGGTTGAGCTCCAGGAGGTAAGACAGAAACAGGGGGCTCGGGAACAGATCCTTCTGGAATTTGTAACTTTCAGACTTGTCCATACTTAGTAAACAAAAATACAAATTACACTCCATGATTTCCTTCCCAGTACTGGTTCCTGCAGAGGTTTGCATTTGAAGTCTCCTGCTTTGGTACACTATCTTTCATTTTTCAGGGGGTTTATCCTCATACTCTATTTTCTTTTTCCTGCCTTTCTGGTCTATTTTTATTTTATTTTATATGCAACAATATATAGAGAGATAGATACAGAGAGATGCACACATATATATGTATGTAACTAATGACTATAGCCAAGTTCATTAAACATATCCACCTCTTCAAAAAAAAATTATCCTTTTTTATGGTGAGGTCACCTAAGAACTACTCTCAGAATGTTTCAAGTATACAATACAGTACTGCTAACAATATTCTTGGTGCATACTTTAGATCTCTGGATTTTTTTAAACATACTTTATATACAGAGTTACGAAAAATTGTGCTGTGAATGGATAATTATGATTGTAATGCATTCCACTATTGTTATGTATGTAAGAAATCAAAATAAATAAAAATTTTTAAAAAGAATTTAAACTTTATTTATTTACTATTTTTTATGTGGTGCTGAGGATTGAACCCAGAGCCTTACCTGTGCTAGGTAAGTGCTCTATCACTGAGCTACAACCCCATCCCTAGATCTCTGGATTTTATTTATCCTACAAAACTAAAACTTTGCACCTTTTACCAAGACAATGTACTTCATTTTCTACAATTCTTATGCTCTGGTTTGAATTCATTGATCTTTTTTTTTTCAGCAATAAAAGTTTTATTTAAGGTATTGCATTTTTATCCCCAAATTTCCTTATTGATATCTTCCAGTTGTTGTGTTCATTATGTTTATGTGTTCCTTTTTAATCCTTAGGCTGTTTAACATCATTAATTAATAGTTCTATCTCTGCTACTTCAAGTCTTTGTCTATTAACTGATTATTTTTCTCATTTTATCTATAGGTTACATTTTCCTTGCATATCTAGCAAATTTCTTTTTGTTCATATACTAGACCTTGTGAATTTCACAGTCTCACATATTAGTTTGTTTTTCCTTTACAGAATGTTGTACTATGTTCTGACAGTTACTTAGAAGCCGTTTTGGGTTTTCTTTCTTTTAATTGTTATTCTGCAGTACTAGAGAAGGAACTAGTAGGACCTTTCATGTGCTAAGCTTGAGTTTTACCACTGAGCTACTTATATATTTTTTCAGTGCATTACTACTATAGGTTTAAAATAGTCTTTGCTTCATGGCTAATAAACTAAAATCCTGCCATAAAAGAGGACCCTACTGTTACCCCATTTATTCAATGTCATTATTTCATTTTGACAAGTAGAACTGTTATAATTCTAAGCCTTATGCATAGCTTCAGGATTTAGTGTAGTTCACAAATGAGATAAAGGAGACAGAATTTAAAGGAACACTTTCACCTCTGCAATTATGGAGGAAAGTTTGCAAGGGCAATATTCTAGTAGAACATTGAATGAGTACTATTTCAATGGTCTCTCAGATAGCTCTGATGAGATTAGGTCATAACTATTCTTACTGTGAATGGAGAAGGTTCATTTTCAGATTTACAAGTCTTTTCAAACAGTGTCCATCATGAATTCTAAGGAAAGGATCACTAAACCCAAAAAGTTGTAATTTAGCTCTATCAACCCATTACCAGTAATAATCATTTAAATGACTCTGTCAGCTACAGGGAGACAAAGGCATGTTACCATCAGATATATGTCACTTTCATTAGTGATACAAGGGTTTGGGGTGCTGCTCAGTGGTCCAGCACTTGCCTAGGATGTGTGAGAAACTAAGGAAAGGAAGGAAGAAGAAAAAGAAAGAAGGAAGAGATGGAGAGAGAGAAGAAGGGTGAGAGGGAGGAAGAAAGAAGAAAGAAGAAGAAACAATGCTGGTTGAACATAAAATCATCAATTCCATTTAAAAGGCATCATCAGGTTTTAAACTGCCCATTAAGAAACAATTAAGGAGCTGGGGTTGAGGCTCAGCTTGCCTAGCAAGCGTGAGGCATTGGGTTTGATCCTCAGCACCAAATAAAAATAAAATATTGTGTCTACCTATAACTAAAAATAAATATTAAAAAAAGAAACAAATGGCAACATGTTTCTGATAAACTTTGACCCTCTATTCAATTAGAAAAATGGAATAGCATAGTTCATTAAGAGTAACTAGTGGGGGCTGGGGATGTGGCTCAAGCGGTAGCACGCTCACCTGGCATGCGTGAGGCCTGGGTTCGATCCTCAGCAGCACATACAAACAAAGATGTGGTGTCTGCCAATAACTAAAAAATAAATATTAAAAAAAATTCTCTCTCTTTAAAAAAAAAAGAGTAACTAGTATAAACAGCATGGGCTGCTTTCATTTTCATTGAATCTACTTATTACTTGAAGGTGCTCTAGAGCAAGTAAATGTAACTTTCTGTGCCTTTATTTTCTTATCTGTTAAGTGGAAAAAATCATTAATACTGCCCTATAGAATAATTTTGAGAATTAAAGGTATCTGAATATAAAATGTTTAGAACATATCTAGCTTATATACTCTGTAGGTATTCAATCACCACAGTTGGTGTTATCTAGCTGTCTCCAACTTTACTTTTTATTAATTTATTTGTTAAATGTTTATTTAGTTGTAGATGAACACACAGTATCTTTATTTATTTTTATGTGGTGCTGAGGATTGAACCCAGTGCCTCATACATATGGGTCAAGCACTTTACCACTGATCTACAGCCTCAGCTCCTCTAACCTTATTTTTTAAGTGTATGCCCTGCTTTGTAAATTTCAGGGAAAGTTCATTTATATTAGATGAACAAGAAATGTTGCTTAACTAGATACTATAGATAAGGCCCCTTTAAAGTCTTGGTCTGAATCTTTGAAGAAGAGATTTGGTTAGTTGAAGATTCAATTGGGATTTCACGCTGTTCTTCAAACATGAGGATTTCAGGTGTAGAACAGTTTTACCCAAAGGAAATTAGTGTATTAGCTCAGGGTCCAACCAGTCTTCTTACAATAGCAAAACATGATACTAGTATATAGAGATGCTCTGTTCCTCTCTTGGAGCAAATTTTTAGGGATGATATCCTTCAACTCTTCCTATTAGAATCCTGTACATTGTGGGGGGGGGGGAAGTACCCATTTCTTTTTCTTCTCTGTCACCGAAGGAACTGGATAAATGGGTCATGGCTTTGAACAATATATGTCATTGGTCCCTAAGGCTACAACCCAAGGACCAGAGAGTTTTAGATGTTTCAGCAACATAAGAACATGGGTTCCAAAGGTCTCGTTTAACTGAGAAAGAAATTACATTGAGAATTTGAATTGCTGGACTTAGGTCACTTATTTGGCAGAAATGCAGAATCCAGATCTGAGCTTTCTCCATTCTCAACTAACCTTTCCTTTCTATTTTTGTCACCTCAAACTTCAGGGTGTAAAACTTATAAGAAGCTATCAACCAAAAATAAAAAGGAAAAATAGAAAGAAAGAGATTGGCATGGCACTACATCCCTATAATCTCAGTTACTCAGGAGGCTGATGCAGGAGGATTGCAGAATTGGACGCCAACCTGGGCAACTAACCAAGACCCTTTCTCACAGTGAAAAATTAAAGAGCTGGGGGTGTAGCTTAGTGGTAGAGCTCCCTGGGTTCAATCCCAGTACTGAAAAAAAAAAAAAGTACAGAGAAATATCTTCTGTTTAGTGCTTCTCCTCTCTTGTAACTCTTGCTCCTTTTCAGCATGTTTTAATTACCCTGCAGGCTCGGGTGTTTTCAGATTGACTCATCCCCAGGAAAAAAGACTAAAAATTAATTCAAATTTTAAAAGTGACTTTAACCCAAAGAAACTATTTAGCCTAAAGGAATAATTTTCATAACAGCAAAGTTGTGACACTGGGTTACCTGGCTAAATGGTTTTTCAAGGGTTGTATGCTCTCCAAGCTCCTTTGCAAATCACCGCACAAGGGACTGTCTAAAACTAACCTACACTGGAGGCATAACTAAAAGCTCTCAGCATTTCAGAGACCTCCCCCTACCCTCTTCCTGGCAACTCTGGCTTTAAATTCTGGGGAACCATAAAGGGACTAGATGAAAGTCTCCAGTCTACTCTCAAAATCCTCAGTCTTTTCCAAAGGAAGCACTGCTTTTTACTTCTACTTGGGGAGATTATCAAATAGTAGTTTACTAATGAGATGACTGGTGGGCATAATCAACAAGTGTCTAGTATCATTATCCAATTTCAGAAGGAGAGCTCTCTTCTTCAGCCTACACTGAAGTGGCAGCCATCTCCCATTTAGCATCATGGCTGCCCTCAGACCTAGGTGTAGCCAAAGACAGTCAAAAAGAGGACCAAGAAGCTCATCCAACACCAGTCAGATGAATACACCAAAACTAAGAGTTAGGAATGAACCCAGAGGTATGGATGGGGTGTAAGAAAGATTCAAGGTCCAGATCTTGATGCCCAACATTGGTTATAGGGCAACTAGGAAGCAAAGCTGCCAAGTGACTTCCAGAGTTCTTGGTCCATGACAACAAGGACCTAGAAGTGTTCACTTAGCAACAAACTTCACTGTGATGAACATCCTGAGTGCAATCTCAAAGAAAAAAAAAAATCAATCTTACTGTGCTAAGATTGCTCCGAATGTTTCTTCCAAGATCCAAGAATTACAATGCCTTCATGGAAAAAACAGCCCGTCTGGCCATCAGAGTCACCAAGCCACTGTGATGCCAGGCTTCACAGTGAAGAAAATGAATAGAAGGTTTATGTACATATTTCATTTGTACTTAAGTAAAACCAAGAAAGTTGTCAATAAAGAAATTAATAAATACAAGAGTAAATGCAGGAAGTTCTGAGATCAGCAGATAATATCTAAGTATGCCCATCTGAGCCTGCTCTGGACCCTAGGAATCTGAATTTGTAAGCTAACCACAGGCTTCACTGATATCAGGTCACTAGAAAGGAAAAATCCACTCAAACCAAGTGAAAACATTTCCTTAACTGTGTTCTCTTGAGGACCTCAGGAGCCTTAGTGATCAATCATCTCTCCTTTGAAAACTGCTATCATTCCCTACTCCTTAATATTGAAAGTTATTACTTTTTAAAGATTATGACATAAAATTTTCAAAGATCATCAGAAAGTCCCCAATAACCCAAGGTAACTCCTCATGCCTTCTGAAACTTATAGCAACACTCCTAAAGTGCAAGTACAATCAGAATCAATAAATAGGATGGTATCAAACTAAAAAGCTTCTTCACTGCAAAGCAAGTAATCAAGTATGTGAACAGAGAGCCTTCAGAATAGGAGAAAATCTTTACCACCTGCACCTCAGATAAAGCATTAATCTCCAGGATGTACAAAGAACTCAAAAAGACTTAACACCAAAAAAACACATAACCCCAGTCAATAAATGGGCAAAGGAACTAAACAGACACTTCACAGAAGAAATACAAATGATTAAAAGAATACATGAAAAAATGTTCAACTTCTCTAGCAACTAGAAAAATGCAAATTAAAACCACACTGAAATTCTATCTCACTCCAGTTAGAATGGCAATTACAATAAATATTGGTGAGAATATGGGGAAAAGGTTACTTTTATACATTGCTGGTGGGACTGCAAATTGGTGCAAACACTATGGAAAGCAGTATGGAGATTCCATAATAAACTTGGAATGGAACCATCATTTGAACCAGTTTTACCACTCCTCAATATATGTCCAAGGGATGTACATCAATGTTTATAGCAGCCCAATACAAATAGCCAAGCTATGGAACCAGCCTAGGTATCCTTCAATACATGAATTGATAAAGAAAATGTCACACACACACACACACACACACACACACACACACACACTAGAATATTACTCAGTCATAAAGAAAAATAAAATTTGTAGGTAAATGGGTGGAACTGGAGAATATGATGCTAAGTGAAAAAAGCCAATCCCAAAAAATAAAGGCCAACTGTTCTTATTTTTGGTACTGGGTATTGAACTCGGGCACTTGACCACTGAGCCACATCTCCAGCCCTATTTTGTATTTTATTTAGAGACAGGGTTTCACGGAGTTGCTTAGCACCTCACAGTTGCTGAGGCTGACTTTGAACTCACGATCTTCCTGTCTTAGCCTCCCAAGGTGCTGGGATTAAAGGTGGGCCAAATGTTCTTTCTAACAAAGGAGATGCTAACCAACAAGGGAGAGTGGGGAGAGGAAGCATAGAAGTCCATTGGATTAGACAAAGGGAAATGAAAAGAAGGGAGTAGGTAAGGGAATAGGAAGGACAGCAGAATGAATGGGACATAACTTTTCTAACTGTATGTTTGAATACACAACCGGGGTAACTTTGCATTATGTACAACCACAAGAATATGATCCGAATTAGAGTAAGTTACACTCCATGTATGCATAATATGCCAAAATACATTCTACTGTCATGTAAAACTAAAATTTTAAAAAAGATATAACTGTAGTCATTTGAATTACTTAGAACTCTTGTCAGAAAAAAAAAGAACTTAAAGTTTATTTTAATGAAGACATTATTTCTCCTATAAAATTTAACTATAATTATTCTTCAATTTTTTATTTTTAAATTTCCTCTAGAATTCATATATAAAATAATCACGTGACATTTTAGTCTTTTGATAAATGTGTTCTCAAACTAAATTTAGAAATTAAGAAGCGTTCTTAGAAAAAAAGTTTGTCACATCTTACTAGTATTTACTGCCAACAAAAGATTTATGCCAACTGCCTTTTGATGGCAATGACCCAAAGTTACAGTTTTCTGAAGAAACTTAATATTTCAAAGGTATCTTTCAACAGTTGAGAAACAGATATGTCAATGACAAAATGTAACCTGGACATGGTGGCACATGCCTGTAATCCCAGTGACTCAGGAAACTGAGGCAGGAGGATCTCAAGTTCAAGGACAGCCTCAGAAACTTAATGAGATCCTTTTTTAAAATAAAAAGTAAAAAGAGCAGGGGGTCAAGAATGGTCTCACTATAGAGCATTCCTGGGTTCAATCCTTAGGATGAAAAATAAAATAAAAAATGTCAAACTTTACTGTTTTTATTATATTTTCTTACCCTGGCTAGTCATTTTAATTGGCAGCATTTTTTTTTTCTCAGCAGAATGCCAATATCTTTAATAGGATAATGAAATATTTTTCTAAGTAACTTCTGTGCATATTTGATGAATATCCTAATCTTGCAAAACAAGGTAATGGCCTTTTTCATTAGTTCAAAAAGAAAAAAGAAAAACAAAACTGAGGTGCAGAGAGGTAAATGACTTGCAGCAAATGCTGTCACTCGGAAATGCTGACTAATAAGCTGGGCGCAGTGGCACATACCTGTAACCCCAGCATCTTGGAAAGCTGAGATAGGAGGATCACAAGTTCAAAGCCAGCCTCAGCAAAGCAAGATACTAAGCAGCTCAGTGAGACCCCATCTCTAAATAAAATACAAAATAGAGCTAGGGATGTGGCTCAGTGGTCGAGTGCCCCCGAGTTCAATCCCCAGTACTCCCCAAAAGAAAAATTTTGGCTGAGGATATGGCTCAGTTGGTAGAGTGCTTGCCTCACATGTATAGCCCTGAGTTCAATCCCTAGCACCACAAAACAAAAACAAAACAAACAAACAACAACAACAAAAAAAAAAACCCTGACTATCTAGAATTCTGTTAGTGATGCAAAATGTTTACTTCACAATACATCCATAGAGAAAGCTAATATATAGCTCCTCTTACTCTACTTTTAAAATGAGTACATTCTCACCCATTCTGATTCTCCTTTGCTGTTAAAAAATGGGTACCTAAGAAGGAGCCTTGAAAAGATGCCACCAGACTGAATCAAAAACAAGTAAAAATCCTATAGTCAGCTTCCATCCATCCCTACCCCCTTCCCCAATGCCTACCAGAAGGAACAAATAAAAAATAATAATAATAAAATAAAAACAGACAGGCTTGTAGGCATCCAGCTCTGGCCACAGAGCTGTTTGATTGCTTAAGCCGGGTGGTCAGACAATAGGTCCAGAAAGAATGGCCGCTTCCTTCCTTCCTGTTGAGTGTTCTGCCTGAGTGAGCAAATTCAATAGCACTTTGCTTCACAGCAGCACTAGGCTCTAGCACCAGGGAAAATCAACAAAGAGCCATTCTAGGGCATTTCCAACCCCACCTAAGCCAAGCCTCTGAGCTATAGCACCAGGGGGAGGAGGGCCAGATACAGGCACTCCGGGGGAGGGGGGGGCAGGGGGTGAAAGTGCACAAACATGCAGGTTATTGTTTTTATTAAGGGCCACCGTTTATATTGCTCTGTGTGTTTTAAACTGACCCATGTAGTTGTAGCTTTCTCCAGTTTCTAATCTGTAATTCTCTCACGTTTCAAATTTTTCTTAAAAATTTAGCTATTTCAAGTGAAGTAAGCCAATCCCCCCCAAAACCAAAGGCTGAATGTTTTCTCTGATATGTGGATGCTGACCCATATTGGGGGTGGGGGGCATGGGAGAAACAGAGGAGATTTAGATAAGGCAAAGGGAAAGAAGGGGCCAGGGGGGGTAGGAAAGATGGTGGAATGAGATGGTCATCCTTACCCGACATACGTGTATAAAGACATGAGTAGTGTGACTCTACTTTGTGTTCCACCAAAGAAGTGAAAAAGTGTGCTCCATTTGTGTACTATGAATTCGACATGTATAACTAATTAGAACAAATAAATAATTTTTAAAAATCTAACTATTTCATTGTGACCATAAAGTTATAATTGGTATGAACTGTGATGATATTCACTGGAGAAGTATTTTAAAATGCTCTTCCTGTAAGTCATCCTTCTCTCCCCCCACTGACTTTGACATATGCAGAGAGGAGATAAAATAATTTGACCTGGTGGCAGGGAAGAGCAGGAACCAGAAAAGATGTGAAAGACATTAGATATGTAATTAAAATGATCTAATTTTGCATTGTCAGTAAAAACATGTACACATTTGTATAAAATGTAAAATTTCAAATCTCTCTAAAATTACCTTGCATTTATACATAAGGACATTAAGGATGATTCTTTTCATATTTGTTTCAATGTTTTCCACTCAACTCTTAATTTGTATAGATAACACCTAAGCTGCCAACTTCTCAAAGAAATGTACCTTTAATCTAGTGGTCAAAAATTGAATATTGCCTAACAGAATAATGCATTATTGTTATTTTTTTTTTTAACCATTGTATGTGAAGCCTATGTAGAACAAATTGTGCCAACTAGAACTCTTCTCTGGGATGGTTCCCAAGATATCTGCAATCTAGTCCTTGGAAACTAGGAACATAATGACATGTCACTTCTGAGTTATATCACATGGCAGAACTAATTTTAAACAGGGTAGATTATCTTAATGGGTCTGACCTAATCACACAAGACCCTAAAAAGCAAAGAACTGGCTGGGGATGGTGGTACATGTCTATAAGCCCAGCTACTTCCTGGGCAAAGCAAGAGTATCTCAAATTGGAGGCCAACCTGGACAATTTAGCAAGTTCCTGTCTCAAAACAAAACAAAGTAACAACAATAACAACAACAAAAATAGATACAGAGATAAGGATATAGGCTGGGATGGTAGCTGAGTGGTAAAGTACCTCTGGGTTCAATCCCCAGTTTAAAAAAAAAAAAAAGCAAAGAACTTTTTCCAAATGTGGCAAAAGGGAGATTCAAAAGGGGTACAGAGGCTCAGGAGGCCAAGGCAGGAGGATCACAAGTTCAAAAAAGCCAGCCTCTCAAAGTGGATCAAAGACAGGTATGAGAACAGAGACCCTGTGCCTACAGGCCCAAATCTTCACCATGTCAGCCTAGGATCTGACTTCCTTCACAAGACTCCTAAAGCGCAAGTAAAATTAAGAATCAATAAATGGGATGGATTCATACTAAAAAGCTTCTTCTCAGCAAAGGAAACAAACAATAATGTGAAGAGAGAGAGCCTACAGAACCAGAGAAAATCTACCACATGCTCCTCAGAAAGAGTACTATCTCTACTATATAGAGTACTATAAAGAACTAAAAAAAAATTACACCAAAATAAATCAATAAATAGATAGATAAAAATAACCCAGTCAATAAATGGAACTGAATAGACATTTCATAGAAGAAATACAATCAATCAACAAATATATGAAAAAATGATCATCATTTCTGGTAATTAGAGAAATGCAAATCAAAACTAAGATTCCATCTCACTCCAGTCAGAATGGCAATTATCAAGAATACAAACAACAATAAGTGTTGGCAAGGATGTGGGGGCAAAGGCACACTCATACATTGCTGGTGGACTGCAAATTGGTGCAACCTCACTGGAAAGCTGTATGGAGATTCCTCAGGAAACTTGAAATGGAACCACCATTTGACCCAGCTTTTCCACTCCTCTGTTTATACCAGAAGGACTTAAGATCAGCAATTTACAGTGACACAGCCACATCAATGTCTATAGCAGCTCAATTCACAATAGCTAAACTATGGAACCGACATAGATGCCCTTCAAGAGATGAATGGATATAGAAAATATGGTACAAATATACAATGAAATATTACTCAGCCTTAAAGAATGAAATTGTGGCATTAGAAGGTAAATGGATGGAACTAGAGAATATCATGCTAAGTGAAATAGCCAGTCCCAAAAAAACAAAGATCAAATGTTTTCTCTGATAAGCAGATGCTGATCCCTAGTGGGGGTGGGGGAGGGGAGATAGGGAAGAATGAGGGAACTTTGGATTGTGCAGAGGGAGTGAGGGAAGGATGGGCCAGTGGGGATGAAAAAGAGGGTAGAATGAGCCAGACATTATTACCCATGTACATGTATGATCACACAACTGGTGTGACTCAGCACCATGCACAACCAGAGGAATGAGAAGTTGTCCTCCATTTGTGTACAGTGTGTCAAAATGCATTCTACTGCCATGTATAACTAACTACCCAAAAAAGTGAAAAACACTCATAATTAGATGTTTTATAAACCAACTAAATTGAGTATGATTATAAAAACCAGCCACACTAAGTGTTGGTGAGAGTGAGAAGTAACTTCAACTCTCATATATTCCTGTTGGGAAGGAAAATTGTACAATCTCCTCTGAAAATCATTTGTTTGTTTCTTATAAACAAAAATATACTGTAGGGTCCAGCACTCCCATATGTAGCTATTCATTCAAAAGAAAATTAAAGTTTGGGGGGAAAAAGAAAAAGCCAGGCTCAGCAACGTAGCAAGATCCTGTCTCAAAATAAAAAATAAAAACGGGTTGGAGCCAGGCACAGTGGCACATGCCTGTAATCCCAGTGGCTGGAGAGGCTGAGACAGGAGAACCGCAAGTTCAAAGTTAGTCTCAGCAATGGCGAGGCGCTAATCAACTCAGTGAGACCCTGTCTCTAAATAAAATACAAAAATGGGGCTGGGGCTGGGGCTCAGTGGTCAAGTGTCCCTGAGTTCAATCCCTGGCACCGAAAAAAATAAACAACAACAACAAAAAACAGGTTGTGGTTGGGGATATGGCATGGTTAAGTGCTCCTCGGTTCAATTTGATGAGGAGGAGGAGGGGGAGGGGAGGAGGGAGGAAGAGAGGAGGAAGAAGAGGAGGAAGAGGGGGAGAAAGTGGAGGAGGAGAAAGAGGGGGAGGAGGAAGAAGAAGAAGAAGAAGAGGGAGAGTAGGAGGGAGGAGGAGAAGGAAGAGGGGAGGAGGAGGAAGAGATCGAGGAGGAGGGGGGAAAGAGGAGGAAGAAGAGGAGGAAGAGGGGGAGGAAGGTGAAGAGAAGGAAAAGAGGAAGGAGGAGGGGGAGGAGGAGGAAGAGGGGGAGGAAGGGGAAGAGAAGGAGGAGGGGGAGAAGGAGGGAGAGGAGGAGGAAGAGAGGAAGGAGGAGGGGAGGAGGAGGAAGAAAGAGGAGGAAGAGGGGGAGGAGGAGGAGGAGGAAGAGGAGGAGAAGGAGAAGAGATTCAAAAATGTACAAAGGATTTGGCCCACGGCTCCTATTTTGAAAATGAAAGATGCTACACGAGAAGAAATGTGTGTGACTTCAAGGAGTAAAGTGTGATCCTTAGACAACAGGCAACAAGGAAACTTGCTGAGGACTCAGTTCTGCAATGGTAAGGAAGAAGAGGCAACCAACAACCTACAGGAGCTTGGAAGGGGGTTCTCCCCTCAGATAAGAACACAGCCCAGAAAATAGACTTGATTACGAACTAAAATGCATGTAGAAGTTAGAGGCATAGCTTAGTGGTAGAGCACTTGCCTAGCATGCAAAAGGCCCAAGGTCCAATCCCCATACCACCTCCAACATACATACATAATAAATAAATAAAATAAGACTCATGGAGAATGGAGTTTTCATACTGAAAGATGGAAGATTTTAATACTGATTCAGCCATGTGAGACCTTGAGCACACATCCCACATGAGCCCACCCAGACTTCTGCTGCACAGAGCTGTGAGTTAAGAAATGGCTATTGTTTAGCCACTAACTCTGCGAATTTGTTATGACAACAGTGAACAACTATTGCATCTCCTTTTCTCCTCTTCACTATGCTGAATATTCGATCACAACTGCAGCCTTATTATTTTGTCATCTTTTGTTATTTGGTGACATAGTTTGTCACTGTGACATCCATGTTTGAATATTTCTGGAAGTAAAAATGTTTACTTACCTTGGGCACTTCCACAACTAGAACTTGGTGGTGTCCAACACTGTTATTTTAGGAGGACGTTTTAGTCACTTTTGTGTGTGTGTGTGTGTGTGTGTGTGTGTTGTTGTGACCAAAACACCCAACAAGAACAACTTAGAGGAAGGAAAGTTTATTTGGGGTTCCCAGTTTCAGAGAACTCACAATCCAGACAGCTGAGTCCACTGCTCTAGGCCCAAGGTCAGGTAGCATGTCATGGGGGATGGGCCCAATAGTGGAAAGCTGCTCAGCTCATGATGGGGTCAGGAAACAGAGAGAGAAAGGGTGTGACTGGCCACAGGGAAGATGCACACCCAGGGCACATCCGCAGTGACCCTGCAGCCATGCCCTACCTACCCACAATCATCACCCAGTCAGTCCATTCAAACTAGGATGGGCAGATTATTTCTCACCTTTTGAATACTCCTGAATTAACTGGAGCTTTGGGGTGGGGAGAGGAGGGTGGCACATCATATCTAAACCATAACAGTACATTAGTATATATTAAAAACATAATATGTTTAAATTATATTATTCTTCTGATGACCATGAACCAGAATGTGTCTTAGATTCAAAATTGAAGTTGAAAGATAGTTTTTATTAAATAGTTGAAGAACTTAAACTGCTTCATCTTTCAGTATTAAAAAATCCATCTGTATATGCATTTTAGTCTGTAGTCATTTACATATGAACTAATTAAGCCCTTCCTTTTAGTCTATAAAAATGAGCAAGGAAAAATGACCTCTAATAAATAGTAATAAAATTTCCTAACAGCCAGAGACTATATGAAGTTCTTTTTTATTTAAACTTTAAAACATCCCCTTTAAGCATTTATTACTATTATAGCCCTTTCACAGAGAAGTTAGGGCAGACCAGAGAAGCTATAGGATTCACCCAAGCTCACCCAGCTGGAGTTGGAATTTGAGCCTAGGTAACTTGCCAACAGAGTCCCCAGATCTTTTTCTTTTTAGCTACATGAAATATGATGTGGGCCCAGGGAGGGAGCTCAGTGGTTTATTTATTTGTATCCTGGACTATCTAAAAGTATCTTGTGCTGCTGTAACAGAATACCACAGCCTGGATAATTTATAAAGAACACAGGTTCATTTCAAACAGTTCTGGACCTTGGACGTCCAAGATCAAGCATCTGACAACTTGCAAGAACCTTTATGCTGTGTCATCCTATAGTGGAAGGCAGAAGGATGAGAGTAAAAGAGCAAGGAAGAGGAGCAGAACTCAATTTTATAATGAGCTCACTCTCTCAATAATGAACCCACTCCTGCAATAACTATGTTAATCCACTCACCAGGGCAGAGTCCTACTGAACTAACCACCTGCATTGGGATTAAGTTTCCCATGAACTCTGAAGAACACATTTAAACTATAACAGTACATATCTGATTTGATAGCCCATTACTACCAAATACTTAAAGAAGGTTCTCTTATGTGCTCTGTTCTTACCTGTAGAGAAGCACCACTTCTAAGTCAGTCACCAATATCGCCACCATATTAGCTAATTCATTTAGGTTACTTTGTGTTCTCATCTAATTTAGAGGTTTCAAGGACCATGTTGAGTTTATCTTTGTCTCCCTAGTGTCTGAAACAAAACAGGTTCTTAATAAAGGCTCTTAGTGAATGACTGGAGAGCTGACTAAATGGGCAGACAGCAGGAGCTATGAAATGACAACTACTTTGAATCTTTGTAACAGTGCAAAACAAATAATGGAGGCTTCATAACCAAATTATCATTTTTATGTGTAAATACACACCCCATTTTAGGCTCCAATACACGCTTCTATGAAGGACAAGCACCCTCGTATTCCTTATGAAGGAAGCACATGAGTCACTATAATTTCAAAGCCACTTCCTTTCCATTCTCTGAAACATTGCAGCCTTCTATGGTTATAAAATAGTCTCTCTGAGCATGGTGATGCACACCTGTAATTCCAGTTACTTGGGAAGCTGAGGCAGAAGAATCATAAATTGGAGGTCAGCTTGGGCAACTTAGAGTCTGTCTCAAGATAAAATAAAATTTTTAAAAAGTGTGAGGATGTAGCTTAGTAGTTGAGCACTTGCCTAGCATGCTCAAGGCCCTGGGTAATCTCTAGTACCACAAGAAAAAAAAAAAAAAAAGAGGGTTTTTTTGTTTTGGTTTGGTTTGGGTTTTTTGCCTTCCATTGTTCCTCTCACTTCACACATTAGAGCATATGAGATCATCCCAAAGGTGTGAAGGTACAATAAGGCATAGGTCATATTTTTGCTTTGACAGGAATACACAACAAATAATAAATAGCGGAGTACCTCAGCATACGTTTACAATCCCAGCGATTTGGAGGGTGAGGCAGGAGGGTTGCAAACTCAAGGCTAGTCTCAGCAATTTAGCTACTTAGTGAGAGTCTGTCTCAAAATTTAAAAAAAAAAATGAAAGGGCTGAGGATGTCACTCATTGGTAAAGCACCCCTGGGTTAAATCCCCAGTATGAAAAAAATAAATAAATAAAAAGAGTAATAGAGATTGGTTAACTTTCATCTCCAATGTATCAAAATCTACAATCTACATTCCAAACACATATATAATTCTAAACCAAATAAATCTAGTTTTGTATATGTACAATTTAATAATTCTAATATTATAAAATTTCTACTAATACTAGTCATGATTTATATAGTCATGAACAGGAAATCTGTGAACCTGCATCAGCATGAAGACTGGAATATATTTTAGCCTCATTAGATTTTGGCTGGTTCAAGCTATAGTATAATCACACACAAAAAGGAGACAATGCTTACTATTTCTGAGGACATGGAATGTAGCTCAGTGGTGGAGCAATTGTCTAATATTCATAAGACCCTAAATTCAATCTCTAGCTCTGCAAAAGAAATTTGCTGTTTCAGTTTATAAAGAAATATTTACAAAACTTTATTTGTATGGGGCTGGGGATGTGGCTCAAGCAGTAGCGTGCTTGCCTGGCATGCGTGCTGCCAGGGTTCCATCCTCAGCACCACATACCAACAAAGATGTTGTGTCCGCTGAAAACTAAAAAATAAATATTAAAAAAATTCTCTCTCAAAAACAAACAAACAAACAAAAACTTTATTTGTATGTGTATATATACTTAAAGTAATATATTTGTTATATATATATGTGTGTGTGTGTATATATCTGTACACACACACACACATATACACATACAAAACAGTCAGATTATCTCTTTGAATTAGGAAAATTACCATCTCACAGGTGAGGTCTGATCACCTAGTTCATTTTCAGCAGGAATCCAGTGAAGTTAGGTTAGCCAGGATCCCCCTTATCCTTGATGGTACATCAATAATTTTCCATCTAGTGACCCACCTGTCTCTTCCTGGTCTACACATTTCCAAGAACTCATGCTATATTTCCAGTTGAGCTCAAGCCCTCTCGCACTGCACTGGTCTCTCTACTTATCTGGATAGTTCCAAATGAAGTTTATCTTTCCATGCTTTGAAAAGAATAATTTAATTTTTTTCTTTAACAAGGCACTTAAAGAGACAATTGTGTATGATTTTAAGAGAGTCATTTTGAAATGAAGCCTAAAGCCAGGCACAATGGCACATACCTGTAATCAAGTGGCTCAGAAGGATGAGGCTGAAGGGTTGGAAGTTCAAAGACAGCCTCAGCAATGTGGTGAGCCCCTCCTGAGCAACTTACCGAGACCCTGTTTCCAAATAAGAAATAAAAAGACCTGGGAATATAGCTCAGTGGTAGAGCACTCCTGGATTCAATCGGAAGGAAGGAAAGAAAGAAGGAAGGAAGAAAGGGAGGGAGGGAGCCTAGCCTGGTGTAGTGGCAGACACCTATAATCCTTGCCACAAGGAAGGCTGAAGTGGGAAGATATAGCTTGAATCAAGGAGCTGGAGAGAGCCAGGGCAACAAAAGAAAAAGAAAAAGGAAAAATAAAAGTTAATGATTTCATGATTTTTTTTAATGAAAATAGTTTTTTTTTAAATGTCTTTTTTCCTTGGGGTGAAGCTATATATTCCCAAGGATTATAATTTCCATATAGGAATATTTAGGCTGTTAGTTTCAAAATGTTCTTTGTCAAATTCCCGCTGTTATCTCCAGAGTTTGGGGATTATTGTTGTTGTTGCTGTTCTTTCCTTATGTTTTATGAAAACTTCACTGATTCTCCTCTTCCTTCTCCTCCTTTGAGATAGGTTTTTGCTTGCAGTGCTGGGGATGGAACCCAGGTGTTCTCAGATGCCAGGCAAGCACTCTAACACATACATACCCATTCCAGATCCATATTGCCCTGTTGCCCAGGGCAGACCTTGCATTCATGATCCTCCTGCCTCAGACTCACAAATAGTGGATATTACTGGGATTATAGATGTGCACCATTGCACCCAGCTAAACTCCAATAGTTTCTTGTGCATGTTTTTAAGTTTTTTGCTTATTACTCTGCAATAGAACTACCAATATGCCTAATTCAATAGATAACAGGGCTGTGAAGGTACAAATCTTCCCAGCGCAGATCTTGGCACAAAATGTGTTCACAATTATCAATTCAATGAATAATGGAATAAATAACAAATGAGTAAAAATGGTCAGTATTCAAGCTCTTTCAATGGAGTAAAGGAACAAACGCTAGATCCTTGGCTCAGCCTAACAGGAAAAATCAATTCCACAGAACTGCATAAGTTCAAATCCCAGGACAGACTGGGGTGATCAGATGAGAAACACACTTCTCTTTCATGTGTTCTATCAGGTTAAGAGGAGACCTCAGTTGGAAGAATTATTTGTTTCCAACTCTCATAAATCTGTATTTGTTACATGTAGTTCACTTATATTCCAAAATTAATCAATCAAATATATTTTAAGATTAAAATAGGCACAGTTTGGGAGAGTGTAAGTTACTATACCAAGTGAGTAAAATTGCAGAGGAATTGGAAGCAAAGCAACCAATATATACTATTAGTAGCAGGTAATCATCCTTTTTTAAAGCTACTGAAACCATTTTTAAAGTTATTTTTGTCAGCTGGGCATGGTGGTTGATGTAGGCCTATAATCCAGCAACTCAGGAGGTTAAGGTACTAGCATATTGAGTTCAAAGCCAGCCTCAGCAACTCAGTGAGGCTCTAAGCAACTTAATGAGACCCTATCTCTAAATAAAACAAAAAAGCAACTCACCTCTGGATTCAATCCCCCATACCCACCCCCACCATTACCTTCCCCCCACCGTTTTTGTCATTCTGTTTCTTAGAATTATCCTAGTTTTACAAATAAAAGAACAACAACAGAATTCAAGGACACGCCGAATCATACAGTCAAGGTTTACTCAAGTGCCCTGACCCAAGTAGATGGATACATAGTTTGAATGCTCATCTCGGATTTCTTTTATTTTTTACTTTATTGGTTGAATGATTGATGCCAGGATTTGAACCCAGGGACACTTTACCACTGAGTTATATCCCCAGTCCTTTCATTTTATTTTTTATTTTGAGACAGTGTCTTGTTAAGGTTGCTTAGGGCCTCACTAAGAGGCCTAGGCTGGCATGGAACTTGCAAACCTCTTGTCTCAGTCTCCTAAGTGGCTGGGATTACAGGTGTGTGCCACTGTGCCCCACCTGATCTCTGATTTCTAACTTTTCACTTCAGAACTATGTCCTCTAATTTGTAATATCCTGAATGAATGCCCTTTTTCTTCCCCATATTTCTTTCACATTCTCCCTCAGATGGCAAGAAGGGTGTTTGAGTCAGTTTTTTCCCTGTTGCAACTAAAAGACCGGATCAGCACAATTGTAGAGAAGAAAAAGTTTATTCAGGGGCTCATGGTTTCAGAGATCTCAGTCCATAAACAGCAGGCTCCCATTCTTTGGGGCTCAACGTGAGAATGAACTTCATGGCAGAGTGTGTAGCAGAGAGAAGCAGCTCACAGGATAATCAGAAAGCGGTGAGAGAATCCAATCTCCAGACACAAAATATATACCCTGTAGCCACGCCCCCAGGGAATCACTTCCTCTAGCCAAACTCCACCTGCTTCCAATTACCACTCAGTTAATCCTATCAGGGATCAATTCACTGATTAGGTCAAAGCTATAACCCTTCAAACCTTCTTCATTGTCTCACACTGAGCTTTTGGAGGACACCACATCTAAACCATAACAAAGGGATGGGATCTTAATTTTAGTTTATGCTGAATGACAGCATTTACTCTCATTTTCTAAAAGGACCACACAAGAACCTCTCACAATCTATTGATGTTCTACACCTTCATTAAAAGGTGGAGTCTGCGAAAATCTGGAAGAAAAATGAAAAATTTCCTCTACTTCCCAGGTTAGTCAATACAACTAGAGAGGGGACACAGCTGCCTTCTTCCAGAGGGTGTTGGCACCCCTTCTTGTTAATTTAGAGCTAGACTACACAATTATTCATAATAGGGCTGCCTTCTTTGCACTGATGTTTACTAGTTATAAATATGGACAATGCATTGCTAATTTTGCCTTACAAAATAAGAAGATCAAAAGTATTTTATGCATTTTTTTCCTCACTGGGTTGTACTCTCAGAGAATAAAACAGGATAGAACTAAATCAGGGTTATTATTACTATTATTATTATTATTAATTATTAATTGTAACCTACAAAGATTTCTGATAAAATTCATTTTATTTTATTTTTATTTTTAAAGATTTTTTTTTTAAATTTAAATACTTTTCTAAAAGAAAAGAAAGATGTGTATGGGGGGTGGTGTGGTTCATGAAAATCAAAGGGAGATCCATAGAAGAGAGAAGAGCCAGTAGTGTGAGGAAGAGAGAGGCAGGGAAGAGCTGTGTGGCCCAAAAGGCCAAATTATATTGTTATATTGTGTGCACATACTAATATGTCACAGCAAAATCCCACCATTATGTACAATTACAATGCACACACACATACATACACACACACACACACAAAAAAAAAAGGCATGGAAAAAAGAACAACAATATGGGAAAAGGGGAAATCACCAAGAAAATCTGGTACAAAAACTTCATTCTGCAAACGGACAAGGCATATAGGGTAAATTACACTTCTAAGAGGACCAGTCAAAGTAGTTTAACTTTAAAATTAAAAAAAAAAAAAAAAAAAACCTTCTATTTATTTATTTTTATGTGGTGCTGAGGTTTGAACCCAGGGCCTCCCACGTGCTAGGCAAGCGCTCTACCCATGAGCCACAACTCCAGTCCAGTAGTTTAATTTAAAAAAAAAAATCAATAAAATAAAATAGAATTAATTTCTGGCCAGGTCGGGTGGCACATGCCTGTGATCCCAGGGACTCCAGAGGCCACCGCAGAGGCAGGAGGATCAAAGTTCGAGAGATTAGCCTCAGCAATCTAGGGAGACCCTGTCTTGAAATGAAAACTGAAAAGAACCAGAGATGTAAATCAGTGATGAAGCACTCTTGGGTCAAAATGCTCAATGTTGATAAACAAATAAATGAAATTAAAAGGAAAAAAAAAACGGCTAGGGATTAGCCCAGTTGTAAAATGTCCCTGGGTTCAACCCCAGTATCCTGCCCCCAACACCCCCCCACCCCACCCCCATAAAATAACTTCCTGTGAACATTTCTGTTTCCCCATATTCCATTAATCATGGAGGAAAAAAATACATTCTCCCTTTATTTTGGTAAAATATTTAACATCTTCCTTCTTTCTTTCTCTCCACCATCCCGACCTCAAACAGAGTGAATCTGCCCCTTGGATGATTTATAGGAGTTCTCCTGAGGCCTTCATATACTTTGAAAGTATTGTACTTATTATTCTTAAGTGAATATTATTGTAACTAAAGACGTTCCTTAATTTTCTTTTTCCTGGCGCCGCTGGGGATTGAACCCAGTTCCTTTTGCATGCGAGGCAAGCACTCTACCAAAAGAAGTTCCTTAAATTTAAATTTTAGCTAACCTATTTAGTTTGAATGTGTAAATACACAGGGGTTTTCACAGGGTGTCCTATTTCTCAAAAAGTCAGGAAGGCTTTGAGAGATTCCCCGGGGAGGATTCAAGGTTAACATCTAGAGGAGCCGCCCACTGAACCTTGTACGGTCCCTCCCACCCCCACCCCCACCCCCACCCCCACCCCAGCCCTGATAGCTTCCTCCTCCCCCCTGCTTCCGCAGAGCGGGAAGCTCATCAACATTAGCACACAAATGCAAAACACCCAGCCAAGTCTCTTCCTAGGAATACAAATTAGGAGCAGGTAGTTTAGAAAGCTGAAATCTTTCACAATGGAAGGATGAATAGACTCCGGAGGGAAAGTGGGGTAAAGTGGTGAGCTTTTGTCATTTAAAGTGATATCTGTAACTCTTTGCCTTCTGGATACTACCCTTCATCTAATAATAGAACTTTGAAATCAAGAATTCCTAGGTTAAAAAAAAAAAAAAGCATAGAGTTTTCTTTTAGAAGGTATAATGATAAAAATTAGATGTTGGTTTCACTAGGATGTAGGTCTGACAAAAATACAGCCAGCCTGTGACATTGAATAATTTATTTTTTTGAAAAAGGTTCACATCAGCTGATGGTGCATTTCCGCTTTTTCTTTATGGTCACTATGTCAAGCTAAATGCAAAGTTTGCCTTACAATCTTTATACTTGCCTGAGTTTTGACTTGGGAAGTGAGTGTGGCTGGTGGTTTCAGTGTTGTTTTTTAATTAGATCTGTGTCAAGAGTAATCAAAGGCATTGCCTTGCCACAGCTTTTTGTAATAATTATGGAATCAAATGCCAAGCAAGTATTAGATTGCTGAAGCTGAGTATGTATCCTGAATATCCAGAAAGTTAATAATTGCAGGCAGACAGAAAGTAAGGTGCCCTCGCCTTCTCAAGCTAAAATATGAAGATTTAATGCTGCTGGGGTTTTTTGTTTTTGTTTTTTGTTGTTGTTGTGTTGTTTTGGTTTTTTTAAGAGAGAGAGAGAGAGAACTTTTTTTTTAATATTTATTTTTTAGTTTTTGGTGGACACAACATCTTTATTTATTTTTATGTGGTGCTGAAGATCAAACCCAGCCAGGCGACTATCGTTTGAGCCACATTCCCAGCCCTTTAATGCTGTTTTGGATGGAAGAAACAGAACTTCAGAGTAGGAAGATGCCTTAATGTTTTATTATAAGATAACACAGAGACACAGAAGTGAGAACTAAGTTAACTATTACAACTCAAGGTTCTGGCTGTAAATTAACTCAGTGGTAGGGCACTTAGCTATTCATAGTACTGTGGAGGGGGGGGAGAGAAAGAAAGAAAGAAAAGAAAAGAAAAGAAAGTCCATTTCCTAAATTGGAGAGACCAATCCTGGCCTTAAAGCTGGTAGAGATCACTAATCATGTGTTATAGTTAACTATTATTTACCTTCTGTGTGCCCTCCGACAAAGCACATGTTCATCTCTTATCCTTAAGTTTTTGGTTAGACTGGCTTGGACAGTAATAGTCGATGAAGTCATGATGGTATTGAAGTAGAAAAGGGGTGAGTAGAAAATGAGTCTTAAGACTTCCAAGGTGGTCATTTATATGACAGTGTTGAAGCCAGGGAGCTGGGAGATGGACAAGTTTTGAAGGGTGTGGATAGCCATCCATACAGTAAGTTTTAACTCTATGTGGCATTAGAGTCACAATATTTCCATTGCCTAGGAAGGGAAGCAGGGCCACAGAAAGTTTGTGGGGTTTGTTTTGTTTTCATTATCACATTTTAAACTCAAATCAATGCATTACCTTGAATGCTTTTGTTTTCTTTTTTCTCTAGTGATAGGCAATTTTTTTTTATGTGACAAAAATGACCTTTCCTTTCTTAATGTTTTTGAATAGTGCCATTTACAATATTAGTGATTTAAATATTTTTTACAGGGTTAAGAATACCATATTGGACTTTTGTAGCTACCATGGATAATAGAGAGGTATTTGTCCTCTACAATCTTTGATTTCACACATAGGCGATGCAGGCTAGTTTTTACTCTGAAGTCTGTCAAAGGTAAAATCCACATATAAACATGAGAAGGAGACAACATTAATGTTTTTTTAACACATCCTCTGAAAACTATCATCAACCATCCAAGGATTTCTCTGGAAAGTTCACTGAAGCCTTCTTCTCAGTAACTTACCAATGAGATAAAAGAAAAGCTTCTCCCTATCTCCTTGTGTCATTTCCTGTTTATTTTTGTACATTTTTATTTTTATTTTTATTTTTTTTATTGTTGGTCGTTCAAAACATTACATAGTTCCTAATACATCATATTTCACAGTTTGATTCAAGTGGGTTATGAACTCCCATTTTTACCCCGTATACAGATTGCTGTATCACATCAGTTACCCTTCCATTGATTGACAAATTGCCTTTCTAGTGTCTGATGTATTCTACTGTCTGTCCTATTCTCTACTATCCCCCCTCCCCTCCCCTCCTATTTTTGTACATTTTTAAAGAAACACTGTAAAAATCTTGAATACAGAGGCTTTAGGATGGAAGTTAAGGAATAAAGATACAAACTTCTGAAAGAGATAAAGTTTGAATGGAAGGAGGCTCTGCCATTTATCATTAGTTGTGGATCTTTTGGTGTTCCCTGAGGCTTTGAGCTTTAGTATCTTATCTGCAAATGTAGGATAATAATATCTCCTTGCAACAGGTTGTAAGGTTTAAATGGAATTCTGTTTGTAAGTTGTAAGCCTTTTACCTGCTTGAGTTGAGCTCAGATGCAGCTTGTAAAGCTAACCTGGGTTTTGAGGAGGGTGTGTTGGAGGAGGTATAACGAAGAGTGACACCTGGCAGAGACCAAGGGAGGTTGGTTTGATTGAGAGGCTCCCTATCATCACCCCATTCCTATCTCAAACATCTACCTACTAACTCACTGGGGACTCTTACACTTGGATCCTGGACCTATTTACATAGGTTTCTAGACTTGAACATTCAAACTGACCATGTCAAAAACTGCATGTATGCATTTGTCCATCCAAATCCACTGTGTGTCATGCATTCTGTCTCCTAGAGAACTGGATTGCATTATTCACTTTGTCCCTATCTAGGATGTTCAATCAGTCACCAAGTGAATGGACTTATCTTTACAAAGTAATTTCTTCTTCATCTTTATCACCAGGGGCTTTCTGGGAAACCATGCTTTGATCCACCCTATACCCTAGATACACACTCTTCTCTTCCTTTGAAATGCCATTCCCCCTTCTTCTCTACTTCCGTCCTATTTCAAGAAGCTCCTCAGCTGTCCCCTCTGCTAAGTCTTTCTCAACCCCTTCCATTCACATGGTTCCTTCCTCTCTGTGATTCAGTGGTGTAAATCTAGAACACATGCCAGTCTATGTGTATTCCACTCTTTTTCACTAATGCCTCTATTTTTAAAATTAAAAACTAATAGGGGCTGGAGTTGTAACTCAGTGGTAGAGCGATTGCCCAGCATGCATGAGGCACTGGGTTCAACTTTCAGCACCGCATACAAATAAATGAAATAAAGGTCCATCAGCAACTAAAAAAATAAACTAATAGAAGCTGAGTAATGTGGTTGTAATCCCAGCAACTCAATTCAGGAGGCTGAGGCAAGAGAACTACAAATTTGAGGCCAATCTCAGTGGTAAAATATACCTGGTTTCAATCCCCAGTACCAAAATAAAAAATAAAATAGAAGAGGGGGGGGAGGGATAGGAATTGGAAAGACAGTAGAATGAATCTGACATAACTTTCCCATGTTCATGTATGAATACACAACCATTGTAACTCCATATCATGTACAACCTCAAGAAAGGGAAGTTATACTCCAGGTATGTCAAAATATATTCTACTGTCATGTATATCTAAAAAGAACAAATAAATTTTTAAAAAAATAAAATTAAAAAGCCCAATAGAAAAAAACTCGAACTTCTGGGCTCAAGTGATCGTCCCTCCTCATCCTCCTAACTAGCTGGGACTAGGGAGGTCCACTACCACAGCTGGCTTGATTTTCTTTTTTTTTTTTTTTCCTTTTTTTTTTTTATTGATTGTTCCAAATATTACAGAGCTCTTGATAAATCATCTTTCATACATTTGACTCTATTGGGTTTTGAATTCCCATTTCTACCCCAAATACAGATAGCAGAATCACATCTGTTACATACTCACATTTTTACTTAATGGCATATTAGTGACTGTCTTAATCTGCTACCTTTCCTATCCCCTACTATCCCCCCTCCCCTCCCCTCCCACCTTCCCTCTCTGCCTCCTCAGCTGTTGTTCAATTCTCTCCCTGGCTTGATTTTCTTAATAACAGTCATATTGTCTTCAAATAAATGATATTGCCTGGCTCTTCCTACTCACTTTTCCTAGCTAAGTACATTGGATAGTATCTCCAGAACAATCCTAAAAATGGCATTGGTTGGGTTCCAAGAGAGTGTGTGGATTCAAGAGGGTGTGAGTAAGCTCTGAGGAAGACAGAGCTGGTCTTAAGGCAACAAGGGCAAACCCCTAGGAATCGTGTCAAGGGAAGCCCTTAGCTGCTGAGTGTTCCAGGCAAGACCTCGCTCCAGTGCCGTGGTCTCAAGACGACAACTTGCCTTGGAACCTTCTGGAAGAATCTTACTGTGTTTTTCATTACTGTTCTTGTCCCAGTCGTAGGGTATTTAAGATTTCCCAGACTCTAACTCCCAGAGTTCTGTAAAACACTTTTCCTGACCCTGTCTCTTATTGCTCATCTTCTGACACCTTTTCATCTGCCCTTCAGAACTCCTTGGTCTCTTCTGTGAGACTGTTGCCTTCTTGCTTGTAAAACCTGCCCTGTTCCCAAAGCCTTCAGTTTCCTGAAGTCACAGCACCTGGGAGCAGAAGAATTTTAATGATCAATTCTGGGTTTCAGAAAGAAAGCTTCTAGACGGCCTCTGTAGGAAAGTAAGGGCCTCTGTCTTTTTCCAAAACTGCCTCCTTAGGGAAGCAGGAAGGGGATGTCTTAGTTCTCCAGAAGAGAAGGAGCTGGAAGGACCTATTTTCTTTCTCCTAGACCCTAGGAATCTTTAACTCAGACCCATATCTGACCCATGAGCTAAAAAAAAAAACCAGACTCATTAATCATCTAATTATGAAAAATCTGGCTTTTAACTTGAACAAATTTATAAACTAGTTATGACAGCATTTGAGAAGAAAAATATCTTTCATCATCCCTGTAACTTAAAGAGCAGTCTTAAATTATATATTATTTACAGTGTTGAAAACTTGGAAACGGTTCAAAAGTTTGCCACTGAATAAGAAATTATTTGTGACTTTATAATTATTTACATTTCAGATATGATATATTTGTTCTTACAAGTAGATAAATTTTTAAAATGATTTTTTTTCTGATCCAGGAATTTCTGTAGTTTCCTTTATTTACACATCTCAGTGATTTATGAACCACGTTTTTATGCTCTATTTTATTTTTTTAAAAAGGAAAAAAAAAGTGCTTAAGAATTGTTATTCCTGGAAATAGTTCTGTTTTTTCAAGGCTAGTTAGTTTTCCTAAAGCTGCTTAACAAGGTTCTTCCATTATATTTTGCTTTTCATTTCATATTTTACACCTTTTTTTCCCCCCCGAAACACTAATATTTAAATGCTTTGGGTTAAGAATTTCCACGGGACTATAGGAACAGTGTTATTGAAAAAGCACAAAAGCATAAAAAGAACTTGGAAAAAAATCAAATGGTATTTTAAGTAAGGATGTTGAAAGCTTCTTCATGTCCTTTGACATTGGCAGGAAGACTTAGAAATTTTGCTAGCTAATGTCAACAATTGTTTAGAAAAGCTTTTGTGGAACTTTGGAAGGAAATGTGACTTTCCCGGGAGAGAAGAAGGGCAGGTATTCAGTGGCACTGACTTTAACTTGGAGCACCAGAGACGGAACTAGAAACTCATTCTTCTGAGAAAGTGAACAGTAGTGTTCAGTGCTTTGCACACTCTCCCTGGAGAGTCTGTTGCTAAATTTGTGCTCAGTGATGTTCCTACCTGATCCATGCTCTATAAAACAGAGGTCAAGGGATGTGAAAGTTTTTTTTTTTTTTTTTAAATTTTAATGGTCTAAGAATTTGAGTCCAGTGGGATTAGAATCCTCCCCCTACCACGCCCCCGCCATCATGAAGCCACAGTGCTGTTGTTTAACTTATTTCCATATCTTCTTTATTTCTGTGAAACACTACAATAAGGAGAGATGCCACCATCCAAATCAAACCTTAGTAAGTACCAAGTTTTCTTTAGACATGAGCCTAGACCGTGAGGGTTTCTATCAACGAACTTAAACATTAATATTCATATGTAGGCAACAGAATAGTATTAACACCAGACATCCCATAACCAGAAAGGCAGTTTTCACAAATCGTGAGATATGTTTATACATGTTCCTTTAAAGTTAGGTCGTGGGGGGTGGTACACACTTGGAATCCCAGCTATTCAGGAGGCTGAGGCAGGAGATCAGCCTGAGAAACATAGAGACACCCTACCTTAAAATAAAAAATAAAAAATTGCTGGGGATGTAACTCAGTGGCAAAGCACTGCTGGGTTTAACCTTTAGTGCTGAACAGAGAAAGAAAGAAGTAGGGGAGATAACATTCGTTCAAAATGCAGGACAGATCAATAAATCTTATTGTGACATAATATGAAAGATTCATTGATATGGTTTTAGTTTCCACATTACAACTAACTCTTAAGAAAATATCAGATGTCAAATTTTGGTATAGTATTATAGAATAACCACAATTTCCAGAAACTATTATGGATAAACTCCTGCTGTTTGAACTATATATCTGTGTCAGGCCAGATTTTTTTCAATTATTTCAATCAAAACAAGATTTCACAAAACACTGAGGTAGCAAATATGAGAATTGAGCAACTATGAAGCCTGACATTACAGAGAATTGCAAAAATAATAAAACAATGCCACCATGCTCCCTGAAATTTTGGAGGGGATTTGGTGACATAGGTTACATAAAATGTTATTTATGATTACCAATAATGGGTTTATTTTAATTAATTAATTGATTAATATTTATAAATTAAAAATGGCTTCTCTGGTCAACTGTATTTAAGAAGGAATGAAATAAACTTAAGTTCCGTTCCTTCAAGAAGTCTTATAACCATTGGGACAGCAATTTGTTTTGCAACTTTTCAAGAAAAGATCAAACATGCAGCATTGCTCAAATGTTTGCAGCTACTCTTCCAGAAAAGTGTACTGGAACAAAGTTTGGGAAATGATGCAGTGGCAATAACAACAATCAATCAACCAGTGAAATCTAACATATCAACATCATTCATACTACTTGTCCATCACTTCTTAAAAGACACACACACACAGGAGCCAGGCACAGTGGCACATACTTCTAATCCCAGCGGCTCAGCTAGGGAGGCTGAGGCAGGAGGATCATAAATTCAAGGCCAGCCTCAGCAGGGAGGCCCTAAGAAACTCAAAGAGACTGTCTATAAATAAAATATAAAAAAGGGCTGGGGATGTGGGTCTATCATTGAGAGCCTCTGAGTTTAATCCCTGGCACCAAAAAAAAAAAAAAAAAAAAAAAAAAAAAGACACACACACTTTATCTTCACAAAAATCTTATGTATTAAAGGTTACTATTTCCCCATTGTATGGATGAATCTGAGGTAGTTTCCCAAAGTTCCATAGTCAGTAAAGAAGGTTTCCTCCAGCCATATTCTAAATTTTTCTCTAAATTAGTGATAACCAAACATATTTGTCTAAGAACCTGACAATAAAAGTTTAGAGTATAATAATTTATAAATACACAAATACTTTTATATTTAATGTATCATGTATGTAATAAAATATAGCAAAGCTAACTGACTCATGCCTATAATCCAGCAATCTGGGAGGCTGAGGCAGGAGGATCTCAAATTTGAGACCAACCTTGGCAACTTAGTGAGATTCTGTCTCAACATTAAAAACAAACAGGCTAAGGATGTGGCTCAGTGGTAGAGCCCCCCCCCCCCGGGGGTTCAATCCTTATTACTGGAAAAAAAAAAGTTGATTTTTTTCTTTTCATATTTTATTGATGGATTCATTTATTCATTTTCATCATGTAGGGATTGAACCCTGGGAATTGCACAGACTAGGCAAGCACTCTGCCACTAAATTTCATCTCTAGTCCAGAATGTGCCTCCAGCATGTGGGGGGGTAGGGTTGGGGGGTAAGGTTGGGGGGGTTGGGGGGGTATGGGTGGGGATGGGCATTGTACATACCTTCTGTGTGGCTCCACACCATTTTAGAAATGATTCCTCTGTACCAGTCAGGTTCTGGCTTCAATCAAAACAAACAAGAAAAATAAACATGACTACTGACTGATGAGAATACAGTTCTGTTATGTCTTGAAAAAAACAATTTGATCAATAGAGTAGCACTTTATGCCAGATAAATTGATTTTCTAAGCAAGAATTACTCACTTGGGCTGGGGATGTGGCTCAAGTGGTAGCGCACTCGCCTGGCATGCATGCGGCTCAGGTTTAATCCTCAGCACCACGTACAAAGATGTTGTGTCCGCCAAAAACTGAAAAATAAATATTAAAAAAATTCTCTCTCTCTCTCTCTCTCTCTCTCTCTCTCTCTCTCTCTCTCTCCCCTCTCTCTCTCTCTCTCTCTCTCCCCTCTCTCTCCTCTCTCTCTTCAAAAAAAGAATTACTCACTTGAGCAAATGGTAGTCAACCTGCCTTCATCTTTTGGGGGGGAGGTATATATAAATCCAGTGCAGTGGATTCCTAGGATATCTGTTCATTCTGTGTTGAAAACTGAGTTTATGTTGATGGGTGTGGTGGCTCATGTCTGCAATCCCAGCAACTGAGGAGGCTGAGACAGAAGGATTGCAAGTTAGAGGCTAACCTCAGCAATTTAGTGTGCCCCTAAGCAACTTAGTGAGACCTGTCTCAAAATAAAAAACAGAAAGCTAGGCATATAGCTCAGTCGTAAAGCCCCCCTGGGTTCAATCCCCAGTACCCAAATATTCATCCTCATCAGTGAGTCTCCTGTGTTCTCTGATAACAGAGTGTTGAGAGTGCACTTTTGGAATAATAGCAGTGGTTAAAAATATCAGAGAATGGCTCCTTGGTGACCAGATAGGAAAACAATGCAGGAGGATAGCCAGTCTCTGCATCCATTTTTCCCTTTACCCAAACAAAACCCATTATTGCTGGAAGAGACTTTTACAAACCCAGTTCTCCTACTTCATGGAAGGGACGAAAAACAAACAAAATGGCTTGTCTGCAGCTCCACAGTGACAGGATGAGAAAGGGAGTCCAGTTCTCCTTGCTGTTGTCCGTATTCTCTGCATTTTCTCCCTTAGGAAGATTGTCTCACAAGTGCCATTTTTAAAGTGATGGTCCTGCAACCAAGGTGCAAATGAAGCACTTGTCTTACAGATTACTTACTGTCCCCAAATTTACTGTGTTCAACAGATGAATAAGACATTTCTTTGAGCAATTAAGAAATTTGAAAAGTAGTTCTGTCTTAGAAGGCACCCTTTCTTGAGGTAGCATTTATCCTTGAATTTGATCTGTAAGGTATGTCTGTTGAATGTTTCACTAGAACTTAAGCTGTGTCTAGCACAAAGCATTCTACCATTGCCTTTGCATGAGCTAAGCATCCTCATGTGCTGGTCTGCTGAAAAACCAGCCTTTACTTCAGAGCAAAGCCTGTCCAAGGAAGGGACATCACCTTTGTCCTTGGAAAGACCCACAGAGCACTCCTAGGCACATTCCCACCCTGTTGAGTTGTTTGTCTGCAAATAACAGGAGAGATCTGCAGCGCCAGGTATCCCTGACTCAGTCAGGCTAGGTGGGGACCCATAGCAATCCCCTAGCAGCCACCAATCAGCATGAGACAGGAAATACCTGGGATGCCAGATGACCCTCCCAGTAGTTTATGTGGTTGATAACATGTTGGGAAACCATGTAGTCCAGCATGAACACCCCTTTGGGTTAAACCAATCAGTTCAAACGAATCCCCCTCTTGTAGTAATCAATCACCCCTACCCAACTTGTTCCCGCCAGTGAATGTGCTAATCATGTTTTAGAGTTGTTATTTGATTTTCCCTCGGTGTGTGATGATTTGCTAAGAGATGCTATGATGTATGTGGGTTCCCTGCCCTCTCCAAAGAATGTATAAAACCGCTGCAAACCCTGGGCTTGGGGCCTCTCAGTGTCACCGGTTGCTGTGTGTTCGCGCGGAGGACCGAGCTAGCTGGCAATAAACACCTCTTTGCTATTTACATCAATCTTGGTCTCTGGTGGTCCTTTGGGGGTCCCAAATTCCAGCATAACACTGCCATTGCCTTGTTTGTGTGCAGGTCTGAGTGTATAAGAATCCAGGTACTAGCCCAGGATGAGGTCCTATCCCCCATTTAGAACAACATGCTGTCAAAAAGGATAAATTCATTCTTTAAATCCCTAATAGTTTATTTATATCACAGAAAGACAAGGGATCCCAACAACTGGATTTTTCCCCCTAGTACTGTCGATTCAATTCAGGAATATTCTACCTCTGAGCTAAATACCCAGTCCTTTTTATTTCATTTCAAGATAGGGCCTTGCTAAGTTGCCAAAGCTGGCCTCGACCTTGCCATTCTCCTGCCTTAACCTCCTAAGTTGCTGAGATTACAGGTGTGCCTGGTTCCCTCATAAATTGGATTTTTCAGAGACTGCATGGGATAAGGGGTTGGGTTGAGTCCAGAGATCCTTCATCTCAGTGCTCATGCCCAGAATACTGATGTTCCAGTATACAGAAGTCCACGCAGAGGTTAGCAGTGCTTACCTCCTTGAAGCTTGTGCAGCTCAGGAAAATGATGCTCGTCCTGGGAGAAGGAGAAAAAATGTGAGTCTTGAAAAAGAAACAAATTTTATTGTCGTCCTTCCTCATGAGCAGGGTAAGTGGATCACTGTAACAGGAAAAGAATTAAAAGATGGCTAAATATTCAGCCACATTATCTTGCTTAACTACAAATCTAAAGCTGACACACACACCAAAATGGTGGGCATCAGGAGAAGCACAGGTTATCACATCCAAGTTTGGTATAATTGGGAGATGTCAGCAAAGCTGAAAGAAATAACATTTATCAACCATGCACCATGAGTTTACTGCCGAGCTTGGAAATACGTATACCTGACCATGGATTCTTAAAAATCTCTTTCTTTCTTTCTTTACTGGGGATTGAACCCAAGGGTGGTTAACCACTGAACCACATTCCCAGGCCTTTTTGTATTTTATTTAGAGACAGGGTCTCACTGAGTGCTTAGTGCCTCTCTAAGTTGCTGAGGCTGGCTTTGAAATCACAGAACTCCTGCCTCAGCCTCCCTATAGGTACATTCCCGGCTCCTGGTGAATTCTTATAAATATTAAGAGGCAAGTATTGTTTTACCCTTCAACAAGGATGCAGAAACTCAAGAGAGGTTAAGATACTAGTCTAAGATCACATGTTTTTCATCTGGTAGAGTGGGGCTCAAATTAGGGTATCGCTGACTTCAAAGCTCATGTTCTTTCTGGAACACTGAACCAGTGAATAAGTAGAATAAATAAATAAATTGGACGATTCATTTTTGTAGGAAATTACTCCCTTCGTAAAATAAACAAGTAAACCAATAAATAAAGTGACTCAGAGGAGTCTTAGTTATGGATGTGCTCCCTACCAGCACATATATTCCCGGCAAAAGATCAACCCACCTGGACGGTGTTGACATAAACTCTAGGGTGCAGTATGATGTGTTCTTGTTCCAGGCGAAGAGACAGGAGGGAGGAGTAAGCCAGTGAAGGAAAGAACTGGGCGTCTGACCTCCTTCTAGATGCCTGGTGAGGAAGGATTGAGGTCCCTCCTAGGTGGGTTCTCATGAGCTCTTGCTTAAAGGGGGACTGCCAGAGGGGCCTTTTCCTGTATGTTCCTCTTTAAGAGACACTGCTGAGAAATTCATTGCATATATTTGAAAATAATTTTTTTTCTCTCCCAGCGTCTAAGCTTTTCTTTTCAATTCTCATGGTTACACTACATCATCAAATAAACAAATATCTTGCATCCTATGTTCAATGCTATCTTTTTTTCATATTTGCAGAACAATCAAGAGTCAGAGAATCCAGGCAATGGCTGTAGAGCTACCACTAACTCACACTCTAGGGAAAAGGACCAGCTGGGCCTTGTGGCACATGCCTGTTATCCCAGTGACTCAGGAGCCTAAAGCAGGAGGATTGCAAGTTCAACCCCAGCCTCAGCAACTTAGTCAGACCCTGTCTCAAATTAAAAAGGTCTGGGAATGTGGGTCAGTAGTTAAGTGCCCTGGGTTCAATCTCTGGTTTAAAAAAAAAAAAATCAGGAAAAAAATACAATCATAAGTTTTTTTTTTTTTTCTGTAAACTTTAATAGTTTTGCTTACCTCAAAATTCACTTACCTTTCTTTTTTAAAAAATAACTTAATGGATTATGTGATTAAACTCAAAATTGGTAAGACTGATCTTCAGGCAGGTGAAGTCTATTACTTAATTAGTCTACCCTAATTTTTTTCTCCACTTTTGGGTAAATAATATCTGCTGGGCTGCAGGATGTGTGAGCTCCATGTACTGAAGATGCTAGGTGAGGAAGAAGGAAAATCAGCCCAACACCAGCTCTCTAAGCTCTCTCAGAGAACCATTGGGAGGCAAGAATCTCAATACTTAAATCCAGCACCAGAGGCTGAGATCAGCCTTTGAATGTGTCTAAACTGTAGATAAATTATTGTTACCATTTAAATACAACATGGTGATTTAGCATGGCTTTAATTGGATCCGGGCAATAAAAATACCATTCGCTACTAAAAAAAAGAAATTCAAAATTTGAAAATGGAGGTTATACAACCTCTTTATGGCAAAAGAGCAGTCTTTGAAAAGTGGTCCTTCTTACAATAGAAGCTGATTTTATATTCCTAATGAGGCAGGGGAGACAAAATCTATTCTTGAAACGTTTCAGCTCTCTCCAGTGTTCTCTATTTAATTAGAATTGCTCCCTATACTAATCTCCCCAGCTAGCAATCTAATAGCCATTAGCAGAACCTATTTACTGTTTAACTTGCTGCTTAAATTTGAGGCTTGATTCCAAAGATTTAGGCAGGTAATCAAGAGAAGGTTCTGCCTTTTAAGTGGAATCCTGGCCTCATCTTTTCAATGTATGCACAAGAACTTCCCTTGTAAGAAGACAAATAAAAAAATCAAAAATCTCAATAAAGGAGACTTTTTGGAGGTGGAGGAGGGACGAGTAAGAAAAGAGGGGATGAACAGGTAATTATAGGTACCTGAAAGGACCTGAAAAATCTGTTGAACTTGAAAAAGTTTAAGTAGATTTTTTAAATTCTTTTTTTTTAAAAAAAATATTTTGTTGTAGTTGTAGTTGGACACAATATCTTTCTTTCATTTTTATGTGGTGCTGAGGATCGAACCCAGCGCCCCACATGTGCTAGGTGAGCACTCTCCCATTGAGCCACAACCCCAGCCCTTAATTCTTTTTTGTTATACACATTTACAGATGTGAATCTTAGAGTTTAATAATATGTAAGACAGAAAATGTATGACAACAGAGAAAATGGATCCATCACATTCAACAGGGTAGCATCATTTCCTTTCCTATATGAGAGGAAAGAATGCAACAGGAATAAATGCCTTAGGCTATTTTGTGTTGCTATGACAAAATCACTAAGACCGGGTACTTTATAAAGGAAAGAGGACTATTTTGACTCACAGTTTTGCATGCTGAGAAATTCAAGCTTAGGTGGCCACATCTGGTGAGGGCCTCATACGGCATCCTAACATGGCAGATGGCATTACATGACAGGAGTGTGTGAAACAGCAGCATGTGTCAAAGAGGCCACACTGTGAGAAAGCAAGCTGAGGAAAACAAACTTGCTTTATAACAACCAACCCATTTTTGAGACAACTAGTCCAGACCTGAGAGACCTTGCCTACTCTTTTAAGATGGGCATTAATCATTTCTGGGGTTGAGTCCACCATGACCTAATCACCTCCCGATGGATCCTCCTCCTCCTAATATTTTTAGTGGTAGATGGACACAATGCATTATTTTATTTAGTTAGTTTTTTTTAAATGTGGTGCTAGGGATTGAACCCAGCACCTCACACATGTTAGGCAAATGTTCTACCACTGAGCCACAACCTCAGCCCTAGATCCCAGTTCTTAAAGTCTCCTCCATCTCTTGATACCTTGACCTTCGGAACCAAGCCTCCAGCATATGAAATTCTGGGGGGATAAACCATAACTAAACCACCATGGCAGTAAACAACCTAGAATTCTGAAGGTTCACAATTATAACCCCAGAATACTCTTTGGACAACCTTTATATAGAGCAATTCTACAAAATTTCAGTAGAATATGAAATTTAGTATTTTGGTTTTAAAATTCACAGCTTCCCCACCCCCCCACACACACATTTTTTAATTAATCAGAACAGCAATGAGAAAATTACATTCCATAGTTATTAACATTAGAATGTTAGGCTGCTTTCTCAATCCTGGTTCATTAAAATGAAATGTAAGGGATAGGAAATATATTTTCATGATTTTCTCTTCAGATGTTTCCAAATTAAGTAATTTTATATGAAAATGCAAAGTGCCTGTGTATTTTTTCATTATTTTATAGAATTAGAACTTCTGGCAATTAACTAGATGAGATCTACTACTTTATTTGAATGATATCAAAGGTGATAACAATTACTACAACATACCTAGAGATAATTTGGAATAACCTAACTTTAGGTAATAATTTATTGCCCCTGTATGAATATGCCAGAAGAGAAATGTTAACAATGTGGAATGCTTTTAAGAGATACTTCTTGCAGGATGCAGTGGTGCATGCCTGTAATCCCAGCAATTTGGGAGGATAAGGCAGAAAGATTGAAAAAACCCAGCCTCAGCTATTTAGTGAGGCCCTAAGCAATTTAGCAAGACCTTGTCTCAAAATAAAAAGTAAAAAGGACTGTGAATGTTGGGCTGGGTTTGTGGCTCAATGGTAGAGTGCTTGCTTAGCACATGTGAGGCCCTGGGTTCGATTCTCAGCACCACATAGAAATAAATAAATAAAATAAAGGTATTGTGTCCAACTACAACTAAAAGATAAATAGTTAAAAAAAAAAAAAGGACTGAGAATATGGCTCAGTGGTTAAATGCCTCTGGTTTCAATCCCTGGTACCAAAGAAAGAGAAAAAAAAAAGAGACCTATCAGATATAGCAGCACAGGCTTGTAATCTCAGCAACTCAGGAAGTTGAGGCAGGAGGATTAAAAGTTTGAGGCCAGCCTCAGCAACTTGTGAGACCCTGTGTTACAACAGAAAATAAAAGGGACTGGAGATGCAGATACAGCTCAGAGGTAAAGCTACAATCTGCAGTACCATAATAAATAAATGAATAAATAGAGATTTCTTTGCAAGCCTTGATAGAAAGAAACAATATGATGGATCATTAGGACTTGGAATCAAAACTCTGTGGTTGAGTCATGATATTTTTCTTTTCTTACTATATGATTTGGAACAATTCTCTCATGTACAGAGACTTCAATTTCCTCTTGTATAAAAATAGGATTGTGAATATCTGTCTTACAATATCTGAAAGCTAGCTCTGAGGATCAAAAGTCAAACTGAGATAATGTATGTGAAAACTACTAGCAAACAGTAGGGTACTAAACCATAAAATGCAAATAATTACCGTGGTGTGCACAGATGCAACCCTGATTTTATTTTAATTAAATTATTTATTTAAATTTAAATCATTTTTTTAAAATGTAAATTATTTATTTATTGTAGGTATAGGTGATGGAACCCTGGGGAGCTTTACAAATGAGCTACACCCCCAACTCTCTTTATTTTTATTGATTTTTTTTTTTTGAGACAGGGTCTCCTAAGACACTGAGATTGGCCTTTAATTTGCAGTTCTCCTGCTTCCACCTCCAGAGTATTTGGGATTGCGGCACCCCATGTGACCCCAATTTCCATGTAAAGATCTGGATCTAGACCTCAGGGGAAAACCAGAGATACAGAGTACCTTGATTTATAATGATATTTAATCTAAAATGGTCTTTTTTTTTTTTTTTTCTATCCACCACAGTGGTAGTTTAAAGTTACTATTTATCAAGTCCTTTGTTTACTGAAATGTTCTCATGCCACAAATGTTGCAAATCCAAAGCACAAGCTATCTACTGGGAATAAAAATCTTTTGTGGAGGATTACACAAATCAATGTAAAGAAGATAGTCACCATATAGCAAGTTTTAATTATGAAACACCCACAAAAATATTTTTAATTTCTCCGTTATATAAGAGCAAATAGATGCTCAGACATTTTCAGTAATCATATTTAATGCCATTCATTCAGGGCCATCAGTGTGAGAAGATTTTTTTCTCCTTTCCTTTCCTTCCTTTCTTTCTTTCTTTCTTTCTTTCTTTCTTTCTTTCTTTCTTTCTTTCTTTCTTTCTTTCTTTCTTTCTTTCTTCCTTCCTTCCTTCCTTCCTTCCTTCCTTCCTTCCTTTCTTTTTCTTTCTTTCTTTCTTTCTTTCTTTCTTTCTTTCTTTCTTTCTTTCTTTCTTTCTTTTTCTTTTAACTACACAATTTTAATTAGGAGTGTGCATAATATTTCTTTCTCCACTTTTTCATTCCAAGAGACTAACTTTTACGTTCCAAGGTCAGTGGTTTGGGCTGTTAGGTTTGCATTGCTTTGGGGGGTACTTTCCTGGAGACCCATTAAAGCTCCCCCAGGTAGTTTAGGAAAATTAAATTATTCTTTTATAAAATGATATGTGCATATATACTTATATCTGAAATATATCAGCTTTCATAATAGAAATATGTGTTTTATAAGCTTTAATATGGTATTCTATTTAATACAAGAGACTCAGTGCTCCATTACTTAAAGTTCCACATAGTTGTCACAGAGCAGTTTACTTAAAATTGCTGTGTTTTGGATATGAGGTATCCCCAAATGCTCTGGGTCAATGCAGGAATATTCAGAGGTAAAAGTGATTGGATTGTGCAAGTTGTAACTTAATTAGACCATCCTAGTTTAAATGGGGTGACTGGGTGGTTATTGTAGGCAGGTAGGATGGGACTGGGGGAGGCAGGTCATGGGGGTGTACCCTGAAGGCCCCTTCCTCCTTGTATCCCTTTCCTTTCCCTGGTCACCATGAGCAGAAAAACTTTCTCCATACCCTTCCACCATGGTGTTCTGCTCAGCTTCCATCCAGAGCAATAGACTTGGCCAATCATGGACTAAACCTCTGAATCAAGATAAACTTTTGCTCCTCTAAGTTGTTCTTGTTGGGTATTTTTGATCACAGTGAAAAACAAAAACAAAAACAAACTAAAACCCTTAACACAATTATATATTGACAAATCCTCAAATCCCTGGCAAATCAGACATCTCACCAAGAACCCAAACTTTCTCTAGATCTTTGCTGCTCCTGAGGACTAATTTTATGTGGCAAATTAGCTGGGCTAGGACTGGGGTTATGGCTCAGTGGCAGAGTGCTTGCCTCACATATGTAAGGCACTGGATTCGATCCTCAACACCACATAAAATGAATAAATAAAATAAAGGTATTGTGTCCATCTACAACTAAAACAATTTTTTTTAAATTTAGCTGGGCTATAGTCTTCAGTTATTTGGTCACACATCAAACATTTTGTACATTTCTGTGAGAGTATGTTTTGTGGGTGAGATTAATATTTAAGTTAGTGAACTAGGTAAAAGCAGATTGCCCACCTTAATGTAGGTGGGGTTATCTTATCAATGAAGGCCTTGAAAGAATACAGATTGATCTCCTCTGAGCAAGCAGGAATTCTTCCAACAAAAGGCTTCAGACATGAACTGCTCTATCAGTTCTTCCTGGGTCTCCAGGCTGCCGGTTCCCTCTGCAGATTTTGGATCTGCTAGCTTCTATAATCATCTGACCTAATTCATTTTTTAAAAAATATAAGTTTATTTTTTTATTTGTTTGCTTTTTTTTTTTTTTTTTTATGTAGTGCTGAGAATTGAACCCAGTGCTTCAAATATGCTAGGCAAGTGCTCTACCACTGATCCACAACCCCAGACCCATCTGATTTAATTCTTGAAAATAAATTTGTCTCTCTCCTATCTGGAATGACGAAGAATTCAAGATGTTTTTTTCTCTTTTCCATTTTCCTTTTATGTTTGAAGTATATCTAGTTTAGACTTTGTATCAGTCTTCAGAGTACTAGAGGGTCCTTATATTTTAGGGTAGTAGAATGCTTACCAGTAGGGAAAGCATATACCAAGGGAAATTTCTGCTTTAACTGCTACCAAAAATTCAAAAATCTTTCAATTCTATCATGAAAGTCATTGTTACTAGGAAAGCACAGTCCACATTTCTGATTGAGTTGATTTAGTATACAGAGACTTTCTCATATAAGTCAGGTGGAATCATTTTTTTTTTTTTTTTTTTTTGCGGGGACAGGGGGTGGATATCAGGGATTGAACTCAAGGACACTCAACCACTGAGCCACATCCCCGGCCCAATTTTGTATTTTATTAGAGACAGCGTCTCACTGAGTTGCTTAGTGCATCGATTTTGCTGAGGCTGGCTTTGAACTTGCGATTGTCCTGCCTCAGGCTCCTGAGCCACTGGGATTACAGGAGTGCGCCACTGTACCCAGCCAGAGGAATTATTTTAAAGGGTTATGAATATCTGAGACATGAAAATTCTACACATATAATCAGAATAGACCAGTCTCTATAATAGCTGAATTGTGATTGATAATAGTCTATTCATTCAAATGACATTTAGGGAACATCTACGTTGTGCCAGACATTGTGATAAACACTGGAGACACAGTCTTCAGCCCTGTCTTTAAAAATCTTGCAATCAAACACAGTAGAGAAATCAATATGTAAGTAACAGCAATAATACAATACTGCTGCCTACAAGAATGGTCATGTAGTAAGGTGAAAAAAAAAAGAGATAAAGCTTTCTTTAAATTCTTATGTTCAAATTCATTCTACATAAAACAATCTTCTGTTTTCCAAAATGGCAACTTCTTCAAACCCCTTTTAGTATATCTTTACTTTCTATTGATTTAATTCATCCGTTTATTCATCAAATTCTTGAGTACCTCTTATGTACCAGATAATGGGCTTGAGCCTAGGAATACAGATGTAAGCCAAATAAAACAGGTTTAATGATGAGAGAGACATTAAACCAATAAACAAAGCTGGGTGCATTGGTGCATGCCTTTAATCCCAGAGACTCAGGAGGCTGAGGCAGGAGAATTGCAAGTTTGAGTCTATTCAGAAACTTGGTGAGGTCCGTCTCAATAAAATAATAAAAATATAAAAAGGGTTAGGGATGTAGCTCAGTGGTAAAGAACCCCCTGGGTTAAATCCCCAGTACCAAAATTTAAAAGTTAAAAAAAATAAAGGAAGGAGCTTCTTTGGTGAGCTGACAGTTTTAAAACACAAGTCAAAAGTTTTCAGATGAGGGCTGGGGATGTGGCTCAAGCGGTAGCGCGCTCACCTGGCATGCGTGCAGCCCAGGTTCGATCCTCAGCACCACATACCAACAAAGATGTTGTGTCCGCTGAGTACTAAAAAATAAATATTAAAAAAATTCTCTCTCTCTCTCTCCTCTCTCACTCTCTCTTTAAAAAAAAAAAAAAGTTTTCAGATGAATAGATGTGGGGCGAGGGTTAAGGAAGGGGAGACTCCACGTAAAGCAATTGTGTCTGAAGGATTTGTAGAGAGGAGGAGGGAGACCACTGATGTCAGAAAAAGGGACGAAAGGCAGACTTGTCACTGGAGTGGAGAAGAACCAGATCTTTCAGGAGCTTGAAAAATTGGAACTTTGTTCAAAGAGCAAAGGGAAGTCATAAAATCAGCTTTTAAAAGGATCAAGATCCTTAGAGGACACTTTTAAAACATCTCTTTTTTAGTCAATTGGAAAATACTAGGGGAGGGCCAAAATGGATTTAGGAAGTATTGTGATAAAGTCCAGGTTTGATAGTCAACATTCAGATTCTTCAGAATTGAGGCCAAATCTATCCTTCCCATTTGCTTTTTCGTTTCCTGGTGACATGAACGTGCATTTCAGCCAGACTGGTCCACTCAAGTCTCCTGAACAGTACTCTGCTCAACTCTGACTTTTGACAATGGCAATGTAAAACTTCCCCACTTTCTATTTTAATAGAAAATTAAAATTTTTAATCCATTCATCTACTGAAGGGCATCTAGTTTGCTTCCACAGTTTAGCTATTATGAGTTGGGCTGCTATCTCTGGTTCTACACAAAGTAGAGTCACATCCTTTGTGTCTTCATACATGTACTTAGGGTAATGATGACCATTGAATTCCACTGTATATAAAGTATGTTCATACCAATTCATTTATTCATACATCTACTTTGGATAATGATGTCCATCACATTCCATCATCATTGCTAACCTCCTGCCTCCTCCCTTCTCCTCCTACCCCTCTGCTCTACCTAGAGTTCTTCTATTCCTCCCATGCTCCCTCTCCCTACCCCACTATGAGTCAGTCACCTTATATGTATCAGAGAAAGCATTTGACATTTTTTTTGCGGGGGGGGGATTGGCTAACGTCATTTAGCATTATCTTCTCTAACTGCATCCATTTACCTGCAAATGCCATGATTTTATTTTCTTTTATTGATGATTAATATTCCATTGTATATATATATATATGCCACATTTTTAATCCATTCATCTATTGAAGGGCATCTAGTTTGCTTCCACAGTTTAGCTATTGTGAATTGGGCTGCTATAAACATTAATGTGGCTGTGTCCCTGTAGTATGCTGTTTTTAAGTCCTTTGGGTATAGACCGAGGAGAGGAATAGCTGGGTCAAATGGTGGTTCCATTCCAAGTTAATTTTTCTTGGGCACTTTTGATATACTTTTACTTTCTATTGAATACATTCATTCATTACATGATCAATGAACATCTAAGTGCCAAGTGGTAGGCTCTGTCCAGATGAACAATTGCCATCAGATCCCTCCTCTCAAGATAAAAAAAGAAAAAAGAAAAAGAAAAAAAAAAAGCCTTAAATTGGTGGCATCATAGCAAATCCAATTAGATTTTTTTTTTTTTTTTTTTTGGTGCCAGGGTTAAGTACTGGTACTGGGGTTAACCCAGGGGTTCTTAACCACTTGCCACATCCCCAACACTTTTTACTTATTTTTTAAATTTTGAAACAGGATCTCACTAAGTTGCTGAGGCTGGCTTTGAACTTGCAATCCTCCTGCTTCAGCCTCCTGAGCTGTTAGGATTAAGTGAAGTTTTTCATGTAAAATGTAGCATTTGGGACTATGAATGAATTCCTTAAGTCCCTTTTGATGGTTCTCTCAAAGCAAATTAACCATGGATAAAATTGAGATCTGTAAGTTCATTAGCATAAAAAATCGTGCTGTATATGTATAATATGAATTGTAATACATTCTGTTTTAATATATTTGTGACATTGGCAATATAGCTCAGTGGTGAAGCACTTGCCTAGCATGTGTGAGACCCTGGATTCAATCCCCAATACTGTGAAAAGAAAAAAAAAATGTTTGAGGGCTGGGCATGTGGCTTAGCTGTAGAGTGCTCGATTTGCACATGTGAGACGCTGGGTTCTATCCTCAGCACCACATAAAAATAAATAAAATAAAGGTATTATGTCCAATTACAACTATTTTTTTTAAATAGCTGTTTGTTTTAGTAGAAATATTGCAAAAATTTACATACGCACAGATACACACATATATACACATGCACATTCTCTATAGAGAAATTATAGTAAGCTGACTTAGGGTTAGATTTTTTTTAAATTTGTTCTTTTTGGATATACATGACAGTAGAGTGTATTTGAACATTATACATACATGAGTATAACTTATTCTAAAAGGATTCCATTCTTATGGTCCTACTTGATGTGGAGTTTCACTAGTGGTATATTCATATATGAACATAGGAAAGTTATGTTTGATTAATTCTATTGTCCTTCCTATTCCCCTCCCCCTCTCTTCCCTTCATTTCCCTTCATCTAATCCACTGAACTTCTATTCTCACCCCCCTCACCATCCTTATTCTGTGTTAGCATCCACATATCAGAGAGTACATTTGGCCTTTGTGTTTTGGGGACTGGCTTGTTTCACCTAGCATGAGTCTCTAGATCCATCCATTTACTGGCAAAAGTCACAGTCATTCTTTTTTATGACTGTGTAATATTCCTTTGTATATATATGTGTGTGTGTGTGTGTATACACACACACATATACATATCACGTTTTCTTTATCCCTGTCTCATGAAGGGCACCTAGATTAGTTCCATAGCTTAGCTATGGTGAATTGAGCTATATAAACATTGATATGGCTGCATCATTGTAGTGTGCTGATTTTAAGTCCTTTGGGGATATACCAAGGAGAGTGATAACTGGGTCAAACGATGATTCCATTCCAAGTTTTCTGAGGAAGGGTTAGATATTTTTAAAAGGCATTTTTCATGTAAGAATTTCAGAGGTTCAGCACGCAGCATCAAAATTCCTTAGTTACAGTGACAGGAATCTCCCCATGTCCTGTGACTTCACCCTTCCTGGTTTAGCTGACAGGCTTCCTTGCCATGTGTCCTGAAGATATGTGAGTCTCTCCCCTCTCCTCCCCCATGTTCCTCTGTGGCAGGGTGTCTTACGCTTGGAATCACTGGCACCTTGGGCTGAATAATTCTTTGTTATGGGCGGAGGTCCTGGCACTGTAGGATGGGCGGCATCATTCCTGGCCTCTAACCACCACATGCCAGTAGCTTCTCCCTCCTCCTGCCAGTCATGCCAGGACACCAAAAATGACTTCAGACCTTGCCAATGTCCCTGGGGGCTGGGGGGTAGGGAGGGGGTTGCAGGTCAAGTAACTCCAGACAGGAAGTGGTTAATGCCAATAGTCATTTTCTATGACTTAGCACCTAAGTCCTAGATTATCAGCTTCCAGAGAACTATGAACAATCATCCTTTTCTCCGCCATCTACTGGAACATCGTTTACACGGATACGCGGGAAATACTGGATCAATGGCAAGTAATTCTACCTTGGGCCTGCAACATTCCCCCCCCCCCCCCCAGGGGTAAGGATGGAGCCCAGGGCCTCATATATGCGGGATGAGAGCTCTACCACTGACCTCCATCCCCAGCCCGGCAGTTCTGATTGTTTATGTGGCAGGGCAGAGACCCAGAAGACCTATTATTAGGTTCACACGATGTGACTTTTCACAGACGATTAGAATCAAATTAATGGTTTGTGAAAGAATTCATATTTTCAGGATTTCCAAAGTCTAAGTGTACAGTTACAGTGAAAACAAGACCAAATCAATTAGGCTCTGTCCTACTCATGAAGGTCAGAGTCCAAGTAGCATCTAGACCTCAAAGCAATTGTTGATTTTGTGGTTAGCCTCTGTTCCCAGAGTCAGTTCCTTACCAACTGAGTCATGGGTTAGAGACCAACATCTCTTGGGATATCCTACACATTAGCCTTGCCAAGGGAGCAGGTACTAGATTTCTCCCAGGGCTCTGTGTGAGGGATTGTTTGGTGCATGCAAGGCCTCTTGGTCACTAGGTTTTACAATGTTTGTAGCTGACTTTTAGACACACATCCTTAAATGATGTTTTGAACTTCTAAAGATGACTTTCTAACAGAAATCTCAGAAACAGTTTTCTAGTGTGAGCAGCCACTGATATTAGAGCTACTTTGTGCTACTACAGGGCTGGAAAGCTAAGCTTAGGGGCAGGATAGAACCTGGAGGGATGAGAGTTGAGAGAAATATGTATTTATGAGAACCTTGCTTGATAGCAAGAGCTATTGACACAAGTCAATAAACCTGATGTTATTTGGAGAACAAACTATTTTAAAAAAAATGGATGTTACATCACTTAGGTACTGAAGAGAGATGGACAGCTGAGTTTTAGCTCTGCAAACCTGAACAGCCAGGCCTCAAGTGGTGTATTATGGCAAGCGGTGAATCGCTCTAACCCTCAACCACTTTTCACATTGTCACCTCCACCCTGCCCACCCTACCCCCACAACCTGATTATCCCTAATTCATTCTTCACAAATATTTATCCTTCTTTAAGTGCCAAAGCTAACTAAAATTATGGGTTAATGACAAGAGGCAAATTCCACCGAGAACTGGAAAAGCAAGAATAGATGAATCTTTTCAACTCCATTCTTAGTAACATATCTTAAAAATGTATTTTTTTTTAAAAAAAATCTGTATTTTTAAAGGGAAAGTTTTAGTGAATCATGTATTTCAAAGTTAAGAATAAACATAGTGAATATAATTATGCAAGTATTCATCAGACATCTCTACATTTCATTTAGGATCCAGGATTTGAACATGGTGGATATAGTTTTATTTAAGGAGTGAGACTAGTTCTGCCACAACTTCCTTAGCAGAAGCTCTTTTCCTACTTATATATCCGCGACCATTGCGAAGACGTGGAGACCAAACCTACTGTCTGGAGAAGGCATCATTGCTTCCTTCAGTTTCTGTACTCTCCTGGCACCTTGCTTGTGCCTTACATGTAAGTCCTGTCTTGCATTTTGACTTGCTAAACTTTCCCCTTTGCCTGTCATTTGTAAATAGCAGGCATTTAAAAAAAATGTTAAAATGCTAAATGATTTTAGTGCCCATATTTCATTCCAATTGGGTCATTGTATTATTCTTCTATGTATTAGCAACTGTTTTGAGGAATAAACCTTTGTAAGGTATGCTGAAGTCTTACATGCCTCATCTAGCCAAGCCAGAGGCCAAGACTCATTCTAATCTTCTTTAATAGTTTATTCAAAGTGAGTTGCCAAATAAGACTGGCTTTTAAAAATTCCTTAATCAAAATGCAGTATTAAATAAAAATACAATATTTGCTAGGCATGAATAAAAGTTTAAGTGCTGATGGTTTTGTTTTTATTTCCTTCATTGGCTATACATCTATCTTCCCTGTCTTTTTTTTTATTTAAAATTAAATGTGTATTTTGACCAGAAGTGCAATAAATCACTGATGGAATTCATATTTTCTCATTATTCACATGGTTGTCTCTCATGGTGTGGAAGGAAGGTGTGTCATCAAAAGAAGGTCCGCAGCACAGGATGTGCAGTTTGACTGCTTTAAGCTCCTACAAATAACCAAACCAATGTTAAAACAATGCAGATGTGCAGCTTCACTCTGATGATCAGTTTTCCACCAAAGCAGATAAAATCATTTAAGTTAGTTAAAATTATGGTCCAGATTTCTGTCAAAGGAGCCCCACCCTTGGTTTATCAGAGAAGTGAGGCCTTAGTCCAAATTAAGATAGATATTAACATGACTTTTATAGTAACAGATACTGCAAACCCAGGACCAAATACTGAGGTGGTATTGAAATAACTTGTCAATAACCTATTTTCACATTTTATGTATTGAAATTGCATAAAATATTATCCACATGGTAGCAAGCCTCTATTTACTCTGGAGTTCAACCAGTTCTCAAAGTTGAGACATTTGTACCTACACTCTGGTCCTTTTGCACATTGAGGAGAGGAAAGCACATGGCCACTTGTGGTTATAAATACAAGTGAAACTCTTAAATCCATTGAACTCTTGAACATTTTGACCCACGTGATCAAAAGCTAATAAATTACATCAAGCCCATCAACTGCCTATGGAAAACCTCACAACAGTGTGCAGAGTGAATTCATTGATCTGACATCAGTACCTTAACTTACATATGCTAGAGTCAAGTACTCCTTGAGATGTAAGTGTACCGGAGAAAGAAGTTATGCAAAAGTTTGGTTGGGATTACTTCCCTGGGTTTTGGCTTTCTTCTTTCACAATCCCCAGTGCATGCTCCAACATGGCAGAAATTTGGCAAGGCCTTAAAATCTCCTCAAAACACATAAATGAATGTTTTAAGTAATAACAATCAAGTTGTCATTTTTAAATGAATCTCAAATACAGAGCACAGGTTTTAAAAACATAAAAGCAAAGAAACAAAAAAATTTTAAAAATTGCCCTAAATGCTTAGTGGTCATGTTTGCTATATTACTACACTTTTAATCTATTATGTCAAAATAATGGCCATTAGATAATAAACTCATTAATTTGTGATATGAATTTTTAACTTTAGAGATTAAAAACTTGAGGTGGTTATTCTGATACGTTTGTTCCCAAGTGAGATAATTTATGACATTCAAAAAGTTCCTGAACACATTGAGTGAGCACCAGCTGTTTGCAATCTACTTGGACATAAACATTTAATTTTCCATATTCTGAACATGAATTCTATACTGGCTCATAAATTCAACATTATATTAGGTTATTTGGTAGCTTCTTGAGAAATTCAACTTTCCTTTTTATCTTTAAAGAAATTATTTTTTTCATGACTTTATACTTATACCAAATTCTCTCCTAATTTCAGTAGATTATTATTATACCTTTTATTTGAAAGCAATTCCTAGGCTAGCAGTCTCAGACTATACATAAATGCTTATGGAAAGATTAAAAATGAAAATCTAAAATTAGAGATTCTGTTTCAGTAACTATGGCGAAAGATTCTTAATCTACTTTTTCAATTAATACCAATGGCATCTGCTGCAATTTGTCTACAGAACACTTTGAAAACTGTTTATTGTTTTTACACTGCTTTCTTACTGTCCAAGAAAGTTTTGACTCATACAACTTGTACACCAAAAAACTATCAGAGCATAAAGCAGTTCTGAAAGACAAAGTTAATCAGTTAAAAATTGGGGGTTTTACAAGTCTTGAAAACTACACTGGCTTTATTTTTCAACAATCTACTTCTTCCTGAGATCAGTGAGTGAAATTTGTGAATACACATTAGAACCAACGTTCAGTGAACATTCAGAACCCCGAGTTGAAGTTTTAAAGAGTAAACAACCTCCAAATTAATCTTGTGTTGCTTGGAGGATGTTCAGAGGAACTGAAGGTCTGTATAGCACTGTGAGAGTTTAGGAGGCTGTATGGTTCCTTGAAAGCCACTTTTAAAAAACACAACAGAAGACAACCTGTACTAAGACCTCTTAAGCCAAGAGAACAGGAAACAAGAGATTAAACAATAATGACAGGTAAATCATTTCCTAGACTTCCGGTGATTCTTGGCAGCAAAAGCTTGTGCTTTTGGAAAAAAAGAAAAAAAAAATCACCAGCCACAAAGTGACTAATCAAGTGACTTAAGAAAACCTAATATTTGTCAAGATGGACTTGTAGCAGCTTGCTGTCTTTGTTCCCAAAAGACAGCTCCAAATGCACCGATTGTTATATATTTTGGACCTATAGAGTTAAATCTAACACTTTTCTAGATAATAAGACCAATAAAGGTTGAAATGTCACAACAAACACCTGAAATCAAAAACAAGTTGTTTTTCATGTCTTTTCTAACGTAAGGAACTTGGTGTGATGGTGAGTCTAAAACTAAATAACCAGAAAAAACAAAGCCATGCTCAGTCAGGAAAACATTTCTGCCTCAGTAAGAAAGACTGGTTTGTGCATACATATACTCCATGCTTGACACACTGACAGCATTCAATAAATATTTGTGAACTAAACTTGTTCCTCTAGTTTCAAATTATCTTCATGGAATTCATTCTTAATACTGTACATCAAGGAAAAAAATCTGATTATTAATCATTGGGAAAAATTTCGAAATAAATCAGCTCAAAAAAAAAAAAAAAGGAAAAAAACCTACAATCACCCTGATAACAAAGGCCAGTCAGCAAATCTGCAAAGACGGAGAACAGGGACAATGACATAGCCAAAACCAGTTCTCATGATTCCCCCAGATCAGAGAGTCAAATGATCAGTTATTTCTCTCTTTTTTTTATTCCAAAGGCATAGACAGAGATTTATTTAGGAAAGCAGAGGCACATTCAAGGGACAATGTGGTTGTTTCCAGAGGGAGAAACAGCCCAGTTATTTCATCAAATCTACCTTGCATTAAAGCAGAAATCATACGATAAAAATAATCTTGCAGGTAAATAAAACTACTTCCTATGTGGCTTCTTACATTTGAAAGAAACAAAGAAAAGGTAAAATAAGACAAAACAGCTCAGTTTAATTTCAAACGTTAATATATTTTCTATTTTATATTGAACATATGCATCTGTAACCCCTCATTTGCAGCAACTATCACATCCTCATAAAAGGGGCAAAATTTGTAAGATGCCTCTTAAAATAAATATTCTTTTTTATAAAATAATAAAACTTCAAATAAATATTCTTTACACTAAACAATATGTTGAAAAAATTAGAAAATAAAGGTTGAATTTTACTGTAACTGTACAATATACATGAAGTCCAAAGGGAAATCAGAGTCTTCCAATAAAGGCTTTCTGTAAGGCAAAATACAATCTAAAAACATACTGATTGATTCACATTCTTCCGAATGTACAACATATTAGTATAATATTTCGTGACTGCCATGTAGTATGGCACAACTTGTTTTTCACAGTTGCAAATATTATTGTATATACAAAAATATAGCACATTATCTCTGGAGAAAACAATGGAAAAAAAGTCATTTGCTAATTTACAAATTTTGCAAGGACTATTCACAAACAAAAACTGCCTAGGAGTGTCTGTTGCTTTAGCTTATGCAATATATGGGTCACCAAGTTCTGAATCCCTTAACTTTGAGTTCCATTAGCTGAGTTCTAACGAGCATATCAGTTAAAATGGCACATGGACAAAAAAGCATCTCACTGCAAACAGCAAACAATATCCCAACCCTCTACGAACAGTGCCAAGATTACAACTGTTTAGTTGGTTGCATATGTGTTAAAAAAAAAAAAAAATCCTTATTATTGTGATATTCCTGATTAATAATGCTATGTTGGTTTCTCAAAGTTCCTGGGGGGGACAGTGGGAACTTTGCAGCAAACTGTGTTTGAGTTTTTACAACGGCATCCAGGCCTATTAACCCGGTCATAACACCCCTGGCACAATTTAAGGCAACCCTTGGCTGGAAGATAACACCATAAACAAGGCAAAAAGAGGGACATGACACCCATGGCTGACCATCGTGTACAACAATGAGACTGGCTGCAAGAGCACGGGTTGTCAGCACAGTTGTCCTCATCATCATTAGAACAGTGATAGAAGAGACCTTTCACACAGCACACGCAAGTCCCATAGTCAATCACGTTCTGGGCCGAGCAAAGGCACTGCTTGTCGCAGATCCAGTCTGATGGCAGTGGCCTTGGGTAGGTGCACTCCTTACATTTGCACTTGCCACAGTCCTCACACCTATAGGCATGCAGGCCCAAATCTTCCTTACTCAGTGGCTTAAGCTCACCTGGCTTAAGCTCAGATTTGGGCTGCACCCGGATGATCCCATCAGCAACTGGACCAGAGGAAAAGGATGGTCCTAATAGCCTCTGTTCAGAGGAGCTGCTGCTGGTACTTGTCCTTGTACTACTCCGAGACCCTGAGCTGACCGTGCTGATGGACCTGGACAGAGGGGCTCGAGTAGAGGAATGAATCTGTGAATGCTGGAGCCTGGGAGGCTGGCGGTGCTCCGGCAGACCATGGAGTCTCTCGTGTTTGTGCTGAGTGGAGGGGCGAGGAGCAGGCTTGAGTCCAGGTCTTGGGACCACAGTGGGTCCCTCTGTGTACTCATTGGTGTTTCGGATGGCTCTGATTTGATCCAGAGACAAAACGTGTACCTGCTGGGAGAGGGCGTCTCTAGGGTCGGGTTCCCCACGCTGCCTGCCACTGTCACGGGGCGCCTGCAGCAAAGGCTGAGACCCGTTGCCACTCTGAGCTCTGGCCTCCATCAGGTCTTGGAAGTGTAGTCACTCCAGCAGGCTTAGAACACATCTGAACTCCTGGGGAGACCAAGAGGAAAGAGAATGGTTTACACTCCAAAATACTTCCCATTCTCCACCCACCTGAGTTGACTCTTTACTTTCCACATCCCCTAGAGAAACAGGATTTGAAGTGGAATGACAGTGGGGATGTATCGGAACTGCTGAACTGATCAATGCATGCACCGGAAGGTAAAAATTGTGTCTCGGTACTAACAATTCTGTAATCCTGTGATGTGCAGTGACACAAAGCCGATCTTTGTCTGAATCACTTCAGCAACAATCCCTTATTCAAATAAGCACACAATCTGAAAGGTTCAGGTTCATTGTTAAAATTGCAAGAAAGTAATGTTGGAACACAGTACTAATACCAACATTTTCAAAAAAGTTAAATACCCTTTCAAAATGTCAAATAGGTTTTAAATTTGTCGTGAACATTTTTTAAACATACATAAATGCAGCCTAGAAAATCCTTTTTTAGTTCTTTAACTCTGCTTTTACATCAAGTACTTGCATTATGACTTATCCATTATTCTGAAGCTTTTTCAAAATCTGTAGCATGAGTATGACATGCAAAAAAGTATATTTTTCCCCAAGGACGGTTATACATTTGGCAATTCCTAATAACAAAGTTATAGGATTAAAAACAAATCATTTCAAATCTAATTAGGTACCAGAAGAACATTAAAGCAAACTTACACAACAAGCAACAACACAGGAATTTATTTTCAATTTATCAACATTAAGAATCAAATATTCTATTGCCTGATAGCCAGGAACACTTAGATTCTGCAGCAGAAAGGAGACTATCTGATCACCTGAGAAATTAAAGTACATCAAAATCTTACTTTCTTATTCTGAAAAACGAATAGTTGAGAACATAAACCAACTAGTAGTAATAGGAAAAGTTTAAAAAATTCAGGTGTCATATTTCAAACCTAGCATTCTGTCAAGTGATCCCTTAAACTGCAGTCATCCTAGGTTTCAAAACTAGGTATCATCCCTTTTCCAAGACTACATGAAAATAGAAAGTAAAACAGGTAAAAGTGGACCTTCATCCAGTCTCTGCTTTTTAGAGGAAAGCCACAGCGAACAAGGCAGGTGACAAACGCCTTCTTAATTCAGAACAAGGCAGAGCTGGTAACCGGATCTCCTCACCTTCAACAGAATGGCAGACCAGACAACGCTGCTCTGCTTTCACTCCCTTTATCGGTTCGATCTGCGCCCCAACACCGTCCCCAGCAGGTGGGACACAGCCAAAACCCCGGGGGACTTTTCTCCAGGCGAACTGACGCTGTCCAGGGGCCAGGCTGCCCCCCCACCCCTTACAATCCAGAGACGCAAAGACAGGAGGGGGCGGCGGCGCCTCCTAAGGGGACGTGCTGTGAAACGCACTAGCACACTTCCCCCGCCCTCCCCTCCCCAGCAAAAATCACCACCCCCTCCCGCCGCAACTCAGGAACTCTATCTTCCAGCCCCAAGAGGGAGCCAACCTCAACGCCCCCACCCCGCAAAGGTCACGCAGCAGACCAGACGGCGTTTCGGTAAAGGCCCTCCAATGTCCCGCACAGGTTTCCAAACCTGATGTCCGGAGGAATAAAGCCCGGCCTCACAGTCCGGACACAGCTCAACCCCGCGCGCACAGCGACTCCATGGTGCACTGACCGGAGTGAACACTGCCTGTAATCTGCACACGCCTATGTCCTTTAAGATTGAGAAAAAACCCAACATGTTATTTCTTAAAGTGGAAAAAAAAAAAAAGGCTGTTTCCAGAGCTCCACTGCACACGCCAGGATTGCTGGACCCAGATCCCTGGGTTGAAAACTTTCAGCACAGACTGGCTTGCAATGAAAAGTAGCATCTTTGAAAGGAGAAAAATGATTTCTGCCGATCCCTGGCCTCCTTCTTAATAGCCCCCACCCCACCGCACTCTCTCAGTTCCTCCCTCCCCTTTGAAAGTGCTTTGAAACCCCCATTAAGACCAGTGTGTGATCAGACTGAGGATTAGGAGGAAAGGACTTCAGCACTAGGGTGGGGCAAACCAACACAGAAACCGCTTTGTAAAAAACGCACAAGATTCAAATTAAAAATAACAGCAACAAGACAGAAGGGGCGAACCCCCCTCCCCCCCAAAAAAGGCATTAAAAAAACTATCCTCTTTTGCCACCTACTTTCAGGTAATGGAAAACAATCGCGACCACTTGATGACTTCCTTCCTGTGCTGGGTCAGAACAGGCGTCCAAAAATAAAAAATAAAAAGCATGACCTAGGCCGACCAAGAACGGAAAAAAGAGAAAGCTGCATTTCCGAACCGCAGAGACCTGGCGCCAGGCTGGGCTAAGTTCCCACCCGCACTGGGCTAGACTCTGGCCACACCGGGCAGAGGAGGGGGCTCCTCCCGCCCGGCACACTGGCCTTTTTTCACTCGAAGGGTCTCCGGCTCCAGTGAGGTTAGCAATCCAGCCACCCTGCTCCACCGGGGCCCCCGCCTCTGGGTACGCTCGCCCCGAAAGAACTTTGCCTTCCATTCAGGAGGAACAGGTTAGAAACGAGAGCGCCAGCAAAAGCGACCTGGGAAACACAAAAGTGTTTCCCCTGGGTCTCCCGCTCTCAGCGCCGATTCGTAGCCCAAGCTGGGCTGGGAGCAGAATTCAGGCGAGCCGTCCTCTGCTCCAAACCCCCTAGAGTGCGGGTGCGCGAGGTCGTGGGACGCTGCACTGGCGCACATTGCAGCCCCGCCAAGGCAGGCCGAGCCCGTACCCTGGGAGAGGTAGATCGGCGGTCAACTCCCTGGATCCTCGCGGAAACCCTGCGGGATTAGGGGAGAGACGGACCCCCACTCCCGCCCGACTGCACCTACTCCATGTTGCCCACAACGCACTGCCGGCCACGGCTCCAAGAAGAGCCAAACGCGCCTCACCGTAATCGCGGCTTTGCACCAACCCCTCTCCCTTGGGTTTTCTTTCAGCGATGTGCAAATAAATCCAGCCCCGACGCAAACTTTTCCCCTTCTTGCCACTCAGCTTCAGTTCAACTTCCGAGCAATCGGCGGAGAAAAATCGAGAGGAAAAATTCGGAGCCAAGTCCCCCGCCGACGAACACTCCGGAGTTCGGGGCTGGAGACGACCCCCCTTCCAGAAGCGCACGCGGAGTATTTCCTCTTTTTCTCAATGAACAAGAGGCCGAAGCGGCAACAGCGAATCTCTTTTCCTGGCAGATTAGCGAATGAGAAAAGAAATGGCCTTACAAAGAATCTAAAGCCAGAACGCCAAGTCTTGCGGCTCCGTCCGCGTCTGAACGGAGGCGGCGCGGAGCCGGGAGCCGGGCCGGGCGGGCGCGGGGGCCTGGGCGCTGCGCGCTCCGCCGGCCCCTCTCCTCCGCTCGCGCTGCGGCGCGCAGCTCTCGGCAGTGCAGACTGGGCGTTGTGGAGGCGCGGCAGCGAGGCCGAGGCGGGGGCGGTGGGTGCGGAGGAGGAGGAGGAGGAGGAGGAGGAGGAGGAGGAGGAGGAAGAGGAGGAGGGCTTGGGGCCCGGCCGGGGGGGCTCGCCGTTGGCCTGCGCCCTCGCCTTTCCGGAGGAGGCAGGGAGCTCTGCGGCGGCCGCGGCAGCAGTAAATGGCGTCATGTGGATCCGAGGCGGAACAGAGCAGTTGTTGTCCCAGAGGATATATCGCATCCGGTCCCAGCTCATTGGCTCCGCGGGGCTACATTCACTCACACTCCAGCGCCCGCCAGCGCTCCGAGCCGCAGGAGGCATTCAAAAGGGCAACCGCGCCGCCCCGCGCGTCCCCAGGCCAGTCCTGCCGCCCCGGCTCCGTCACGCGGGGCGCCGGCGGGGCCGGACTGGGCACGGCGGGGTCAGTTTATCTAGTTTCAAGGAAACACTGACCTTAAGGTTTCCCTAGGGGCCATGTGGACGAGCTATAGGTTTGGGTTGATTTATGGAACTTTCTCCTTGTTACCAGGAAAGGGGAATGAACATTTAAAACTAATCGGGGCCATTCAGTGTTACCATTAAAAACAACAAGTTGCAGGCTTTAAGACTTTATCCAGAATCCACTTCAAGTTTACCTCTCGCCTAGTCTGTACCCTCTCTCCTAGGGGGCGATGGGGGGGCACAAGAGGGAGGGAAAGGGGAGCGGGAAGTGAGGTGGGAGGGCTATTGGTTTATTCTTTGTCTACTGGATTAACCCGATTATACACCAGGCACCAGCACAAACCGCCTCCCCCACCTCCGAGCCTTGTACGGGAGGAACGGAATGCAGATTCGAGTTTCAAATCTTTTCTGCTCTTGCTGGGATTTGCTTTTGATTGTGTCGACTTGTAGTTTCTCGGCTTGGCTTATTTGAATTTTACTTTTTAAGGGGAATTATCTATAGAGGCTTTTTATAGATAGCTTTTTGTTGTTGTTGTTTGTTCGATGCAGTAGCCGAAGCCTTTTAAATGAATTCAGTAATACATAATTACTCAGGGCGACATCATGGACTCCCGAAATGGGGCGCAGGGTGGGGACGCTTACTATTCCACTGCTTAATCAGGAGAGTCAGCTTTAATTTCCCACTCTTTGTCACCTAGAACATTTCTCAAGAAGCTTCCTTTGTCCACGTTGAAGGTGGACTTAATTTCCACACTTAAAAATTATATATAAGTAGAAAATACACAGGCACTGCTCCAGCTGCTGCTCCACGTGCCTGCGCGTTAGTGGGAAACTAAAACGCACGGGGCGCGCGCGCGAGCGCGCGTGTACACACACACCCCTACTGTTGTATTCTGTAGATTTTACAGAATGCTTTTACTTTATAGGGAAGTACCTGCTTGTAAATTCAACATTCCCGAGTGGCACCTGCGGGATCTTGCCCCATGCGGGGTTACAGTTCTTGAAAACTGCTAGGAAAATATGGTGCTTGATTCCTGCAGCTCGAGCCCAGTTGCATTCTCAGCTATCCTGGCACCAGCTGCCTTCTTCCGACGTCTTGCTCTAGAATGTCCCAGGCGCGTTCCCTGCCTCTCGCTTTCGCCCTTCCCTCTCCATGTTTCTCTAACACTCTCCTCCTTTCGCCTGAGGTTTGGAACTACAGATGGTAGGGGAAGTGGCATGCGTTATTTCCGGGTGCTGGCCTAAATCCTCCCACCCCTCGGGTGAAGGTGGATGAGGCCATGTCGACCGGCTCTGCCAGGATCCGGGGGCTGCCGGCACTGGACAGCTGGGCCTCTACGGCTGCAGCCACTCGCCCAACGTCCGAAGCCTTTGAGCTTCTAGCGAACGCAGGCGCTGCTGCGCTGAAAGGCCCATCTAGCCACTAGGGGGCGCCAGGCCGGCGAAGGGCTGGATCTGCTTTCTTTTCCAGGACGCGACGTGGGCTAGTGGGGTTGTCTTCCAAAACGTGCATTAAGATGGCTGGTTTAAAATTAATAAAAAGATATTTATACTATAAGTGCCACAGAAGGCAGATTTCCCTGCCATCTCGGGCGCATTTTGTTTTGTACCTCGTTCAGAAGAACCACAGCTTTTACCTAGGGGAAGAGTTGGGGGTTAAAGCCAGGTTGTGCAAGGCTGGTCGGGAATTGCTCCTGTCCGGCCAACCCAGTCGCTCGAGCTGAACAGGTGAAAGAAACGCCTTCTCTTCTGCTCAAACCCTTGCACCCGGTTGGCGGTTTCTTAGAGTCTTTGGCGCCTATGCTAATTCTTCAGCGCTTCAGGAGCTTTTCGAAGACGTAGTTAGGATCCCAACAAAGATGGAATTTAGATCAGGAACTTCCTGCTGGTTACAGCACTTTGTATTTTTATTGAGGCAATAGGGGAGAATCTAGAAATTTATATTTGTCTCCCATAAACTAGAAAAAAATTTCTATGTTCTAGCCCACCCTTTCTCTCTCACAGACTCCAGTTTGCTGGTTGGAAAAATGTTTAACCTGTAACTTAAGGAAAACACAACAATCTGTTGGATTTTCTCTAATTTGCATTTTTGTCTTTATCTTATTTAGTGCAATATCATTACTTTTCAGACTGAAGAGCAGCATAAAGGCACTTTGTGCCTAAGGTTGTTTGTTTGTTTGTTTATTTATTTATTTATTTATTTATTATTTTTTCCTACTCTGGACTGAACCCAGGGCCTCGCACAACCTAGACAAGTGATTTGCCACTAAGCTACATGCCTTTTGATTTTTAATTTTGAGACAGGTTCTCATTAGGTTGCCCAGGATGGCCTCAAACTGAATTCTGCCTCAGCTTTCCTAGTAACCGGGATTACAAGTCTGTGCCACCACACCTGGCCTGAGTTATAATTCAGAAGATGAATACTGTTTGTGAATGTGTGAGATATGCACAGTGAGACATTTAATGTGACTATTGTATTCCCAAATTAACTGTCATGGTACATTCCAAAATTATAACAGGAATTTTATTTTGAAAGATACTCTAGAATTTATAGTTAGGTAAAACTTCATAATATAGCTCATTTTCCCATTTGTTGTGGAAAGTTCTTGAATGTAAATCCTGATGCCTGGAAACAAGTTTTGCCATTTGCCTAATACTGATAAATTTCAAATCTATGGAAATTCGCGGTGCATCAACACCCACCTCCAAATTCCCAGGATTCACCAAGTAACATGCTTTCCTAGTCCTAACCATTAAACAGGACACCACCATATATTTAGATCTCATCTGTAAATAAATGAATACATATTTTATGTATTCATTTATTTGCATTTACTTGATTTTGTAACTATGACCTTCCTCAGTATTTTTCTAAATATATAAACATGTGCATTTCACCTCTTCTGATCTTTGGTAAATAGCAGCAATGGAAACATGTTTTTCTTTGCTGGTAGTTGTGTTGGATGAGTTGAAGTCATACTTTTGGATTGTACTTGCTGGGCCTAAGTTTTTGTGCTGCAATGGGAGAATTTAGCTTTAAACAAGGCTCTATCCAGTTCTTTCTAAGATTGAGCAAAGTACTTAATGTTACTAGGTTCAGAGAAATATTGCAAAGATATCATTTTTTTTTGTGGGAGTGGGGAGGTTGGCATTTTGTCCCAATGCATTCTTGGGACAAAAAAGAAAAGAAAAAGAATAGCTATATGGATATTTTGTTAGTTCTATTAGCAAAACAGTTTATTTATATATTCACATTTAAGGATGGCATGCATACAACATGCTGTTTCCTGGGGCAAAATTTGGGGGGCTTCCAACCATTTCCTTAGAGCCTGATTGTGATAGTAGAATCAGTTTATGCAAGGACTCTTCCGGGGGCTTTCCTGCCTTGAAGGACTTTGCAATATTGGACCTTTGGACTTGGCAGCCAGGACTGTTGTCATTTCACTTTTTGAATTGCTTTGATTCCCTTGTATTCTGTTGATATTGCCTCTAGGAAGGAATTGGGAGTGGCTGCAATAAAGATGCAAAGGAATTCAAAATAGACCACTAGAGTTCTTATCTAGATTGCTTGGAGGACTGGAAATGGTTTATCTCTGGATCTAACCTTTTTTTGCAGATGTCCTTTACTCCAAACTAAACTGGGAGAAAGATCTGGGGTTATCCCAGGGAAAGAAGAGTGGGCTTGATGGGTGACCTTGAGCTGGAGGCTCCGTGGATCTGGTCTTTCTCAGAGATTATGTACTCGGCAGTAATCTACCTGTGGTTTCTACTGACTACTTAATGAACATTCTTGCTAAATACTTGTACATTATTACTACAATTATGTAAAGTCAGTTGTGGACTGAAATTCTGTAACAAGGCAGGAAAAGAATTTCTCTGTTCATGGCCAACATGATTTTTCTCATTTTTTCAATATATTTGTCCCTTGATGTAAAAATCAAACTTCTTTCTTTGTGGGATTGATGTGTTCAGAGAAAATCTTATCTGTGAAGACACTGCATTCTTGTTTTGCCTCTCTGTGAGTAGTCCTAGGTGTTTTTTTTTTTTTCTTCTTTTTAAATATCTGATCCCCTTTGTTTCAGAATCTTCTCAGACACTAAAGCCCCATATAAATGAAAATCATTAAAATTAGTCTTTGGATATTACTGGCCATGTTTAGTAGCAGTAGGAAGATATTAGCCTTTGAATAGATAGGATGTTTAGTTTTATTTTTCCCATTATGTGGAGACTTGATCAAAAGGGCACAGGAAGTTCAAACCGCTCTCTAAGGAAGATGAAGTCAAACAGATTCCATCAAGGCCATTCTTCTGGTCCAGATGCCACAGTATTGAGGCTACCAGCCAGATTTGAGTTAATCTCAGTTAACAGATCAAGTCTAAATGGGTTCAGTTTGATAAATGGATTACAATTGCATGTGGATTTAGTTTGTTCCTTTGGACAGGAAATATTTTGTAGTTACAGAATCATTACAGCTTTTTAATACTTACGGTATGTTGGGTGTAACTCTAAAAGATAGACTCCTCCAAAGATCTGGGGAATCTGTATCAGGGCTGCCTTGGACTTCTTTAGGGCCTGGAATTGAAATCATAAGATTTTTGGAGCCTAGTCCTCTATACTATAAGCATGTATTCAGTTTTATGTTCTTTTTCCTGTTTTATTAATTTATCTTTTCATGTCTTCATCATCACAATTTTGTTTGTTTGTTTGTTCTTCCCTATTGGGAAGTGAACTTGGGGCCTTGCACATGGTCGACAAACTTTACCACTAAGCTACTCACCCAGCTCCCTTTTTAAAATTAATTAATTAATTAATCCATCCATCCATCCATCCATCCCTACCAGGGATTGAACCCAGAGGCGCTTAACCACTGAGCAACATCCTCAGCCCTTTTTATGTTCCATTTTGAGAGAGGGTCTTGCTAGCTAAATTGCTTAGGGCCTTGCTATGTTGCTGAGGCTGGCTTTGCTCTTGTGATCCTCCTGTCTCAGCCTCCCAAGACCCTGAGATTTCAAAATAATTTGAGACACATTCTCAAAGTTGCCCAGGCTCACCTGGAACTTGGGATCCTCCTACCTCAGCCTCCCAAGTATTTGGGATTACAGAAATGTGCCACCGCCCCTGGCTATCATCACATTCTTAAAAAAAAGAAAAGACTCACTCGAGTCTCTGTGACTTTAGACAATAATAGCGTTTCAATGAATGAATGAAATCAAGGAATATTAAGTGCGTATTTTTTAAGTGTAAACTTTGTAAAAGCAAATTAACAGTCTTTGAATTTTCTTAATGAGGGAATTTGAGGGTCATTCTGCTACTCTGGAAATCACCATTATATTTTGCATAATTATCAGGAAGTGACTCAAACAGGTTTGGTAAGACTGTGATTTTTAATAGGTGAAAGAGCAAATACTTATTAAGTTAAAAACTACTAGCTGGGCATGGTGGTTCAGGCCTATATTCCCAGTGATTTGGGGAGCTGAGGTAGTGAGGTAGGAGGATTGTAAATTTGAGGCCAGGCTGGGAAATTTAGGGAGGCCCTGTCTCAAAATTTGAAAAGAGGATGGTAATGTCATTCAGTGGCATAGCCTCACAGGTGAGAGGCCCTAGGTTCTATCCCTTGCAGTGGGGTGGCAGGGGTAGGGGTGGAGGGAGTTGAGTGTGGGGGGGGGGGGGCGTGTGCTGTGGAAGAAGGGAGAGAAGGAGAGGAATAAAGGAGTACCTATCAGCAATTGCATCATTGGTGCCAGGGACCATGAAAAGTCAAAATAAGTAAATAATTAAAATAAAAATAACAGAAAGGAATTCATCAAACTTAAGAATTCTTGCCATTCATGTTCTTGTAATTTTAGGAAATGGTCTTCACACCCTTCTTTTGAAATTGCAGAAACATACTAAACATACCTGAATCATACTCTGAGAGATCTTAAAATAATGCATGAGTAAAATTAGAAATTTTATCTTCAAAATCACTATTATAGTTGCTACCTTTTTTTTCCCCCTTTGGTGGTGCTAAGGATTAAACCTAGGGTTTGCTAAATAGGCACTCGGCCATTTAGCTAATCTCAGGCCTCTTTAAACAAAACAAAACAAAACAAAAAACTAGTAATTTCCCTCCCTCCCCTCAAAATAATATTCTGTGTTGAACTTAAATATCATGACAGATTCCAGAGGTTTGGGAATTCAAGTGATTTGGATTTGGACTCAGTGCACACCACGTTGGGCAAATCTGATCACATTCTCCTGATGCTTAAATTCTCCTCCGATTCTGGTTATTCTTGGGATAAAAATCCAAGTCATCGACACAACTTCAAGGTCCTAGAGTCTGCTAACAATCCCCCAGCCCCTACCCCTACTTCCCTGCTTTGTACCTGTAGCTATGAAGACAACTTTTTTGTTGCTCAAAAGTATCTCTCTCTTACAACAGGACCTTCCCTGATGCATTTTTTTTTCAACAATCCTTTGCCTTAATAACCCCTAATTCTCTTTTAAATCTCTATTATGGTGTTCTCAGGAAAATATTTTCTAACCTCTTTGACTAGGTCAAATCCCTCTTTTTCCTCTATGACCTTCTGTGATGCAGCTGTACGTGTAATTGAGTGATCCTTTCATTAATGACTGTTTCCTTCTCTGCATTTTAAGTTCCATAGGGCTGGACTCCAAGTCTGGTTTTGCCTGCCATTTTATCTTCAGCACTGAGGGGCCTGGTGCATATAAGGAACTAAAAATATTATTTTTCAATCAGATGAATGAGTAAGTGACCAAAATGATTAACCTTAGTTCCTGTCTCTAAAAGGGGGAGCACGGGGTTGCTTGGGTGGCCGAAATGTACAGAAAAGCTAGCATGTGGGAAGTTCTCTCTGTGCAGTACTGATGATTTCCATTAAGCTGAGCTTGGTAGTTTATTTGGTAAAATTGGCTATTTGTCCTTTATATTTTCAAGAAATTTTAAACATACTAAGAACAATTTAATTTTTTTTAATGTACTTATTTGTTTGTACTTACATGGGAAAACCAATTTAGAAATTTAAAACAAGTTTTTAGCTGATGTGGTGGTGCACACCTATTTCCCAGCAACTCTGGAGGCTGTGGTAGGAGGATGGCAAGCTTGAGGCCAGCTTCAACAATTTAGGGAGACCCTGTCTCAAAATAAAATTTTAAAAGGGCTAGGGATGTGGCTCAGTGGTTTAAGCATCCTTGGCTTCAATGCCCAGTTAACACCTCAAATTAAAAAATAAAATAAAATAAAACAAGTTATAATGACTATTAGCTATATTCAGCTATTAATAGTCAACATTTCCAGGGAATTCTCAACCATATATTGATTTTTGTTTATGTCTGTGACCTTTTCAAAGTAGGTAAAGCATTTTGGAGAAGAAAGAACCTCTTTAGCTGATATGGTTGTTTCTGATTGGAAAGTCTATTCATGGAATTACTTGTTCAAAAAATCTGGAATAGAGAAATGTGAATTTCTGCTTTTAAATGAGAGTCGTCGCAACATTTGGGATATTACCCAACAATGAATTAAACTGTATGCTTTTGGGAAATGGTATTGAAACTCCATCCCCTGTTAGGAGAGAGATGTACATTCATTTACACTGAGTTGTGGAAGTCTTTCTTGTATATTTGAATGCTGTGAAATTTCAACATTCTAAATTAATGGGGTGAGAGTGTAGCTCACCAGAAGAATGCTTGCCTTGCACATACAAGTTCCTATGTTCCATTCCTAGCATTGCCAACCCTGCCCCCCCCCAAAAAAAACAACAAAACCAATAAACAAAATAGAACACTGAAAAATTACCAACTGTGTCACAACCTAAAGATGACCCATGTTTTTACTTCATTCATCTCTACAGAGGGATTTTTTGTTTGTTTGTTTATTTTGTTTTGTTTTGTGTTGGGGATTGAACCCAGGGGTGTTCTACCACGGAACTGGCCCCCTAACCCTTTATATTTATTTTGAGACAGGGTCTCATTAAGTTGCCCAGGCTAGCCTCAAACTTGTATTTGAGATTCTCCTGCCTCAGCCTTCAGAGTAGCTGAAATTATAGGTACACACCATCTCTCCCAGCTCTAATGAGGTTTTTATAGGATAGGTATCTATAAGCTAAACAGGAGTGTGAATTGAGCTTTACTCAAGACTTAACATATACTTAGCCACTCACAATGGGAATGTTGTTATATATTTTTTCAGATCTCTAAGATTCTTGCTTTGTTATCTGGATAAATGATTTTCAACTCTGGCCACATATTGAAATTATGTGGTTGATCTGGAAGGGGACCTTGTAAAACTTATGCAATCTGCTAGTGCCTTATTTTCCTCAAAAGTAAATGGGAATATAAATAGTTCCTATATCAGATTATCCTTGTGAGGATTAAATGCATAACCTCTAAAAAGACACCCCAAAGTGACATGCCTAATGTGCATGTGGAATTTTAGAAGATATCTGACTTGTAATAACTCTCCAATAAATTATTATAATTTGAAACCATAATGTTCATCCATAGTTCATTGAGCCCAAGAATAGAAAATAGAGGAGATATCAAATGAATTGAGGATAAATGGAGGTGGATGCTAGAACAGAATTATCTGCATCTTGTTTGGCTTCCACAATTAGTAAAGCCAGTAAGTTAGTAAAGATGCCAAGCTGGAAAATTAGCCTTGTGAGTGTATTTACAACATAGACATCACCCAATATTGAAATCAATCCCTTCGCCCTGCCAGAGAGCCAGTTATTGACATTTACTACCACATAAGAAGATAGAGACAGTTGGCCAGGAAGTCTAAAAAGACATCAAAAAAAAAAAAAAAAAAAAAAAAGACATTCATAAACTTCATGGTTTCGCCTGGGCCAGGTCTTTCATGCATCTGTCATTCATGGAAATGGCCTGTGCCTAGGTTCCCAGGATGATAGAAAGGCATGGTGGGCCTGGCTTTGACTGTAGAATCACCAAGATGCAATTGAGTTTTCAACCAATTTTAATTTTAAGCCTTGGGGTAAGTTATTTAATCCTATTCTAAAACCCCTAGAATTTGTGAGGATATGCCCAAGGGTATAAGAAACCATAAGATAAACAGGATCCATCTAATTTTATTTCAATTTATGTACATGGTTAGGACTCACACCATTAAATAAATAAATAAATGAACAAACAAATAAATAAAATATCTCCTCAAGACCCTCTTTAGGTTTGTTTTAGAATGCTCCAGAAACGTGTTCACTGATCTATGTCGAGTACTCAGGTGGATGGAAGTAATAAAGTATCTCCAGGCCTCAGTTCCCTCATTGATCTGGGCAGGATGGCTGTCTGAATGAGAAAATATTGGATGTTAGCCATGCCATAACTATTTTTCTTCTCAGTTTTAAAGAATATTAGGTCAGTGTATGAGATGGGAATTTAGAGATAAGTACCTACACTGAAATAGAAGAAGAATGTAGAGAGAAAACTGAATCTCCCTCTTTTTTTTTTTTTTTTTTATTTTTTGGATCAAACCCAGGGGCAATCTGCAACTGAGCCACATCCCCAGCTCTATTTTGAGATAGGGTTTCACTCAGTTGCTTAGTGACTAGCTTTTGCCCAGTCTGGCTTTAAATTTGCGGTCCTCCTGCCTCAGCCACCTGAGCCACTGGGATTACAGGCATGCACCACTGCATCCCGTGAGAAAGCTGAATCTCGAAAGAAGAAAATATCCCTGTTGGAATGTGGTACGGTAGGCTTGTGAACAACTACGATCCAACAAAAGAATCTAAGGGCCAGGGCATGGTAGTGCACACCTGTAATCTTATCGATTTGGGAAGCTGAGGTAGAAGGATCACCAAGTTCGAGGCCAGCCTGAGAAATTCAGTGAGACTGTCTCAAAATAAAAAACAAAAAGGGCTGAGAGTGTGTAGTTCAGTGGTTGAGCACCCCTGGATTTGGTCCCCAGTACCCACCCCTCCAAAAAAACAAAAAAACACCCTAATGAACAGAAAGCTATCAAAATAAATGAGTACACTGAAGAGCCCAGACAAATCTTCATAACTTTCCAGTTCCTTTAAGTTTTTCTGAAATGTAGCAAAGAAGAAACAAGACATAGAAAGAAGGTTACCTTGTGAAGCTAGGGGCAACATTTGACTGGACCATAATCTTATGACCCCACCATCCAATCAGCCATTAGACCACCAGATATATTGATGTGAGCTAAAACCTGCATGCCGGACCAGGCCCCACAATGAGGAAACACAATCTTGCTTAATATTTCCCAATCTTGAGGAAAGTACAGCCCCTTAGCATCATACATATTCCACCTCATTATGTACCCTAATAAAGAACTTAGTCCTTCAGCCCTGAGATAGGTCTAACCTTCCAGATAAACAGCATTCCATATACCTTCACCATTTGCTAAGAAAACTCTACCTTTCTTTGCTAAAGCCTGACATGTCCTTTAATTCTTTTCTGTGATGTGTCAAGAGTCTGAAAGCTCTGAGTAGAGGTCTTCGCTGCCTCTGGTGAGACCTCCTCATAGCCCTTTATGGTGACAACACAACCCAGGGTCTGAACTTTGACCTTGTGCTTCAGTAGCCCCAAATTCTCCCTAACAACACTAGTTCTAATAGACTAAACACAGAGATAGAAAATTTATTTTTTCTGGTCATTACCATGTTATTGTTCACTAGCATGCTATTGTTCAATTTTACTTTTATTTGATTTGCTTTAACAGAAGAAACACAATAAATATTTTCTAAAAATGAAACATTCTTCACTTAAGGCACTACATTGATTTTGGAAAAAAAATAGCTTGGATTATTCTACTAATTCACAATAGTTTAATGTGCAACACTTTCCTGTTGGATTATATTCCATGAATCTGTGTATAAAATCATGCATTTTAAATACATTTTTATATGACAGTTAGAATTTATTAATTTGAAAAACACCAAACCAGAATTTTACTATTTCAGTGAGAAAAAATAAATCCTGTTATACTTGAATATATAGTTGCATTCAACTGGAAATCTATATTTTTATAAATTCTCTTCCCTGGAAGCATCAGATATGTGAAATCATTATATACCACCTTGGTGCTGCATGCACAGAAAGTTGACTAAAGACCCTAAAACTAAGCTCTTTGGAACTCAGACTTGGTTGTCAAACTGAGCACCCTTGGAAAACAAGCCCTCTTTGTTTGAATATATGAAAGGTACCAAAAGAGAGTGAAAACCAGTTTTCCTTTTTAAAAAAAAAAAAAAAAAAAAAACAAACTTTTTTGTTTTTGTAGGAAGACCAGCAGTGGCAGAAAAGATCACTTCCCCTCTAGACACTTTATGGGTTTCGGATTCTGTAAAACCCTGGCATGTAACTTAACTCCAAAGTTAATGAAATCCTGTTAGACTTTTCCTGCCCTCCTTCCTGCTTCTATCTTTTTGATGGTCTCACCTTTTAAAAACCACGATTTGTATTTGCATACATGTGTGATCCTCCTGTCACTGTTTGGCTTTTTACCCGGGCACTCTTCACCTACATCCTCTCAGGCCTTCATTTGGCAGCCGGTTGGGCTTCTTCCTGCCTTGAATACCACATTCCCTAGTTATTCAAGCTCAGTCATTAGCACCCTGTCCCCCTACTAAAATTATGAATGAAAAGCCTTGTTGTTCTTTACAAATAACTCAGGCTGCCTCAGTCAGTCAAATTCGAATGGAAGTGACTGCTAGACAAAGGGGCGGGATGATGGACAGTCCTCACAGCAAGTCATCAATGCACACAGGAAGTTTTTTAAGCCACAATATAGGTAGAGAGGCTTGGGCGTTCCTGGTTACAGAGTACAGAAGGGGGCTGGGAGCCAGAGAGCTCTTTGTGTATGTTTGGATCTCAGAAAGAATTTCCACAAAGCTCATAGATAACAATGTACAGAGTCAGTTTTGCCCCAGCGAGAACTTAAAAACCCATCCATGGAGACATAGCTACACCTTGCAGTAATTCTGGTTTGAACTGACACACACAGACAAAAGTGAAGGCACCAACCATTTACTTGGTTTTGAATACCGAGCTGTGCGAGAGTGGGTTACAGACTTGGAGCTGCACAGCTCCCCGCTGCGATGTTGCATTGTCTTGGGCCCCTCTTTCACTACAGGGGAAAAGGTAATTGACAGCCCGATTGTTCGGCGGGGACCCCTGCTGTTTTAAAATCCTGGAAGGCCCCAGTCACACGTAGTCAATAATAGCCGTTGGAGGTGAGGAGTGAAGAAGGGCTGTTCAGGAAACAGTTTGAGCCCTTCAAGTGGACAGGCCTCAGTGACTTCTGCACTCTGGCTGCCACAAGCAGCTTATTCAAAAATAACCTTAAAGTAATAAATCAAACTTGTTTCCTGAACTATACAAGGAACAGCTGGTTATTTTTCCTCACTTTTTTTTTTCAAAGTGAAAAAAAAAAAGAAGAGAGAGAGAGATTTTTACTACAGGAAACCAAGCATGTCAAAATTTGGCAAAGTAATTTGGATGATTTAACAGTTAAACACTTCTCTTTTTAATGTTATGCTTTCATCAGTCTTTCTTATTCAAGCTTTTCGTTTTGCATTCTGTTTGCTGCAGTGAGAGCCCCTTATCTGCCCCCACACCCTCTGGAAAGGACAGAATTTAGTATCATGTCCTTAGAGTTTATTTGCTCTGTAATTTTTGATGCATTGGTCAAGCAGCTCTACTGATTTTGCAGGTAAAATTTGTTTTCTTCTGCAGAGAGTATTTGGATTTAGATCTATAGCTTCATGTATTTATTTCTCTGGAGATCCATATATTTTGGAGGTCTGATGACAAGGCAGTTTTTCTTCAGTCTGTTGATTTAGGAAAACCAAGCCAGTGCATATGCTGTAACCAAAGTAGTCTGGGATTTTTTTAAGAAAGGACATTTTGCAATTTTTCTGTCCCTTTGGGTTTTTTTTTATGCCTGTTTTTGTGGCTTCCTTTGGGTGTCTATCTCCCTTTTTAAGTATATCTTCTTTTGGATTCTGGAAAAACCTATCGAGCTCTGATAGATCTTTCCATTTGTGTGAATACCTGCATGAATAGATAATATAAAACAATTCCTTCCTGTGATAAAGGAAATTTTTCTTTGTTTTATAAATGCCTGATATTTAGAACAGAAATCTATTTTTAATGAAAATATGATGAATCAGAGTGTGCATTTTAGAAATTAGCTTTTTACAACTGGGGCATGAAAAACTAAGAAACGTATTTCAAGCTGGGTGTGGTGGAGAACACCTATAATCCCAGTGGCTCTGGAGGCTGAGATAGGAGGATCTCGAGTTCAAAGCCAGCCTCAGCAACGTGGAGGCACTAAGCAATTCAGTGGGACCCTGTCTCCAGGTAAAAAAAAATATACAAAATACAGCTGGGAATGTGGCTCAGTCGTTGAGTGCCCCTAAATTCAATCTCTGGTACCCCCACTCAAACAAAACAAAACAAAAAACAAAAATGTATTTCAAGATCTGTCTGAGTTTAGCACACGATGTCTATTTTAATCAATTTAAATATAATTAAGCAGTGAAGTATAGTGGCACACACCTTCAATCCCAGTGATTTGGGATGTTGAGGGAGGAGGATCGAAGGTTTGAGGTCAGCCTGAGCAACTTTTCGAGACCCAGACTCAAAATAAAAAATAAAAAGGGGCTGGAAATATAACTCAATGGTAAAGCATCTCTGGGTTCTATCCCTAGTACTAGGGGGTAAAAATATATATGTAATTAGGCAATCTTACAATTAATTATAAGGCAAAGCATATCTTTTCATAAGATATTTTGATTACTAATAAATTTAAAAGAATTGTTGGTTACAATTTAGTACAGATAAATAATTATACATTATACTTTGAGATTTGATATAAACAAGTAAATTTATTTTTTCTCCTTTGTTTTGGTAAAAGATTATCCATTTGTAATGAAAGGTATGTTTACAGGAAGATAATAATGAAATTTAATTTACAGTAGAATTAGGTCATCATAGGTTCATTGCCTTTTGTATTTGCAGTCAATGACAATGCCATAATAGCACAAATAAATCCGTGTTTGTGCTATACAGTTGGCTAACGAGATTTGTACACACACAGTGTCTGGGGTGTTACAACCCTGAATTCAGCTGTGGGTGTGGTTTCCATATAAATGTTTCTTCCATATATGGTCGCTATTCATACTGAACCTGTTTGGATGCAACATTTGTTCACTTTCAGCATTTTAAGCTTCGAACATGTGATACGTGACTAGATGGAATTCCTTGAGAACTGTATTAACATGTTTCAAAGAGCTGAATTAACTGAGGTTAGTCCCATGTCAGAAAAGAGTGTTCCTTTGCATTGGCACAGGAATTATATACATGGTTCATAAGTAATTACATAATTTACAGTTCGTATGTGAATTATCATACAAAACATTCTATTTTAAAAATGTAAAACGCTCAGTTCTGCAGATGATTCATTTCATCCTCACCCAGTGCCAGCTTTTCCTTTTGCTAAGAGATGTTCAGGGATTGAGATCAGGGGACTTCAGCCCTGAGGGTGCCCTCCCGAAGCCTCAGCGACTCCTCCCCTTGGACTCTGGGCCACAGTAGGAGCAAGATAGTGAGCGTGGATGGCAAGTGCTCTGTACAGACTTGCTCTCTGGCCTCCGTTCAGCTGCCAGTCTCACAGCTTGCCCTGAGAACGGACTTCCTGTGCTGTCATTTACACTCAGTATCACACTAAGCGCTCTTTGTCACTCAGCCTTTGAGACAGAAGGGGGCGAGATAACAAATCTAGACTGCTTGTGTTGACTTTGTGGATAAAGTAAAGGGCCGGAGTCAAGAACCCTGGGTCTTATCCTAACTCTGCAACTGCCTTCCTTGTGACATTGAGCTGGGCTTTTGACCTCCATTCCTCAGTCTTGCTCATTGATGGAAGGAGGATCACCACGCTGTGTTTTCTTATTTTATCACAAAGGTGTGGCTATTAGAAGATTTTTAAAAAATGTTGAATATCTTTAGTAAAAGGTAAAAAAAAAAAAAAATCGAACAGATAGAATGAACTTTTTCTGCTCTTAGGAGATGAAAAGGAAAACATAGCTGACTAATTACGCCCCACTCCCTGAAATAATTATCTTTATAATCACGTAAGGAGGGTCTTTCCCTTCTCCTACACTTGCAAGTTTTTCCTTTATCATTGCTTTTTGTTCTCATTTTTTTCTCTCTCTCCCTGTGTCTCCTTTTCCCTTCCCCTGTCTTTTTTTTTTTTTTCTCTCTTTTCTTGCAGTATTTCCTTCCTTTCTATGAGCGAAACCATAGCATCGTGCATGATATCAAGGGGTGCAGAAACTGGTAAGGGTGAAGAATACTTCTATTAGGCTATGCAGAGACACCGGAAAATAAGGAGGGTAGCTGAGTGACAGGAACTGAATGGGGGCAGGGGTTCCAGTAAAGGATGAGGCTTCAGCAAATTCACTGGGCTCAGAAAGATAAACCCACAGAGAGGGCTACCATATGGCTAGATGGGTCTCTAGGCTCTGATGGGTCTGTACATGTCGAGTCCACTTATATAGCAGGATTTCTTTGCAAAAAGCTGAGGTTGGAACCTATAGTGAAATTCAGGGATTCTCTCTATTATGCATTTTTAATGGTAGATTTCAAGGAGAGGGCTGTTAGTAGTAGATAGACTGTAGGAGAGTTGCCTCTAGAAAATGAAAAGGCCCAATATTTAGGGCTACATCCCTTTGTTTTTCAGTCCAGTTATACAAATAAGTGCATTGTAGCTGTTAGTGGAAAGGAGTTTGATCAGCTAGTTAAAAATCTAAGAAATATGATAAAGTTTAAAAAAATGTATTTGAATATTTTTCAATTTTTTAAAAGCTTTAAGTGGTTGCTTTATTGCTGTTATTTTGTTTCAATTTTGTTTTGTGAAGAGATCAGTAATAAATCATAAGTCAGAAGTGAATTCACTTAGTACTTCTTTCACATTTTAAGAAGGGGATTGTACATTTGGGTTTGTGTATTTTTTTCCCCGGAGACCTGCACATTCATTCCTGTGTAGATTTTTCCTTCAGAAGGCAGTGATATATATATACATACATATATATATATATATATATATATATACACATACATATATATATATACATATACATATACATATATTGTACCTCTGTACATACAGAGTTATTACATGGGCTAACATTATATTTATTTCACATTTTCTGTTGGAGTGCATTGTATATTCATATATTTTGTGATATATATATATATATATATATATATATATATATATATATTTAGCCTATAGATAAGATTTCTTAGTAAGATCCCCATTTTAAAACAAATAAACAAGGCTAGGCATATAGCTCAGCAGTAGAGTGGCTGCCCAGCATGTACTAGACCACACACACAAAAACATATATATAAATAAAGTTTTTATAAGAAAGATATGATAAGACACTTAAAAGTCTTGTTTATAATACAGATCTGAAGGGGAGATAGAGTATTAAATTTTAACATTTATTTATTATTTTCTTTTTTTGCAGGGCTAGGGATTGAATCCTGGGCCTTGTGCATGTTAGGGAAGGGCTATACCATGGAGCTGTACTCAGAGCTCTAGATTATTAACTTTTAAAACTTTTTTTCTATTTTGTTTCACTCTGTACAACATACATTATTTTCTTAATTAAAATATTAATAAAATGCTTCAATACTAATTTAATAAAACCAATTCAAGAGAAAATTTAGCAGTGATAACAATATTTGTAATTTACAAGAATTTTGCCTATGTTGATAAATATTTAAAAATCCATCAAAAAAGAGTTTGTTTTGTTAAGAGCAGACCATCAAAAAAACAATGGTTGGTGCTCCCTCTACTGGTATTATGGCAACAGTAGCTGGACATTTTCGGAGGATGAAATAACAACAAATAAAATTATGATTTTTTAAAAATACTTACCATTTTTACATACAAGTTTTATCCCTGAATGTCAGCAAGTGTCAATAAAGTTTGTAAAAATGAAATTTTTCCTAATATTTAATAGTGGTACTGAAGTTGAACTAGATAATTATAATCCTTTTTAAGTGCATTTCTCCTTTCTCATAAAGTAGGACATAAAACACAATTCTTATTTTACTGGAAATTTTTTATTGGGGTTAATCTTATAGAACTAACTCTTAGTAACTGGATCTAATAGTTAAAATGGCTTCTTGAGCATCAAATTCACACTAATAAAGACAATTGTTGGTGGGGATAACATTGCCACTGGACAATTATGTTTTTTATTCACACTTTGTTATATTATTATTTTAGTCTATATCATCCAAATATAATAAATATTTGTAAATTGATTAGTTTACTTAATTTATCTTGCTATCAACCCCAGGATTAAAGATGCTTACAATTCATTGAATTACCAGTTTGCCCTCTAGGAATCCTGACTTTCATGGATCAAATTATACCTATCCATAATAGCTGTTCATTTCTGCTCAAGAAATGCTTGCATTAAATTTCTCTTATATCTTTATTATATTCTATTATATCTTTATTATATTTATATTATATTATAGCATTATATTCTGCCTTAGAGATATTTAATGTGAAGATTCTCTTTGCACATATTCTACTCCTTCTACTGGCTTTGATTTTAGATAGATGTCAGTTAAGGTATTAGGTTATAGACTGTCGAAAACAAGGATATGTGCACATAGTAGGGAAGTCTGGGGATTCTATAAGCTTTCCAAAGAAGCATTTTTAATGGTAGGTTTCAAGGAGAGGGCTTGTGTAACATAAAGTAGACTATAAGACTGTTGATCTTGAGCATGAGAAGGCTACCGCTAAATAGGAAAGAGAGGTGGGAGGGAAAAAGAGGGAGAAGGGGAGTTGCATGGAAGATGGAAGGAGAACCTCATTGTTATGCAGAATTCATGTATGATGTTGTGATGAGAAAAAGGAAAAAAAAAGTGTGTCACATTAGATTGGATAGAGAGAGGGGATGGGAGAGGAGGGGAGGAGTAGGGAGGATAGGAAGGGCAGCAGAATAGAATAGACAATATGATTGATGTATGTACACTCCATGTATGTATTATATGTCAAAATACATTCTGCTGTCATGTATGACTAAAAAGAAAAAGAAAAATAAATCGTATGGTTAAAAAAAAAAAAAAGACTGTTGTCTCTTGAAAATGATCAGGCCCATGGGAATAGAGTGGAAAATAAAGAAAACCCCAAGCAATGGACAATGAAGAGTGAGACAAAGTGCTCTTCAACAAGGAAGAACAGGACTATATTTCCTTGACTCAAAACAGCTCTCTTCTTAAAAAAGTCATTTTTGTAAGGGGCATTTGTGGGATGGTAAAACAGGAAGGAAATAGAAAGGTGGAATCCAGATCATTTAAATCAACCTGATGAGCAAGATACCATCATCAATAATCTCATCGACTCCGGAGGCGGAGGCAAGATGATCACAAGCTTAAGGCTTGCCTCAGCATCTTAGCAAGGCCCTAAGCCACTTAGCGAGTCTCTGTCTCAAATAAAAAGGGCTGGTGATGTGGCTTGGTGGTTAAGCACCCCTGCTTTCAATCCTTAGTACCAAAAAAATAAAAATAAAAAATAAAAAAAATAAAAAAATCATCAGATCATCCTCACAGCCTGAAAAACACCAGTGGAATGGTCAGTCAGTGACAGTTAACATCCGCGAGAGGCAGTGTCAAATAGATCTATCTTAACTACTGGGGTGAGTATGAGATTTCAAGGCTCTGGAGTGATTGAGGAGAGTGGAGGATTTGGGGGTGAAAGGTGCTTTGAGGGGACATACATGCTTGGATTTCAGGGTGAAAGATTTGGAATTGCGGGCATTGAATCAAAGCTAAGGTGAGATTTAGTCCCTCTGGTTGGGCTCTGGGGTCAGAGGAGTCATGATGGGATCTGTGCTCTGGAGGGTGGGATATGAATAGTCATCATGAAGGTTGATTTGATACTGATTCTAATATGTGGCTATGTTCTTTCATCTTAAGTCTAGAAAGGATTTGCACACATGAAATGCATGTTCAGTTTGGACCCAAAGGGCTCACATATAACTGCATCAAAATGGGAACTCTAGGCTATATAGGAGGATGAGGGTAGGGCCATGCCCCTTGCTTTTCAAACCTTGATGTAAGTCCCAGTGTTTAGTTAGCCTACCCATAAAGTCATTCTGCATTAGATGTCAGAGATTTAAGAGTCCAGAACACCCCTTCTTCAAACAACTTTTATATTTGCATCAGTACCACATAATAGTTCTCTTAAAATTTTAAAATTAGTTTTAGCTTTGTCTCTTCAGGTGATACATCTTAAATTTCTTAAATACAGGATTGTTTTTCAGATCTTTTGCATTTCTCCAAGTGCATTTTTCTTTATTAGGTTATTATAATTTTTTACCCATATTTTTCTAAATGAAAGAGCTGGTAGGGTGTTTCTTTCAGTGATGTTTCATAGAGCTGTAGTGAATCCACTGAATTGCATATGATGGAAGGGAAGGGAAAGGATCTTTGATTTTATATACTTAGTATTTCCTGTGAAGAAAGAATTGTCCTAAAAATTTCAGGAAATCATGGGGGTGTTTTGCTGCTGATGATCAAATTTATTCTTATAACCAATTAAATGTGGGTAACTTTTCATTGAAGGACTACATTTCTAAGCTATGTTCTTTATGTATTGATTTCTTTATGAATAAATTCTTAATGAATTTTTGATCTCATATGAAGCAACTTAAAAATTAAATTTGTTTCTTTTTCTTACTTTGTTCATGATAACTATTTTTTTTTAAATTGTGCCTCTTATTGTTAGAATCATTATTCAAAAGATTGCCCATATGTTCTTCAGACTCTTAGCCTAGGAGAAACAGTGTGGAAAGGGAAAATCTCCTCCCACATTCCTTACGAATTCCACATGGAATTGATTATATGTTTAGATGGACGCATGTTTCCCTTAACCATGGATCACATCAAATCTGACACTAAGCAAAGTATTACTTTAAATAGGGTTTGGAAGCAATTAAGGTCTGGTGGGTTATTTCAGAAATTCTTTAACCAGAGTTACCTTTCAACTTTATATTATCTGGGAAGAAAAAGTAACTCTTCCCTGCCCTCTATGCCCTTCCAGTTAGAAGGCTAGAGATCTTGCAGTCCTATACCATACCATTTAGCACCATACAATGGGCCCTCTATATCTTTAGGTCACATCTGAGGACAACCATAGATCAAATATTCCGGAAAAAATTGCATCTGTAGTGAACACAAACAGACATTTTTTTTGGTCTTTATTCCCTGAACAATAGAGAATAACAACTATTACATGAAATTTATATTGTATTAGGCATTTTAACTAAACTGGAGATGACTTAAATTTTACAGGAGAATGGGTATGGGTTATATGTGGATACTATGCTATTTTACACGAGGAATCCAAGCATCCTTAGATTTTGGTATCTTAGAAGGTCCTAGAACCAATCCCCTGTGGGAAACCACAGGCTATCATGAAGGGAATACACACAAAATTTATCACTGGTACATTAAAAAAGGAGGAAAGACAATAAAGATAGCACTGTTTAATCCACAGCAAATTGTGGAGCTATATATCAGTAGTAAAAGAAATATAGCACTTTACCTGGAAAAAAATATCTCGTTGGTTTGTGGGAGTAGGTTTTTGCTCCAATTGCTCTCATACACACATAACCGCAGGCTGCCCTGTGTGTAAAAGAAGAAAGAACAAAAGGGCGCTAGGCAATGGATGAGGAAGAAAAAAGAAAGAAAAAAACGGAGAATCAAGAAGAAAATTTAAAATTGACCAAATAGAAAGAGGAGAAAATTAAAAGGAGGGTGTGTGTACATGTATAATTTGTAGGGCTACAGTTTGTGAATTTTTTCTTTCTTTTATTTAAAATTTTTGTTGTTGTTGGTGTTGTTGTTGTTGGTGGTGGTTGTGTGGTGGGGTGTATTCAGTGTTGAACCCAAGGTCTCACACATGATAGGCAAATGCTCTTCCACCAAGGTACATTTCTACCCCTTGCCAGACTGGCCTCAAACTTGTGTTCCTCCTGCCTCAACCTTCCTAGTAGCTGGGATGACAGCATCTGGCAGTTTGTGAACTACTGAGAGAAGAGTTATCTGAAATTTGATAGTAAGGTATGACAGCAGATGTACAAGATGGTGGCAACTCATTGTCCCCATGTGTTAAATGGATTCAAACAGCCCAGTTGGTTGCAGTTTTCAGTGGAGGCCTCGTAATTCGATTGGGAGGTGAAATTGTTATAAACTAATATGAATTAGTGCTGTGTTAAACGTTTCCCTGATAAAGCAGTCATGTTGAAACAGATTCCCATCTTCAGATGAAATGTTCTACCAGAGTCAACTAGAGATACCACATTCATGCACAGCCCATGTTGGCAAACTCCAATCCAGTGTGTCAGATCAGGCCCGACATTAGGCATCAATGCTGAATTCCAGTTTAAGGTTTTATTAAGTTCTTAGGTTACAAGGGATATTGAGGATGGGAGCCTTACGAGCAATTTGTAGATACGTGTGATGGGGGTGGGATCCGTGGAGGTAGGAAGTATATGTTGGATGTGGGGAGCAGGGAAGGTGGGTTCATCTAGGCACATAATCTGTCTATATAAATCTTTCTAAGCTATGTCAAGATGGTCCAGGGAAACTCTTTGGGGAATAAGATTATCAAATTTGTTCCCAGTGATAGTAAATGTATGCTCGGTAAATGTATGGAGAAATTCCAATAGGTAGCAGAGAGAAAGAGCAGATGCTGTCCTAATTTTCTGCTTCTATTTTTTTTCTGGGATTTAGTTGCAATTCACAGCATTTGGTTCCTGTGAATCCATAGAATTAGGCCCATGTTATCTGTCAAAGGGAAGTGAATTAAGAGAATCTTCAATTCACTAAAAACAGTAACTTTGAAAATTAAATGAAACCCTTGAAAGTGCTTGCCTATTAAACACAGTGATCACAATAAAATAAGTTTTATTGGGTTCTTGGAATATGCTGAGAACTACACTGATTTTTTTTTGTAGCCTATTTTATTTAATGTTTCCAATCATTTGAGTTAGGCTTTGTTATAACTTTTTTTTTTTTTTTTTTATAGATAAGAGTATTTCAGCCTGCACCACACTGACAAGTAGCAGAGTTGGGACTTCAATCCCAAGTCAGTGTGTGCACACTGACTTCTTTGGCCTTACAAGTGGTATTTCTGTAGGTTTCACAGTCTACCATGTATGTATTCCATATATACATATATAATGAAATTCCCTTCTTCTTCTTCTTCTTCTTCTTCTTCTTCTTATTCTTATTCTTATTCTTATTCCAGGGATTGCACCCAGGGGCTCTTAACCACCAACCCACATCCCTAGTCCTTTTTATGTTTGAGACAGGATCTTGGTAAATTGCTTAGGGTCTTTCTAAGTTGCTGAGGTTAGTTTTGAACTTAAGATCCTCCTGTCCGGCTTCCCAAACTTCTGGGATGACCACCACACCTGGCTCCATTCCTTAGTTTTAAAACAGTACAACAACAACGACAACAAAAGAATTTAAACAAGAAAGCCTACAAAAGAATAAATTTAAAAAGTGAAAATCAACTTTTAAATTTTATTTCAGAATTTTTTTTGTATTGGTGCTCTACCACTGAGCTACATCCCCACTCCTTTTTATATTTTATTTTGATACAGTCTTACTGAGTTGCCATGGCTGATGTCAAACTCGTGATCCTCCTGGGATTATAAGCATGAGACTTTGTGCCCAGCCTCCAAAGTTTTATATTACAAGAATTTGGATTGCATGACTTGGAAACATATCTATTTTATACACTTGTAGAAGTTTTTTGTTTTTTTTTTAATCTATGTGTAGTTTTTAAGGGCTTTGCCATCTTGTGTATACATTATTGTCTTCCTAAAATTACACTAATTGCAGGTAATGAAATCAATTTTTAAATTGTTTGGCTTCATCTGTTAGGCTATTAAGACATTAACATTCATTATTTTTCAGAAATGGATAGAGTAATCATGTTTTCAAACATCCAGTTAAACATATGTGTGATAAAAGTGAATGTTATGCTGTACCAAAGGCAACACATTAATTTTAAATCCTTAGTTACACATTTGTTAAAATCATTTCCTATTTTATTATCTTTGCTCTAGATTCTAACTTAGAGCAGATATTTATAGTAAAAGATTTCTATTCAAACTAAATATATTTTTAAAGGAAAATATTTTTCTTCAAGTAGCTCTAGGTAACAGTTTGTTTTATTTCCTTTGTTTTATAAATCTATTGTTTTTCCCAGACATTTGGTTCTGATGAGAGGATTAAAAATGGGAGATCTTAAAAAAAACAACAGCAGAAGACCTTGCTTCTTCCTCTCTTCCTTTGGAAGTCCTCCAGCACTGGCTACCCCACTCAGTTCCTCCAGAGGGAATATTGCTGCCGGTAGTTCTCAAGTGGGTGACAGAGCTCTTCTGTCAGCAGCCTCAGTCAGGGGCCAAAGAAATTAGCCACCCTAGAGACGTCTTCCTGCCCTGAAGGCCTGAAGCAAACTTGGTTCATTCCACAATGTCATGGGAGAAAAATAAGAGTGTCAGGTGAGATCTAATCTTTCACAAAGGAACAAGTTGTTCAGAAAAACATGATAGTATGAATTTTGTGATAAAGGTTTGAGTTGTAGTGAAATCAAGTCAATGGCCACGTATCTGGAGTTGGTGTTTTTCTCTATCTGAGAAAGGGCTAGCGTTTCTCTCAGTGACTTGTCCACTTTTCCAGGCTTGACCACTAGTTGAGGCATTTGTTGACTATCCTGGCATTACCATTTAACTTGTCCAGGTAGGTGGAAAAATGGTGCATTACGAAAATAACAAAAAGCTGGTAGCTCAACTGGAGAATTAATTTTCATCTCTACTTCTCTACTCATCCCCTCCTGTCTTTTTGGCCTCACCCACAGACCTAAGTCCATGCTCACACTTAATGTGAATGTCCCCAGCCTGTGGCACGTGTTAAGCAACACACTTGTGGGTGCTGTGTTGAAGCCCTCCACATCCTAGCATGCGTCCTTACAAATCTTCTGAGTTCCATCAACAACTGCGTGGGAAGGGATTGAGACTTATAATTTCTTCAATCTCTAAATAATGATTAGCCTCACCCTATCTTTTGAAAATAAATTTTAAAAAGCACAATGATATCTACAGCAGGATCTTCCCATCACCACAGAGATTGTAATGGATGGATGGGATGGGAAAAGAGGGAGTTTCACAGGCCAACTTTTGTGTGTACTGAAGAAAATAAAAAGTGTCTTGCTGATTTAAAGTCATTGGGTATGTCAAACATATCAAGACCCAAAATGTAAAAGAAATTGAAGAAGACCTTACAAGATGGAAAGATCTCCCATGTTCTTGGATAGGCAAAATTAATATTGTCAAAATGGCCATACTACCCAAAGCACTATATAGACTCAGTGTGATTCCAATTAAAATCCCATCATCATTCCTTATAGAAATGGAAAAAGCAATCATGAACTTCATTTGGAAACATAAAAAACCCAAAATAGCCAAAGCCAACCTTAGCAAGAAGAGTGAATACAATACAATACAATGCAATACCAGACAAATTATACTACAAAGCTATAGTAACAAAAATGGCATGGTATTGGCACAAAAATAGACATGTAGACCAATGGTACAGAATAGAAAAAACAGAGACAAAACCACATTAATATAGTTATCTCATACTAGACAAAGGCACCAAAAACACACCTTGGAGAAAAGATAACTTTTTCAACAAAAGGTGCTGGGAGAATTGGAAATCCCCCTTGCAGCAAAATGAAAATAAACCCCCATCTCTCACCATGCACAAAACTCAATTCTAAGTGGACCAAGGACCTAGGGATTAGACCAGAGACTTTGTGCCTAATAGAGGAAAAAGTAGGTCCAAATCTTCATCATGTTAGAGTAGGCCCTGACTTCCTTAACAAGACTCCCATAGCGCAAGAAATAAAATCAAGAATTAATAAATGGGATGGACTCAAACTAAAAAGCTTGTTTTGCTGAGAAGCAAAAAACAAACAAACAAACAAACAAACAAACAAAAAAACAATCAATGAGGTGAAGAGAGAGCCGACATTTTGGAAGAAAATTTTTTCCACACATACATCAGATAGAGCACTAACCTCTAGGATATATAAAGAACTCAAAATACTTAACACCAAAAGAAGTAACAACCCAATCAATAAATGGGCCAAGGTGCTGAACTGACACTTCTCTGAAGAAGATATATATTCTATCGACAAATATATGAAAAAATATTCAACATTTCTAGTAATATGAGAAATGCAAATCAAAACTACAAGATTTCATCTCATGCCAGTCAGAATGGCAGTTATCAAGAACACAGACAACAATAAATGTTGACGAGGATGTGGGGAAAAAGGCACACTCTTACATTGTTGGTGGGACTGCAAATTGGTGCAGCCAATCTGGAAAGCAGTAGGTAGATTCCTTAGAAAACTTGGAATGTTCTCAAAATACTGGCCAGAGCAATTAGACAGACGAAAGAAATTAAAAGCATAAAGATAGGAAAAGAAGAACTTAAATTATCACTATTTGCAGATGACATGATTCTATACCTAGCAGACCCAAAAGGGTCTACAAAGAAACTATTAGAGATAATAAATGAATTCAGCAAAGTGGCAGGTTATAAAATCAACACGCATAAATCAAAGGCATTCCTGTATATCAGCGACAAATCCTCTGAAATGGAAACGAGGACAACCACCCCTTTTACAATATCCTCAAAAAATAAAATACTTGGGAATCAACCTAACAAAAGAGGTGAAAGATTTATACAATGAAAACTACAGAACCCTAAAGAGAGAAATAGAAGAAGATCTTAGAAGATGGAAAAATATACCCTGTTCATGGATAGGCAGAACTAACATCATCAAAATGGCAATATTACCAAAAGTTCTCTATAGGTTTAATGCAATGCCAATCAAAATCCCAAATGCATTTCTTATAGAAATAGATAAAGCAATCATGAAATTCATCTAGAAAAATAAAAGACCCAGAAAAGCAAAAGCAATTCTAAGCAGGAAGAGTGAAACAGGCAGTATAGGGTTACCAGACTTCAAACTATACTACAGAGCAATAGTAACAAAAACAGCATGGTACTGGTACCAAAACAGGTGGGTGGACCAATGGTACAGAATAGAGGACACAGAGACCAATCCACAAAATTACAACCATCTTATATTTGACAAAGGTGCTAAAAGCATGCAATGGAGAAAAGGTAGCATCTTCAACAAATGGTGCTGGGAAAAATGGAAATCCATATGCAACAAAATGAATCTGAATCCCTTTCTCTTGCCATGCACAAAAGTTAACTCAAAATGGATCAAGGAGCTTGATATCAAAACAGAGACTCTGCGTCTGATAGAAGAAAAAGTAATCTACATATTGTGGGGTCGGGCTCCAAATTCCTTAATAGGACACCCATAGCACAAGAGTTAAAAACAAGAATCAACAAATGGGACTTACTCAAACTAAAAAGTTTTTTTTCTCAGCAAGAGAAACAATAAGAGAGGTAAATAGGGAGCCTACATTCTGGGAAAAAATTTTTACTCCTCACACTTCAGATAGAGCCCTAATATCTAGAGTATACAAAGAACTCAAAAAATTAAACAATAAGAAAACAAACAACCCAATCAACAAATGGGCCAAGGACCTGAACAGACACTTCTCAGAGGAGGACATACAATCAATCAACAAGTACATGAAAAAATGCTCACCATCTCTAGCAGTCAGAGAAATGCAAATCAAAACCACCCTAAGATACCATCTCACTCCAGTAAGATTGGCAGCCATTATGAAGTCAAACAATAACAAGTGCTGGCGAGGATGTGGGGAAAAGGGTACACTTGTACATTGCTGGTGGGACTGCAAATTGGTGAGGCCAATTTGGAAAGCAGTATGGAGATACCTCGGAAAGCTGGGAATGGAAACACCATTTGACCCAGCTATCCCCCTTCTCAGTCTATTCCCCAAAGACCTTAAAAGAGCATATTATAGGGATACAGCTACATCGATGTTCATAGCAGCACAATTCACAATAACTAGACTGTGGAACCAACCTAGATGCCCTTCAATAGATGAATGGATAAAAAAATGTAGCATTTATACACAATGGAGTATTACTCAGCACTAAAAAATGACAAAATCATGGCATTTTCAGGGAAATGGATGGCCTTAGAGCAGACTATGCTAAGTGAAGCTAGCCAATCCCTAAAAAACAAATGCCAAATGTCTTCTTTGATATAAGGAGAGCAACTAAGAACAGAGCAGGGAGGAAGAGCATGAGAAGAAGATTAAGATTAAACAGGGACAAGAGGTGGGAGGGAAAGGGAGAGAGAAGGGAAATTGCATGGAAATGGAAGGAGACCCATTTTGTTATACAAAATTACATATAAGAGGAGTGAGGGGAAAGTGGAAAAAAAACAAACAAGAGAGAGAAATGAATTACAGTAGATGGGGTAGAGGGAGAAGATGGGAGGGGAGGTGAGGTGAGGTGAGGGGGGATAGTAGTGGATAGGAAGGGCAGCAGAATACAACAGACACTAGTATGACAGTATGTAAAAACGTGGATGTGTAACTGATGTGATTCTGCAATCTGTATACGGGGTAAAAATAGGAGTTCATAATCTACTTGAATCAAATGTATGAAATATGATATGTCAAGAGTTTTGTAATGTTTTGAACAACTAATAAAAAAACCCCCACCATTTGACCCAGCTATCCCACTCCTTGGTCAATACCCTAAGGACTTAAAATCAGCATACTGAATGTAATGAAGCCATATCAATATTTATAGCAGCTCAATTCACAATAGCTAAACTGTGGAAGCAAACTAGATGCTCTTCAGTAGATGAATGGATAGAGAAACTATAGTATATATACACAATGGAATATTACTCAGTTTTAAAAGAGAATAAAATTGTGGTATTTGCTGGTAAATGGATGGAGTTGGAGAATATTATGCTAATTAGAAGTGAGCCAATCCCCCCAAACCAAAGGCCGAATGTTCTCTCTGATAAGTGGATGCTGATCCATAATGGAGGGAGGTATGGGAACAATGGAGGAACTCTGATAGGGCAAAGGGGAAGGAGGGGGGTGAGGCATGGGGACAAGATGGTGTAATGGGTTGGACTTCATTACCCTAGGTACACATATGACTGCACATATGGTGTGATGCTACATCATGTAAAACCAGAGAAATGAAAAGTTGTGCTGCAATTGTATACAGTGAATCAAAATGCACTCTGCTGTCATATATACCTAATTAAAAATAAATATATTGGACTGGGAATGTGGCTCAAGCGGTAGTGCGCTCGCCTGGCATGTGTGTGGCCCGGGTTGGATCCTTAGCACCACATACAAACAAAGATGTTGTGTCCCCCGAAAAAACTAAAAATAAATATTAAAAATTCTCTCTCTCTCTCTAAAAAATAAATAAATTAATTAATGAAAATATCAATAATGTAGAAGAAGGCTGTCTTTATTTATTAAATATTACCTTTTATATATTAACTATTTAGCAAATAAACACGGCTCCCAGATGAAGGAGAGAACTGTAAGCTGCTGAGGCCAATTTGAAATTCAGGATCATTTTACACACTAGACAGTTCATGGACTACATTTATTCTATAGATTTTTCAATAAACAAGTGTCCTTTCTCCCGAGGGCAACTGTAATTGTGGGTATCTCCGAAGATCACAACTGAATTTAATATCTGCTTTATTTTACTCCTTTAGTAACATAAAGGAGTTACTAAAGGAGTAAAAGCGTTGAACTCAGAGTCTCATGCATACTAGGAAAGAGGTCTAACACTGAGTTATACTTCTGGCCCTGAATATATGCTATTAAAAAACATAGTGCTCTATGAAAAAGCAATTATGAGGAAACCAAGAAACTTTCTTGAACACTGCCTATTGGTGATTATAAGAATTACTGCTGATTTTTTAGATTATATAAAGGGATTTTGATTATGTTCAAAAGGTCCTTATTATACATTTTAAAAATAATATACTATATCTATTAAGTAATATATAAAGTAATATGACCATATTGTTTTAATATATCTTACACTGTATTATAACTATATTTGCTATCTATTTAATATAGATAAATGTCAATGAATGAAATGCTATAATATCCAGGTTTGCTTTAAAACTATCCTGGTATGTGCGGGTGGTGATAGATTCAGACTGGGAGTGGCTGTGATTTATGAAACAGCCATGGATTGACAATTATCAAAGTCAGCTGATGGGCATGGGATATTAAATTTTCTTTTTTCAAATGTATGTTTAAATTTTTCAATAACAAACATTTTAAGAACCATGTCTCGGATGTGTGTGTAGATAGTGTGCTTCTAGTCAGCATTAATTTTTTTTTTTTAGTACTGGGGATTGAACCCAGGAATTTGTTTAACCATTAAGACACTTCCCTAGCCCATTTTTTTTTTTTTTTTTTATTTTGAGACAGAGTCTCACTAAGTTGTTTAGGACTTTGCTAAGTTGCTGAGGCTGACCTTGAACTTGTGATGCTTCTGCCTCAGCCTCTGAGTTGCTGTGATTACAGTCGTGTGCCACGGCACCTCGCTGTAGTCTGCATTCTTAACTATTGTGTGATACTAGGAGGTATCAGAATAATAAAATGGGTCTAGTTCTTTCACATGATTATGAACTCATAAAGACTAACTAGAAATTTGTCTAATTTGGTTAATACAGAAAGTTCTATACAAATCAGGCCTTAAGCCTAAAATTAATGAACTTCATCATTCAACAACAGACAAAAGATAACTCATCCCACACGAATGGGTGGAAGTGTCAGAGCTGGTCTTCACTATGAGGAGAGTAAACTCTATTAGTTTCCTTGGGCCTTCAGGGCCACCATACCAACCTAGCACAGACCACGTTGCTTGAGAAACAGAAATGTACTCCTTATACTTCTGGAGGTGGGTGCCTAAGGTGAGCGTTGTGTACACTGAAGCACCTCCGTAGGCTTACAGATGGCCACCTCAGTGTGTCCACGTACCATCTCTGTTGTCCATGTGTGTCCCTAATATCCTAGGGAGATTTTTTTTGTCCTAATCTCCTCTTCTTTTGAGGCCAGTCAGATTAGATTGGGACCCATTATAATGGCTTCCTCTTCACATAATTATTTGTTTGAAGGTCCTATCTCCAAATATAGTCACGTTGGGAGGTACTGAAGCATAGAACTTCAACATGTGATTTTGGGGAGATATAATTTATCTTTGAGAAATACTAATTTTCCTTTGTTCCTCACATAGAATGCCCAAGTAGTAGTAGACCTGGACCCCAAGCTTTATTTTTTTTTTGAAAGGCAGGATGGAGCATGAACTTCCCTATTAGAGTACTAATGGTATAAATCCTGATTGGATTTCTTTATCCCATTTTTCACTTTGGGCTCTGTGGGCTTCCATTTTCCTGTTGATAAAAGTCTGTGTAATAGCTACCTGAGGATGAGAGGAGATCAACTATGTAAAATGGCTGGGGTAATGATGTGGGCGGTCAGTCAGTTCCACTTCTCTCCTTAAGGCAGGTCAAGGTTCCCATTACTATCAAGGCAAGACATCTTCCATGACTCCGCTATGAGAATCCAACAGACCAATCCCAAGGGAAAGAAAATACCAAGGGAGGTATTTGGAGTAGTTGAAATCCTACTTTTAGATGTACCGTGGATTACTTAGGCTTTTGGCTAAATATTAGACTGGCAACTAGTAATCATTGAGATCCCTTTATTTTGGAGAAGGTTATTCAGTTTAGGAACAGAATATAAGGTATCAGGGAGCAGAGATAAGGGGTGAGAGTCGTGTGGGAAATTAAGGGTCTAATTAAATGGCGCGGGAATAAACTAATGTAGAGAAATCAGTTACTAGGACACAGCGAACAGGGTGTCTATTGGTAGGTACCAATAGTGGTCTGCCATTTGAGAATAAATAATGAGCATATTTGGAGCATAATTGTTGCTCACACACTTTGCCCCTTTATCTCATCATAGAAATAATAGACTACATACATATTTAATCGATTGTTTATCATCATGTTTATTTGGTTTTCAGATCGATTCTATAAAATTTCGTGTTGGTGGTAGTGTGGTTGTAGTGATAGTGGGATCAGACACAGGGCCCAGCACAGGCTAGGTAAGTGCTCTACCATGAAGATACATTTCCAGCTCCTAAAATACATTTTTGATGATATCTGTTATGGTTTAGATTTGAATGTCCTCCAAAGATCATGTGCTAAAGGTTTGGTTCTCAGCTGATATCACTATTGAGAATCCTCGGAAATATTAGCAGATAGGGCCTGGTTGGAGGAAGTAGGTAAAAGGGTATGTGCCTTTGAAAGATTTATTTTGTTCTGGGGCCCTTCCTCCCCCTCCCTCCCTCCCTCCCTCTCTCTCTCTCCCTCCCTCCCCCCCTCTCTCCTGGCTACCCTGAGGTGAGCAGCTTTGCTCTGTTATGCCCTTTCACCATGATGCCCTAACTTACCACAGGCCTAGAAACAACAGAGCCAGCCAAACACGAATTGAAACCTCTGAATCTATGAGCCAAAGTGAATTTTTTTCTTCTCTAAGTTGTTTTTCTCAGGTATTTTGTCACAGCAATGAGAATCTGAGGAACACATTATCTTTTTTTCCCTTTTCACTATCATAGTAATTTAGAGCTGAGCTGCATGAAGAAAAACTTGAAAAGTTAAGTAGAAAATTCAAACAGATTGTCTACTGGTAATTTTCCACTACCTAAGAGAAAAATGTCCCTTTCCCCCCAAACCACCCAGTACTTATTCTTATCACTAATGTACATAACATGATTGATATTGCATATCTGCTAAGTAAACATTGCTTTAACATTTTTCACTACTTTTGCTCAAATAGCCCTGAGTAAATGTAGGATCTGGCAGAAGGTGCTAGAGTTGTGGCACTGTTCCAAAGCCAGAGCTTTGTTGCTCAACATGAAACTCTCAGAACTTTGGCATGGTGAGTTTTTTCTTTTTTCCTTAAAAATTCTTTTACTGGAGATTTCACCTTCACTATTCACAAAGCTCTATGGCCTTTCACTTGTGGCTAAAGGAAGCCAAACAAATGAGGATACTTTTAAGTGTTAATGGGGTAATTATTTAAAAAAATACTATATATGTGAATAATATCCAGTAGTTGATGAAGTATTTTCATCTATACACACACAGCTATGCATACATACCACCTGGTAGTAATAAGAATTCCCTGTAACAGTAACAATGTTCACTTTCTAAGAAAGAAGAAAATATCACCCCTTTACTATATATATTTTTTCTTTTCTTTTCTCTCTTTTTTTTTTTTTTTGTGCTGCTGGGGATCAAACCCAGGGCCTTGTGCATTCGAGACAAGCACTCTACCAACAGAGCTATAGCCCCAGCTCCCCCTTTACTGTATTTTTATAAATATCTTCATATTCACTGATATTCACATTTTGAGAGAATTTTTAAACCTTTAAGTCACAGTTGTGTTATTATTCAATGAAGGAGAGCCATCTTCATTTTTTTCTACAATGTCAGGTAGAATTCAAAGATGTTTAGATTTCCATGTTCTACACATGGAACCAAACGTACGCAGTACTTTTCTTGATACAGTAGGAAATTAAATAGAATCTGTGACACATCTTGAATTATCTATCTTAAAAATTTTTATTTCACCTTCTCCATGTCAAAAATAGATGCATGTATATATTGAACATATCTTCCAATGTTTATAAAGTTTTTCATCACAATTGCTTTCTTAATGATAATTTTTAAAAATAAAGCTTAATGAAGTGCTTAAAGAAACCTCTCACTTGGTGTGGTGGTGCATACCTGTAATTCCTGCCACTTGGGAGGCTGAGGCAGGAGGATTGCTAGTTCAAAGTCAACCTCAGCAACTTAGTGAAGCCCTAAGCAACTCAGCAAGACCCTGTGTCAAAATAAAAAAATAAAAAAAGGTCTGGAGATATGGCTCAGTGGTTAAGCACCCCTGGGTTCAATCCCTGGTACCAACCAACCAACCAACCAATCAAGAAGAAACTCCTCTCAAATGCTGACCCATATTGCTCACAATGAAATCATTAATTCCCTAAAGAACAATTAAAAACGTAATACACAAATAGTATTTTATTTTTTAATTAAAAAATTTTGTTTACCAGGGATTGAACTCAGAGATCTCAACTTCTGGGTCACATCCCCAGCACTTTTTAAATATATATATTTTTATTTAGAAAAAAGGTCTTGCTGAGTTGCTTAGGGTCTCACTAAATTGCTGATGCAGGCTCTGAACTCAAAATCCTCCTGCCTCAGCCTCCTGAGCTTCTGGTATTACAGGTAGGCTCCAGCACACCAAACCCAGTAATAATTAAACAGGTTGAGTATAAATACTCATGATTGGAAAGGGAGATAGATTTGTTATGGTTTGAATCTGGTGTCCCACAAAAGCTCATGTGTGAGACAATGCAAGAAGGTCTGGAGGAGAAATGACTGGGCTATAGTCTTATTCTAATCACTCAATTGATCCCTAATGGGGTTAACTGAGTGGTAAGGGGGGGGCAGGTGGGTGGGGCTAGAGGAAGTAGTTCATTGGGGGCGTGGCTATAGGGTACTTATTTTGTATCCAGAGAGTGGAGTCTATCTACTTCTTTATTTATTTATTTATTTATTTATTTATTTTTTATTGGTCGTTCATAACATTACATAGTTCTTAATACATCATATTACACGGTTTGATTCAAGTGGATTATGAACTCCCGCTTTTACCCCGTATACAAATTGCTGTATCACATCAGTTACCCTTCCATTGATTGACATATTGCCTTTCTAGTGTCTGATGTATTCTGCTGTCTGTCCTATTGTCTACTATCCCCCCTCCCCTCCCCTCCCCTCCCCTCCCCTTTTCTCTCTCTACCCCTTCTACTGTATATCATTTCTTCCATTTGTATTCTCTTGTCTTACCCCTCCTTTCCTCTTATATGACATTTTGTATAACCCTGAGGATCGCCTTCCATTTCCATGCAATTTCCCTTCTCACTCCCTTTCCCTCCCACCTCTCATCCCTGTTTAATGTAAATATTCTTCTCAAGCTCTTCGTCCCTACCCTGTCCTTGTTTACACCCCTTATATCAAAGGAGTCATTTGGTATTTGTTTTTTAAAGATTGACTAGCTTCACTTAGCATAATCTGCTCTAATGCCATCCATTTCCCTCCAAATTCTATGATTCTGTCATTTTTTAATGCAGAGTAATACTCCATAGTGTATAAATGCCACATTTTTTTTTTATCCATTCATCTATTGAAGGGCATCTAGGCTGGTTCCACAGTCTTGCTATCGTGAATTGAGCTGCTATGAACATCGATGTAGCAGTGTCCCTGTAGCATGCTCTTGTTAGGGCTTTAGGGAATAGACCGAGAAGGGGAATAGCTGGGTCAAATGGTGGTTCCATTCCCAGCTTTCCAAGAAATCTCCATACTGCTTTCCAAATTGGCTGCACCAATTTGCAGTCCCACCAGCAATGAACAAGAGTGCCCTTTTCCCCGCATCCTCTCCAGCACTTATTGTTGTTTGACTTCCTAATGGCTGCCAGTCTTACTGGAGTGAGATGGTATCTTAGGGTAGTTTTGATTTGCATTTCTCTGACTGCTAGCGATGGTGAGCATTTTTTCATGTACTTGTTGATTGATTGTATGTCCTCCTCTGAGAAGTGTCTGTTCAGGTCCTTGGCCCATTTATTGATTGGGTTATTTGTTATCTTATTGTCTAATTTTTTGAGTTCTTTGTATATTCTGGTTATTAGGGCTCTATCTGAAGTGTGTGGAGTAAAGATTTGTTCCCAGGATGTAGGCTCCCTGTTTATCTCTCTTATTGTTTCTTTTGCTGAGAAAAAACTTTTTAGTTTGAGTAAGTCCCATTTGTTGATTCTCTTTGTTAACTCTAGCGCTATGGGTGTCCTATTGAGGAATTTGGAGCCCGATCCCACAGCGTGTAGATCATAACCAACTTTTTCTTCTATCAGATGCCGTGTCTCTGATTTAATATCAAGCTCCTTGATCCATTTTGAGTTAACTTTTGTGCACGGCGAGAGATAGGGATTCAGATTCATTTTGGTGCAAATGGATTTCCAGTTTTCCCAGCACCATTTGTTGAAGATGCTATCCTTCCTCCATTGCATGCTTTTAGCCCCTTTATCAAATATAAGATAGTTGTAGTTTTGTGGATTGGTTACTGTGTCCTCTATTCTGTACCATTGGTCCACCCGCCTGTTTTGGTACCAGTACCATGCTGTTTTTGTTACTATTGCTCTGTAGTATAGTTTGAAGTCTGGTATCGCTATACCGCCTGATTCACACTTCCTGCTTAGTATTGTTTTTGCTATTCTGGGTCTTTTATTATTCCATATGAATTTCATGATTCTTTTATCTATTTCTACAAGATATGCTGTTGGGATTTTGATTGGCATTGCATTGAACTTATAGAGAACTTTTGGTAATATCGCCATTTTGATGATGTTAGTTCTGCCTGTCCATGAGCAGGGTATGTTTTTCCATCTTCTAAGGTCTTCTTCTATGTCTTTCTTTAGGGTTCTGTAATTTTCACTGTATAATTCTTTCACCTCTTTTGTTAGGTTGATTCCCAAGTATTTTATTTTTTGGGGGGATATTGTGAATGGAGTAGTTGTCCTCATTTCCATTTCAGAGGATTTGTCGCTGATATACAGGAATGCCTTTGATTTATGCGTGTTGATTTTATATCCTGCCACTTTGCTTAATTCATTTATTAGCTTTAATAGCTTCTTTGTAGACCCTTTTGGGTCTGCTAGGTATAGAATCATATCATCTGCAAATAGTGATAATTTAAGTTCTTCTTTTCCTATTTTTATGCCTTTAATTTCTTTTGACTGTCTAATTGCTCTGGCCAGTGTTTCGAGGACTATGTTGAACAGAAGTGGTGAGAGAGGGCATCCCTGTCTTGTACCAGATCTTAGAGGGAATGCCTTCAATTTTTCTCCATTCAGAATGATGCTAGCCTGTGGCTTATCATAGATTGCTTTTACAATGTTGAGGTATGATCCTGTTATCCCTAATTTTTCTAGCGTTTTGAACATAAAGGGATGCTGTACTTTGTCGAATGCTTTTTCTGCATCTATTGAGATGATCATATGGTTCTTATTTTTAAGTCTATTGATGTGGTGAATAACATTTATTGATTTCCGTATATTAAACCAGCCTTGCATCCCAGGGATGAATCCTACTTGATCATGATGTATAATTTTTTTGATATGTATTTGAATCCGATTCGCCAGAATTTTATTGAGGATTTTTGCGTCAAGGTTCATTAGAGATATTGGTCTGTAGTTTTCCTTCTTTGAAGTGTCTTTGTCTGGTTTCGGAATCAGGGTGATGTTGGCCTCGTAGAATGAATTTGGAAGTTCTCCCTCTTTTTCTATTTCCTGAAATAGCTTGAAAAGTATTGGTGTTAGTTCCTCTTTAAAGGTTTTGTAAAACTCTGCTGTATACCCATCCGGTCCTGGGCTTTTCTTAGTTGGTAGTCTTTTGATGGTTTCTTCTATTTCCTCTATTGTTATTGGTCTGTTTAGGTTGTCTATATCCTCCTGGCTCAATCTGGGCAGATCATAGGACTCAAGGAATTTATCTATGCCTTCACTATCTTCTATTTTATTGGAGTATAAGGATTCAAAGTAATTTCTGATTATCTTCTGTATTTCTGAAGTGTCTGTTGTGATATTGCCTTTTTCATCCCGTATGCTAGTAATTTGGGTTCTCTCTCTTCTTCTCTTCGTTAGCATGGCTAAGGGTCTGTCAATTTTATTTATTTTTTCAAAGAACCAGCTTTTAGTTTTGTCAATTTTTTCAATTGTTTCTTTTGTTTCAATTTCATTAATTTCAGCTCTGATTTTAATTATTTCTTGCCTTCTACTTCTTTTGCTGTTGTTTTGCTCTTCTTTTTCTAGGATTTTGAGATGAAGTATGAGATCATTTATTTGTTGGTTTTTTCTTTTTTTGAGGAATGAACTCCAAGCAATGAATTTTCCTCTTAGAACTGCTTTCAATGTGTCCCATAGTTTCCAATATGTTGTGTCTGTGTTTTCATTTAACTCTAGGAATTTTTTAATTTCCTCCTTGATGTCTTCTAAAACCCATTGATCACTCAGCAACCTATTGTTCATTCTCCAGGTGATGCTTGATTTTTCCTTTCTTCTTTTATCATTGATTTTCAGTTTCATTCCATTATGATCAGATAAGATGCATGGTATTATCTCTACCCCTTTGTATTGTCTAAGAGTTGCCCTGTGACATAGTATATGGTCTATTTTTGAGAAGGTTCCATGTGCTGCTGAGAAAAAAGTGTAGCTACTTGATGTTGGGTGGTATAGTCTATATATGTCAATTAAGTCTAGGTTGTTAATTGTGTTATTGAGTTCTATAGTTTCCTTATTTAACTTTTGTTTGGAAGATCTGTCCAGTGGTGAGAGAGGTGTGTTGAAGTCTCCCATGATTATTGTATGTTGGTCTATTAGACTCTTGAACTTGAGAAGAGTTTGCTTGATGAACACAGCTGCACCATTATTTGGGGCATATATATTTATGATTGTTATGTCTTGTTGGTGTATGGTTCCCTTGAGCAGTATGAAGTGTCCTTCTATATCCCTTTTGATTAGCTTTGGCTTGAAATCTATTTTATTAGATATGAGTATGGACACTCCTGCTTGTTTCCGCGGTCCATATGAGTGATATGATTTTTCCCAACCTTTCACCTTCAGTCTATGTATATCTTTTCCTATCAAATGCGTCTCCTGTAGACATCATATTGTTGGGTCTTGTTTTTTGATCCATTCTACTAGCCTGTGTCTCTTAATTGGTGAGTTTAAGCCATTAACATTTAGGGTTATTATTGAGATATGGTTTGTTCTTCTATCCATATTTGTTTATTGATGTTACTAAACCTGATTTGTTATCCTCTTTGACTACTTTCCCCCCTTTACTGTCCTACCTCCCATTGTTGGTTTTCAATGTTATTTTCCATTTCCTCTTCCTGTAATGTTTTGCCAAGGATTTTTTGAAGAGATGGTTTTCTAGCTGCGAATTCTTTTAACTTTTGTTTATTGTGGAAGGTTTTAATTTCATCTTCTAACCTGAAGCTTAATTTCGCCGGATACACGATTCTTGGTTGGAGCCCATTGTCTTTCAGTGTTTGAAATATGTTATTCCAGGATCTTCTAGCTTTCAGAGTCTGTGTTGAGAGATCAGCTGTTATCCTGATTGGTTTACCCCTAAATGTAATCTGCTTTCTTTCTCTTGTAGCTTTTAAAATTCTCTCCTTATTCTGTATGTTGGGCATCTTAATTATAATGTGTCTAGTTGTGGATCTCTTATGATTTTGCACATTCGGCGTCCTGTAGGCTTCTAGGATTTGGGATTCTGTCTCAATCTTCAATTCTGGGAAGTTTTCTCATATTATTTCACTGAATAGACTGTTTATTCCTTTGGAATGGAGCTCTGTGCCTTCCTGTATCCCAATGACTCTTAAATTTGGTCTTTTGATATTGTCCCATAATTCTTGGATGTTCTGCTCATGGTTTCTTAGCAGACTTGCTGAGCTGTCTATGTTCTTTTCCAGTTGAAATACTTTGTCTTCATTGTCTGATGTTCTCTCTTCTAAGTGATCTACTCTGCTGGCAGTATTCTCAATTGAGTTTTTAAGTTGGTTTATTGTTTCCTGCATTTCTAGAATTTCTATTTGTTTGTTTTTTATTACCTCTATCTCCCTGTGAAATTGATCTTTTACTTCCTGGATTTGTTTGTCAATGTGATCTTTCATTGTCTGATTTTGCTGTCTCATGTCTTCCTTGAGACTCCAGATCATCTGAAGCATATATATCCTGAACTCTTTATCTGATATTCCACCTGTTGCAGCTATTACCTCTTCTAAAGTTGAGTTGACCTGCATTGCCTGTGGTCCTTTCTTTCCTTGTCTTTTCATACTGCTCGCGTTTCTTTCTGCTTGGTGCAACTGTTGTGTTTTGAAATTTACCCCCTATTTATTTATGTTGCTCTTGTATACTTGAAAAGTCTCCCTTGCAGGTGCGGGCGGTGGCTGTGCCCCTACTCCAATTGGGGTGACGTGTCTACCACGCTGGCGGCTCTCTGGGCCTGTTCCGGGAGTGGAAGGCGGCTCTGCTCTGTCCCTATTCCAATTGGGGTGTCGTGACTACCATGCTGGCAGGTCGCTGGGCCTGTTCCGGGCGTGGGCGGTGGGCTTGGCTGGCGGGATTCCGCCTAATGGCAGTCCCTAACCTCCCTGCTTGCTAATTAATGGCTTCTCTGAGGCGCCACGCCTTCTGTAGCTGCGGGGCAGGCCGCGCGAATCAGTTGGCCTGGATCTCCGGGGTCCTGCTGCTGGCTGTTTTGATGTTGCAAGCTGTTGGAGAGTGGTGGTGTATCCTTCAGCTTTCCCGGATGGTGGCCGCTGACTGCCTGGATGGAGTGTCCGAGTTTTGATTTGGCACTCTGAAGGAGAGTGGCGGTGTATCCTTCAGCTTTCCCGGATGGTGGCCGCTGACTGCCTCGGTGGAGTGTCCGCTGTGGGGGATGGGACTGTACCGCTTCCTTCCCCTTCTGAGATCCCGTGCTCGGCCCAAGGGTCCGTGTGGGCTTGGCTGGCGGGATTCCACCTAATGGCAGTCCCTAACCTCCCTGCTTGCTAATTAATGGCTTCACTGAGGCGCCACGCCTTCTGTAGCCGCAGGGCAGGCCACGCGAATCAGTTGGCCTGGATCTCCGGGGCCCTGCTGCAGGCTGTTGGGATCCCTGGCACTCTATCACTTTGATTTTTTCTGCTTGCCCCTCCCCCAGCGCTGGCTAGCCAGGTTTCGTTTTGGCTGCTAGTGGGAGGAGGGGTTGGAGGTCAGGTGTCTCTAGTTTCCCCCTAGTCTTTATGGAGGCTCAGCTTGATACTCCTTCTCCCGGCAAGCCTAGGAGAGATTTTATGCGAATTCCCGCTGTCTGGGGGGTGAGCTGAATGACACCGACCTGTTTTGATGTTGCACTCTGAAGGAGAGTGGCGGTGTATCCTTCAGCTTTCCCGGATGGTGGCCACTGACTGCCTCGGTGGAGTGTCCGCTGTGGGGGATGGGACTGTACCGCTTCCTTCCCCTTCTGAGATCCCGTGCTCGGCCCAAGGGTCCGTGTGGGCTTGGCTGGCGGGATTCCACCTCATGGCAGTCCCTAACCTCCCTGCTTGCTAATTAATGGCTTCACTGAGGCGCCACGCCTTCTGTAGCCGCAGGGCAGGCCACGCGAATCAGTTGGCCTGGATCTCCGGGGCCCTGCTGCAGGCTGTTGGCTCTATCTACTTCTTGATCATCATGTGATCTGGTTCCCTCTGCCACACTATTCCGCCATGCCCTGCAGCACCCTTAGTCCTGAGGAATGGAGCTCACGTTCTATGGGCTAACACCTCTGAAACTGTGAGCCCCCAAATAAACTTTTTCCTACTTTACAATGTGCTGATCTAGTTTTTAAGTCACAGCATCAATGAAGCTTTTACTAAAACAAAATTTAATATCTGTGATTGGAAAGGTAAATAGATTTACACAAACTGGAAATAATTATCATTGTCATCATTTTTTTGTCATCATCATCACCGTCATAATCAGTATCACAAACACTATCAAAATTCTTAATTTTAGGTGCTGTCAGGTAAAACTCTTCAGCAGAATCGTCCTTCCTACAAAAATATCTTAAAATGCTCAAAAAATTTTACAGTAGTCCATTTTTCCTCCTACATGAAGGCAAAACTATTTATCATAAATTTAATTGGATAAATAGAAAGGATTTGAGCAAGAGGCAATATATAAGTTGTTATAACAGAATGGAATATGATGTGAATAAGGGGTCCCAATGCCTGGCTTCTGGATTTGATTTTGCTGTTTAAAATGGTTTGATCTTAGGTAAGCCATTTAACCCTCCCACCTCCATTGCTCAGAGTTTTGGTTTCCACATGTGTGAAGTGGACATCATCTTCCTTCCTTCCTTCCTTCCTTCCTTCCTTCCTTCCTTCCTTCCTTCTTTCTCTCTCTCTCTCTTTTGTAGTCCTGGGGATTCAGCCCAGGGCCTGCGCATACTAAGCAAGTGCTGTTCCACTGAGCTACTTCCTATATGTGACATAGAACCTCAGTTCCTTATTTGGGGACTGTGATGTAGCTCAGTTGTAGAGCACTTACCTAGTATGCAATAGGCCCTGGGGTTCTATCCCCAGCACTGAAAATAAGACACAACCTTGTTCTGCTTACTTCATATCACCCTTCTAAGGTCAAATAAGATTATGCAAGTGAAATACTTTCCATTTTTCCAAATATTATGCAAACATAAGAGATTGCTATTAATTTTTTAAGCTGTGAAAAGCTTGGTGGACTTGCTCAGAAAACCTAAGTCCAAGTTCTAATTAATTCTGCCACTTACTAGCTGGGAGGGGTTGAGCATGTTCGTAAGGACTTTTTCAATCTCTCTGAGAAAGGGATAAAAATGCCTAGTGCATACATAACATATAAAATCTTTGTCAAATTCAAGGTAGTCCAGTTTTCTTCTTGTTTATTACAGATGAAATTAGGCTAAAGTTAAGAAAGAATTTGAGTAAGAGGTCATGTACAGGCTCTTACTGTGTTTTTTAAACTGTAAAAACAATAAAAGAGTTTTTAAAGGTGAAAAACTTCTTGTAAATGTCAAATACTCTTGCTTACAACCTCTGCATTTCTCTGTAGGATGACCTAGTGGTGAGACAGAGCATGAAACAACATCTGAATAGCTCTTCACCTGAGAATGACTCTCAGGTAAGGAGGGAGTCCGCTGGAGATAACTGGGAAAGTCACCAACTAATTCTCTTTGGTGTCACAACTGGGACCCTCTGTTAAAAGCCAGGCAGAGGGGCCTGGGATTGCTTCGTATGAAAGGATGATCTTTCTCCTATTATGAGATGATTTAAAAATTGAACATAGAAGTGAAAATATTTAACGTTCATTTCTTTTTATGAAATAGAACGTGTAGTTGTTAATACAAATCGACATAGCCGTTTTTTCAATCTGATAATTATAGATTCTCGAAAACCTGTTTTATGCTACTTTTTTATGCTACTTTTTATGTTACTCAATCATTACTAATGCTGCTTTTCCTATGGGAAATTCCAAGATTGTTGTGAGAGATATTTGAGCAGCCCCATTAATTCACACTGATTTTTAAACGATTGTGAAAGCTCCAGTGTTTTCCTGGTTGTTTAGTTTTCCTCAGAAAAAAGTTCTTGTGTCTCTCCAGCTCTGTAATCTTCCTGCTTCAGCTCTTTAAATTAACTTTGTGCCAGTAACCAGCCTATTTGGCTTTGGGTATGTTTTAATAACTGTTGTGTTGTTTAGCAATAGAAAGCAGGCAAAGAGTCAGAAGGTCTTCAGCTAGATAGCCTTTTATGGTTGTGAAAGTGCTACAGCTTTCTTCTCCACTTTCTCTGTTCTATTTGTGACAAAAATTACTAAAACGAAAGCAGAATTACAAAGAATCCCAAACATTCAAAGGCTCTATTCATGAAACTCTGGTAGCTTTTCATTATTCATCCAAGGCAGTGTGCATGGTGGACTTCCAAGGTGCCCAGTTGATGTGCATTCCATCTGAGGCTTTGTGTTACCTGTTTTGACAGATTTTTTTTTTTAAGTTAAATTCACACTATTACATATCACCAGTTGTGGTGGCCCAAGAAGAAGAAATAGAGCCATCCCTCTGTGTCTATTAGGATTGGTTCCATGACTCTCTCCCATGCTAAAATCCACAGACGCTGTTTCCCTTATATGAAATGAAATAGTATTTGTATGTAACCTATTCACACTCTCTTTAACATTTTTTTTTTTTTTTTGGTACTGGGGATTGAACCCAGAGGTGCTTAATCGCTGAGCCACATCCCAAACCATATTTTGCATTTTATTTAGAGATAGGGTCTCACTGAGTTGCTTAATACTTTGCTTTATTTATTTATTTATTTATTTATTTATTTATTTTAGTTGTAGATAGATAGCATGGCTTTTTAAATTTTTATGCAGTGCTAAGGATCGAGCCCAGTACCTCACATGTGCTAGGCAAGTGTACAGAAAACCTAAGTCCAAGTTCTAATTGAGCAAATATTTCACTGAGCTACAGCCCCGGCCCGATGCCTTGCTTTCGTTGAGGCTGACTTTGAACTTAAGATCCTCCTGCCTCAGCCTTCCAAGCCACTGGGATTTCAGGTGTGCACCACCATGCCCTGCTGTCTCTTAACATTTTAAAACCTCTCTAGATTACCTATAATACTTAATACAATGTAAATGTTTTATTTACATATATATACAAAAACATTTATATATTCACACATATATATTTACATATATATATATATATATATATATATATATATATATATATTATACTGCATTGGTTAGAGTATAATGACAAAGAAGAAAAGTCTGTACATGTTCAGTACAGATGCAATTCTTTCTCCCGATACATTTGATCCATGGTTTGCTGAATGTAAGGATGCAGAACCCATGCAAATGAAGGGCAAACTTATGTACTTCCTTTAGTTTCTAATGTATTGAGCTTTCTCAACAGGAGTGACTAAAACAAGCAAAGGGAACAAAGAAAAAGAAAAAAAAAACTATGCCAGAGGACACTGATAATTTGACTAGAAAGGATATTTCCAAATCAGTTGCTAGTGAAATAGATTTTTCAGCAGCTAAGTTTGCACACCGACCATTGCCCATCTTAAGGTAATAGCAGTTTAACTCTGAAGGAAACTTCTGGCCTTCCCCTCGGTCAGTTCATGTGCAATGAGTGGGGGCAATGCCAAGTGGGAGTATGGGGGTGTGCTTGAATTCTAGTCATTCAGAGCATTTTATTCTCATGGTTAAGTGATTATTTTAGAAATGTGCATATGAACCAGGTTAATGATACCAATTCCAGGACTTTCTCCAGAACCATCAGAAAAGAAAAGCTCCTTTGATGAGGTTTTTAGGTTAGTAGAATGTAAACCTGATACTGCTGGAAATCCTCATGTAGGGAGAGCTGTGCAAGATTCTATTTCAGGAGACAACAAAGCAAGAGAAAAGGTGACTTGAGTCTTGAAGATATTTCTTGAGCACTGGAATTAGAAGTGTTTGACATAAAACTAATCTTGATTTTGAAAGAACTAACAAGGCTCATCATCAGAGAAAATGCCCGTTTATTGAGAGGAACAGCTCTACATATTTATAGAGCCAAGGGTGGTTTGACAGTTATGACAGTTTAATGGTTGAATGGTTTGACAGTTAGCATGGGGTGCTTTCTGATTGGTGGGTAAGGATCATGTGAATTAGCAGGGCTAGTTTGATTGGTGGGTAAGGATCATATGAGCCAGCAGAGCTAGTCTGATTGGTGGGTAAGGATCATGTGAGCCAGCAAGGCTCACCATTGGATGGCTCACCATTGGATGGCTCACCATTGGATGGCTCTTCTCGGGATGGGGAAGTTAGTCTTTGGAGCAGGCCGACTCCCAACAGATTTTGCAGTTATGTGAGTGAACATATACTCTCTCATTCTTGGCTTAAGTCAATTTTTAAGATAAGTTTTGTGCATGATTAACATTTAAGAAATAGCTAAACTGGTTTCCAAAGTAGTGTACCATTTTGCATCCTCACTAGCTGAATATGAGAGTTTCAGTTTTTCCTGAGTATGGTCTTTTAATTTTAGTCAATTTAATAGGTATATATTGATGTCTTTGGGGGGGCTTTAATTTGCATTTCTGTAATAGCTAATGATATCAAGTATCTTTCCATGTGCTTATTGTCCATCTGTATATCTTTGTGGGTGAAATATTTGCTCGATTATTTTGTCCATCTTCTTATTGAAATTTGTTTTATTAGTGAATTTTTATAATCTTTATATATTCTGGATACAAGTCCTTTAGTAGATATATGCTTTGCCAATATATTTTCTTGGTCTTTGGGTTGTGATTCATTCTTCTAAACAGTGCCTTTTAAAGAGTAGAAGAAATTCTTTTTTTAAAAAAATATGTCATTTAAGTAATTAGGTTCTCCCCCAGGGACTCAATCTCAGACTGAGCTACATCCCCAGCCCCTAACTAATTAGAATTCTTGGTAAGAAATTTAGAATATAGTTTATGAGGGTAAATTAGTTTTTTTGGTACTGAGGATTGACCCTAGGGGCACTCTATTACTGAGCAATAGCCCCAGCCCATTTTTTATTTTGAGACTAAGTTGCCCCAGGTTGGTCTAGAATTGGTGGTTCCCTGTTTCAGCCTCCCAAGTAGCTTGGATTATAAGTGTGCACCACTGCACCTGTAATAAATTCCATTAATTGTACTTGGTCCTGGAGCTGAGGAATAGCTTTGATTTTTGATAAAATTTACAACCTGGTCAACCTAATACTGCTCTGACATCTTATACTTCTTGTTTTTGTTTCAAAGATCTTTAATTTCTGGTGTCTGAGATACTTCTCCTCCTCCTCCTCCTCCTCTTCCTTCCTGCCCACACCCCTCCTCTTCCTCCTCCACTTTATCCTTCTTTTTCTTCCTCCTCCTCCTCTTCCTCCTCTTCCTCCTCCTCCTCCTCCTCCTCCTCCTCCTTCTCCTCTTCCGCTCCTCCTCATCCGCCTCCTCTTTCACCAAGGATTGAACCCAGGGGCACTTAACCACTGAGCTACATCTCCAGCCCTTTTCATTTTTTTTTTTAAATTTTGAGGCAGGTATCACTAAATTGCTCAGGGTCTCACTAAGTTGCTGAGGCTGACTTGGAATTTGCAATTCTCCTGCCTCAGCCTCTTGAGTTGCTGAGATCACAGGCATGTGCCACCATGCCTGGCATGCTGCTGCTTTTTGAAGTATATGTTGGTGAGGTGTTTTGGGTTTTCATGTTCTTGATATAATTTTTGTGGAGGTGGTGATGACAGATTCCTCGTGTGTTCTATACAGAGGAACTTGGCTGAGGGAATGGGGTACAGTCACCATGAGTGAGGCACTGCTTGGTTGCTTCAGGAGAATGGCTCTCTTGCCTCTGGCTTTTGTTGCATTGATTCAAAGATGTTGGAATTTATTGTGGTAATTGATTGAGTTCTTTTTGCAGACAAGATTGATCTTTTGGAAAAATTTTTTAAAGCTTTGTGGGGAGCCAGTCCAGACTAGTATTTACTATAGCTGTAAGTTAGTCCCTCTGCAAAGGTATGCCCATTCTGAGGTCTCTAAAAAATGCCTTGTGTGTTCAACAAAGTTGTTCTGTTGTCTTGTGGGAATTGAGCTTTAGTGAGCTTGGGAGGTTTTTTTTTTTTTTTTTTTTTTGTGTGTGTGTGTGTGTGTGTATAACACATTAGTCATTGTTCTTTACCCATCAGTTAATCTTTCTCTAGTCTCATGAAGTATTACTATATCACCAAAGTATAGAGAAAACATAGTATCACTATATAGGTTCAGATTGATTTTAGCCACACACTTAAACCTTATGCAGATTCATAGAGTATGTTCTGCCTAGCTCTTTGAGTGCTGCCAGTACCTGGATAAATAAGAATGCTTCAGTTAGCAGGCATGCTTAAGTCTCACTCCGGCTCTGCCTTTATTAACCATAGATGTGGTATTTTGGTTGCCTATCTGTTGGTGATATCTTATTTTTCATTTTTCATAGTCTCAGCAAGAGAGAGGGATGCTAATTTTTGAGGCCCTTCTAAAATCCCAGCATTTAATATATGAGTCAGAAGCATTGAGAGATATAGCAAAAAGTAGAGTTTGCAGTTTGCAGAATTTGCCAAAGTAAGAGATACAGAAACTTTTGATATGGTTTTAGTCATTTGTAGTGTGTGGGCAGATTGCTTTCACTTTGTGGAAGGATACAGTACACTAACTTTCCATTGCTATTGCCTTTGAGCACTTGGTCTGTAGCTTATAGGACTGTAGCTTATAGGAGCTTGATGCACAAGTGGTAGTTTCTGTAGATTCAAGGATTTGCAGGGATATAAGACCATTGATGAAGCTTGTGGGAACCAGAGTTGTTTAATAGGAGCACACAAAGGCAAAGAGAACCTTGACAAAATTGCACAGATTCTAGCAAGTAGGCTGTGAACTGGCAATCTTAGATAACAACCATAAAGGTGACCAGAACCACACCTGTGAGCAGATTTCAGGAATGGTCTTAGAATATAGACTGATAGAGCTTTTTTATGCAAACTTAGCTTTTTCTAAGCATATTAGCTGCAGTGTGATATATTAATTCTACAAATATCCTATTGCCTCCTGTACCCATGACATTGATAGTTCTATACCTGATCCTGGGCTTTTTCCAAATGAATGTCTTTGGCCAATGAAATAATAAGGGACATAATACAAGTAGAGATTTCAGAAAGTAGTTAATTGATTCTGCTTCCTCTTTTGGAATTCTGAGCTTTTCTATGAAAACAAGCCTGTATAGTTTAATGAAGCCATGTAAAGCAGAAATACCATCCTAGTGACACTAGCCTAAGTCCCCTAGCCTCTATTTTTTTTCAGTTGACTGTTACCACATGGAGGAATAAAAATGAGAGCATATAACTCAACTCATGATCAATGAAACAGTCCAGCTGACATGTAAACTCATAAAAACTAATAAATAGTTCTTGTCTTAAGCCCCTAAATTTTAGGGTAATTTGTTACACAACAGGAACTAACTGCTACATAGGATCATACTGCAAAATAGAGAAAAGAGGTTCTTTAGAGACCTCCTTTTAAATTTGGGTACTGTTATGGTTTGGGATCTGGAATGTCCCCCAAAGGCTCATGCATTGAAGACTTTGTCCCCAGCTGGTGGTATTATTGACCGGTGGAACCTTTAGGAGGTGGGATCTAGTCGGGGGAAGTAGGTCACTGGGGACATGCCCTTGAAGGTATATTAGGATCCAGGTACTTTTCTCTCTCTTTGCTTCCTGCCCACAATGAAATGAGCAGTTTCTCTGTCTACACTTTTATGCCATGATATTCTTCCTTACCACAGGCCCAAAGGCAACTGGGCCAAGCAACCCATACACTGAATCATCTGAAACTATGAGCTAAAATAAACATTTCTTCCTTGTAAGTTGTTTTCCTTGGGTATTTTGTTATAGTGATGGAAAAATGACTAGTATAATCACCTATTTAGAGCTATAATTGGTTTGCCTAAACTTAAACCTGAGATTTTAGTTTTATATTCTTTTAACATTTTCTTGTCTTTTCTTTTTTTCTTTCTTTTTTTTTTTTTTTGTACTGGGAATTGAATCTAGGGGTGCTTAACCATTGAGCAATATCCCAAGTTCATTTTTATATTTTACTGAGAGCAGGATCTCTCTAAGTTGCATTAGGATCTCACTAACTTGCTTAGGCTGGCTTTGAACTTGTGATCCTCCTGCCTCAGCCTCTCAAGCTACTGGTATTACATGAAAAAGCCACTGCACCTGGCTTTAACTTTTCATTCTTCTTCTTTTTTAAAAAATATTTTTTTTTAGTTGTAGATAGACACAATACCTTTATTTTATTTATTTATTTTTTTTATATGTGGTGCTGAGGATGGAACCCAGGGCCTCACATGTGCGAGGCTAGCGCTCTACCACTGAGCCACAACCCCAGTCCCTAACTTTTCATTCTTAATTTCAGACTTAAGTAATTAGTGCTACACAGTCTGCCAAAAATTGAGCTGAATCTTTCTGAAAGGAGAAGAGGGGGAAAAACATACTTGAGAAAAAGACATTGGAGAAATAAACATTTTCAAGGTTTGGAACGTTGCATGGCTATTTTTCCTTGCTCGACTCCTCAGGGCTCAGTTTTAAGAACCATCACCAGCTACTTCAGATCAGAAATCTCTTAAAATTGGTTTTTCCAGTTAGATGTAAAGGCAAGATGAAAACATATCAAGAATTTTAAAAATCCTAAGTCATTCTGTAAAAAGAGACAACATCCACTGAGATTTAAGGATGAAAATGCCTGTTCACTATTGTGGATTTTAGCTCATCAAAGAATAAGACATTCGGAACTGAGGTGAATGAAAATTAAAAGGCTTTAGGTGTATATGAAAGAGAAAAAATGGCACCTAATGGAGACCAGGAGATTGGCACTGCCTCACTGTAAATTTCTGTCTTTTCAAGAAGCAGCACACACATCAGGAGGCTCTGGATTTTGCTGCAGTAACAACCCCTGAATTTCAGTGGCACTTAACACAAGACAACTCACCCCCCCCCACCCCACTGCCTACATTTTATCTGTGGTTTACAAGGCCTCTACCCACAGAAGTCTCTCAGGGACATAGGCTGACAGATGCTCCATCTCAACACTTGCTTCCATAATCACTAAGGCAAGAAAATACAAGCATAAAAGAAGGAATGTGGAGAATTGCACACTGACTCTTAAAGCTACCACATGGAAGAAACATATGGCACTTCCATCCACATTTTATTGGCCTAAGAAAGTTACATGGAAGAGAGAAATACAATCCTGTTTTCCTGGAAGGAGAAGGAAAGCAGAACATAGCCTAATGTCTTCCGTGGTGGTTCTGTGCAAGGAAATATTTGATTCAGCCTCATTTTCATGTGTGAAATACACTTACTCCATCCAGAAGGAAACAACCAAAGAGCCCCATAAAATAATGACAGCAAATTCCTAGGTCAGGATAGCTGGTGATATGCTGCCGTCTCTACATCAGGTCTTGATATTATCCAGAGATTTTAGGGCTAAATGGTATGGTCTTTTATCCATCCAATATGCAAAGATGGTACTGGGGTAGGATAATTGCAATAAGCTTTCCCACTTGGTAAAGGATGCCTCTGAGATGTACAGTACAGCAAATGTGAAGACACATGATACAAGTAGATTTTTGAAAATTCCACAGCACGCACATTGTAAGATCCCTCTCACTGAGAGTGAGCACTCTCTTATAATGTGTGCTCAGCTAGTTTAATGATAGTCTTTCTTTACCTCTTTACTCTATCCAATGAAGGTAAGTGAATTATCATTGAAAATTCTGGAAAAATAAATTGGGACTTCTCAGGTCAGTACTGCCTTATGAGGTAACTGGGCTTTAGGGAGCAAATGTTCATCTTTCCTTTATCATGTTCCACTGATTAATTACCTCATCCTTCTATCTCCAGGTGAGTGGTCCACCTTGATTTAGCATTGCCTAATGGGCAAGGTAAGCATGCCAAATACTGTGATTTAGAGGCATGTCTAAATAAGCCTTTATCAACAATAGCAGTAATATTTTGATTCATTATCATTGATCTACTTTATTTCTCATTTTGTTTCAGATGGGAATGATTAAATCTGTTTCTCAAAGAGAATTCAACAGTTGCGTTTTCATTTCAGAAATTCTAATTAATCTTTTCCTGGAATGTCTTTATTATTAGGGTTTATGTTCTTTTCTCTATTTTCTTTGATCTATTTTTTTATTGTACATAAGTACGACTTTTTAAGCACTTTATTTAATGTTAGAAATTATGTTTTTAGCATGCCTATTCTATTTGTTTCTATTTTCTTAGTTCTATAATAGTGTTATTTCACTACTAAATTAATTTTTATACAGACCCTTCTTTTACATCCTGCTTATATTTGAATCATAGTCCAGATAAAGAAGGGAGATTAGTTAATTTCTGCAGAGCTTGACAAACTGAAGAAATAAATTTCTTTTTGCACATTGGATTTGATTTCTTTCCAGTAACACCTTAGTTCTGAAGAATTGAGCTGAGCTGGGTATGGTGATGCATGCCTATAATCCCAGCTACTAGTGAGGCTGAGGCAGAAGGATTGCAAGTTTGAAGCCAGCATCAGCAACTTTCCAAAACTGTCTGAAAATACAGTAAAAGAGGATGGGGGTTGTAGCTCAGGGGCAGAGCCCTCAGGGTTCAATCCCTACTATAGCATTAGAAAAAAAAAAAAACTGAAGAATTAGGAATTCGGATTAGTAAAAGAAGAGACCAAGTCAGTTGCTTCATTTGGGGTGAGGGAACTCAAGAGATACTGAGTTTCTAGAAAAAGAGGCTCTGAAATGTTAGGAAGGAGGGACTGATCTGGTGCCATATACCTATAATACCAGTGTTGTGGTTTGGATCTGGAATATCCCCTTAAAAGCTCATATGTTAGACAAGGCAGCAAGGTTATTAGATCACAAGGGCTGCAATCCATTAGTGGATTCATCCATTTGATGGATTAATAATTTGAATATACTATTGAGTGGTAGCTATTAGTAAGTGGGCACGGCTGAAGGTATCACTAGGGTTGTGCTCTTAGAGACTGTATCTTATCCCTGTGTCCTTACTCACTTTCTCTGCTTCCTGGCTGCTATGAACAGAGCAACTTTCTTCTACCACCACACCCTTCCACCATGATGGTCTGCCTCATGAGGTGAGGCAGAGCGGTGGAGCCCCACTGGTCATGGACTGAGACCTCTGAAACCGTGAGCCAACAATGTATCTCCCTCTAAGTTGTTCTTGTCAGGTATTTTGGTGACAGCAATGAAAAGCTGAGTTATACACTCAGATCCTTGGGAGACTGAGGCAGGAGGATCTTAACCACAGTAAGAACCTGTCTCAAAAGGAAAAAAAAAACAAAAACAAAAACGGAAAAAGTCCTAAAAAAATTATTGGAAGTCAGATGTTGGTGGTGCATGCCTTTAATCCCAGCAACTCCAGGAGACTGGGGCGGGAGGATCGCAAGATCTGAGGTCAGCCTAAGCAATTTAGTGATACTCTCAACAATTTAGCGAGACTCTGTCTCGAAATGAAAAATTAAAAGAATAAAATAAAAGTACTGGGGTTGTAGCTCAGTAGTAAAGAACCCTTGGGTTCAATTTCCAGTACAAAAATCAACAGTGATGAACACGAACTTAGTAAGTGTCAGCAATTTTCCTCCTTTAGACTTCAAGAAAAAGGAAACCTGCTCTGTCTTTCTTGTAGTTTCCAATTTGTATATAACAGGACCTCAAGCTCTCAGAATACAGTGTTCTCTGTAATAATAATTTATTCTTCCTATTAAGATTGTAGGCTAATATTTAAAAAGCAGGAGCTATTTACTGAGATAGAAGAAATGAATTTCAATTTCCAAAAAAAGAAGGCAATATATAAGAAAGTGTTATTGAATTTCATGGAAGAGGATATAAAAACTCAGAAAAGGAGTTTGAGGTCTCTTGTTCCTTCTCTCTTTCTTCCTCATGTACACATCTTCTTCCTGTCCTTCAAGTCCACATCCATGTGTTAGAGAACCTGGTTACTACCAGCCAACAGCATAGCTTTCTACTCAGTATTGTAAAAAAAAAATAATTCAATAATATTTAACAAGGTGCACACCTGTCATCCCAGTAGCTGGCAAAGCTGAGGCAGGAGGATAGCGAGTTCAGAGCCAGCCTTAGCAATTTATCAAGGTTCTGAGCAACTTGGTGAGACCCTGTGTTACAGTTGGGATATGAGACGTCCCACAAAAACTCACCTGAGACAGCACAAGACGGTTCAGAGGAGATGATTGAGTTGTAAGAGTCTTAACCCAATCAGTGAATTAATCCCCTAAAAGGGATTAACTGAGTGACAAAGGAAGTGGAAGGGTGTGGCTGGAGGAGATGGGAATTGGGGTGTGACTTTGGGTATGTATTTGTTTTTGGCGATTGGAGTCTCTCTGCTTCCTTACCACCCTGTGAGCTGCATCCTTCGCCACACTCTTCCACCATGATGTTCTGCCTCACCTTGAGCCCTGAGGAATGGAACCCATCTTCTATGGACTAACACATCTAAAACCCTGAGCCCTCAAATGAACTCTTCCTCTTCTTCAGTTGTTCTGGTTGAATCATTTAGTTACAGCAGTGAAAAAGCTGACTAAGATACTTTGTCTCTAAATAAAATATTAAAAAGGACCGGGGATGGGCTTAGTGGTAAACAACCCTGGGTTCAATCCCTGGTACTTCCCCCCACCCTGAATAATTATAATGATATTTTAAAAAATAAATAAAAAGAAAACGATTGTTACTAACCCCATCACTTTAATGTGGATATTGGAATATTTCTCTCCTTTTAGTCATCAACCTTGTGACAGGTGACAAAGCTACATGTGTGAGACAATGCAAGGAAGCTTAGAGAGGAAATAATTGGGTTATGAGAGCCTTAATCTAATTAGTTTTTATTTTTTAAACTGGGGATTGAATTCAGGGGCCCTTGACCACTGAGCCACATTTCCAACCATATTTTGCATTTTATTTAGAGGTAGGGTCTCACTGAGTTGCTTAGGGCTTTGCTTTTGCTGAGGCTGGTTTTGAACTCATGATCCTCCTGCATCAGCCTCCCTAGCTGCTGGGATTACAGCCATGTGCCACGGTGTAATCCGTGTTTTAACCCATTGATAAGGATTGACTGAATGGTAGCATAGGCAGGTGGCATGTGGCTGGAGGAGGTAGGTCCCTGGAACATGCTTTTGGGTTAGGCCTTTGGAGCTTGCTCTCTCTGCTTCTTGGTCCCATGTTCTGAGCTGCTTCTCTTTGCCATACTCTTCCACCATGATGTTCTGCCTCACCTCAACACAGAGCAATGGAGTCAGTTGTCTATGAACCGAGACCTCTGAAATCAGGAGCCTCCAAATCAACTTTTCCTCCTAAAATTGTTCTTGTCAGGTCTTTTTGGTCACAGCAAAAATAAAGCTGACTAAAACATCTCCCTAAATTGATAAGCCACCTCCTCACACTTGGTCTGATGTTAGTCATTACAAGTGACTCTTGGAAATGATCACTTTTCCCCCTCCACTGTTTGGGTCTCAGAGAAGAAGCTTATGCTTCACCTTTTGGGCATCTGGAGAGGAAGCTTTCTTGGATCTTTAAATGAATTCTTTCACTCAGTCAGGCACAAATCCCTATTCAGTGGAAAGTAGTACTTGGTTGTTCACAACCTAAAGCTGTTGCTGATGGACCATTTTTAGGTCTTTAAGTTTCACAGTCAGTGTTGCTGCTTGAGGCCTGACACAATGGAGAGGAAGCATGTTTTGTAGAGCCGTCTTCAGAGCCTCACATTAACACATTTTTGATACTGTTGTTGGGTACGAAAATATGCTGCCCCAAAATATGATTGAAAAGTTACTGTCTCAGAAGGGACGATTATATCTGCAAAGGAAATTTTCATCTGTGAGAGCCTCTCTCCTCTCTACCACTGAACCACATCCTAAGAGACTCTTTTTTAAAAAATTATTTAAATATGGACAGAATGCCTTTATTTTATTTGTTTATTTTTATGTGGTGCTAAGAATCAAATTCAGTGCTTCATATGTGCTAGGTAAGCACTCTGCCACTGAACTACAGTCCCAGCCTTAACTCTAAGAGGCTCTTAATCAATAATCAAAGCAGTGATTTAAATGGGCATAAGAAATATTACCTTTGTTTAAGGTGCTTTTTCTGGCCATCTTGCCTTTATTTTGCATTTATTTATTTATTTTTCGCAGTGCCAACAAATGGGATCCTAGCACTCCACCATTGAGTAACACCCACAGCCCTAATATTCTTGTCCTAAGTGGGACTGTCCCAGTCCTGTTTTCTTTGTTTCAGAGAACAAGAGTTTTAAACCTGGAGTTTAAACTGTCTCTTTGAGATCTTCTGTAGAGATTCACTCATTTCTCTGGATTATCTCCAATGAACTTCTCCTAGGAAGATACATATGTTATTGGATATATAGCAGACATGCATATTAGTAAACTTTTATTTTTCTTTTGTTAATCTGTTGTTATAGTGGGTCCCATTTAAGAACTATGAAAAGAAGGAGATCTATTTGTATCTTGCTATACCTGCATTTGGAAGTGGGACGAGGCAATAGATAACTTACTCATTGGAAACCTCGATTGTAGCACAGAAAATGATACCCCAAATGTGGCACTTTGGAGCGATACTTTCCAATAAAAGAGATTGAAATGCCTCAGAAACATCCGTAGAACCCAAATCTCCCTGACCTACTGACCTTCTCTTTCCCCAGAAGTACAGGAAGGGGCTTTTTCTGAAATATCCCTAACTAAGAGAAATTTCTCTAGAAGGAAAGCAATTATTTTGAGCCCTTGTCCTGTAATTTCACTGATCACTATCATATATTCTTCTGAGGACTGCTACCTAAGAGGCTCCATCTGCATAATGAGACTCCCTTTGTTCATCATGCACTTCCTCCCTTTCCTTTCCCATAGCTTGTGTTGCCACCTGCCCACTAAAACCCTCTTCTTCTTTCCGTAGTTCAAAAGGCTATTTAGGCTTCCACCATCTGGCTCTTCTTTGTGTCTCATATTTTGTTTGACTCCCATGCACATGTACACACAATAAATTTGTGCATCTTCTACCTTGTTAGCCTGTCAATTGTCAGGTTATTTCATAGGCTCAAATATTGAACCCTCGGATAGTGAAAGAAAAATTCCTTCTGAGCCTATATCACCATGATGTAGGAAACGTGAGTCATTGTCTCTATTTACTAATCAGATAAATTGAGCATAGAAAAACTAAGACTTTCTGTGGAGAGTAATTTATTTTAGGGAATATACATCAAGTGGTTATTATGTGCTAGGTATATTATAGTCCTGAAAGGTGAGCATTATTTTTATCCCCATTTTAAGATGAGGAAGCTAATGCCCAGAGAAGTCAAATAACTATCCCAAGTTACACAGACTGGCTCCAAAGATTCACTGCTCTGTATGCTACAATCAGGAACAAAGTCCTCTGGCTTTTGAGGTTAATCTTCTTTCCAGTTAAGTTAGATAAATGAACATGTAGTTATCTACTGAGTATCAAAAGATGTTTACGTTTCTGTCTGGGGAGGAAAAATTACCTTCTACTTTTCTAGGTACTTTGGCTGATCTATGAAATCAATTGACATAGGACAGAGAAACAGGAGAAAAACAAAGTTAAATTAGGTATGTACAGAGTGGAGCCCCCCCCCCCCCCCGAAACAAGAGGAACTCAATGATTCACAATGATTCAGACTTTTTATGTCATCTTGAGCTATAGAAAAAAAGAGGAATTTGGGCTTTTGGGAGATGGAGTGGGGAAAGTCCTCATTAACATGAGGTGATGGGGAAAGAAACAAGCAAAGATCAAGTTTGTGGTGCGGATTTAAGTTGATGCCTTCTCTACTGATTAGGAGTCTTTTTTTTTTAAACTTTTTTTTACACTTTTTTTTTCACCATATCTTCATCTTGTTTATTCATTTTTATGTGATGCCGAGGATCAAACCCAGTGCCTCACATGTGTGAGGCAAGCACTCTGCCACTGAGCCACAAGCCCAGCCCTTGATGAGGAGTCTTTAGTGGATTATTGCGTCTTCTCCTCCTTATGCAGAAGACACACTTTCAAATGAGGATTTCCTGAATAGATGTAATACTCTCTTATAAAAGCATAACTATTCTGAGCTTTTGCAAATGCAGTTTCTTAAAACAACCAGCTTAAAATAATCAATATGCCAAAGACACATATTTCAGGGTGGTATATTCTAGTTTTCTACAGTCATATTTCAAACTGTTGTGTCTTAAGCTTCATCAGTACCTACTCTATCAATTCTATCAACCTCAATAATAAGCTGAGAGAGATTCTTTAAAGACTAATTAAATTTATCTGGGAATAGTGCAGCATCGAAGTGGGAATACACATGTCATTGTAAACTACGAGTACGTTCAAAGAAGTTGAGGCCAGGGGAAGTTTTTAAAGGCAAAAATGGGAGGCTTACATAAGATATTTTGAAACAATTATCCTTGGCCACAAGGATTAATAACAAGGATGGCGCCAGTCTGAGATTGAACAGACAGTTACTGGGTGAATGTCCTCACAGAAGTATTTTTCTGTGTAAGATTGTGGTGGCCTCTGTGCAAGATTGTGGTTCTGGTTGTGGCTTTTGTGGTAGCTACTATCAGGCAATCATGCATGAAAACTGTTCTTTCATTCCTCCTGGTTAAATTTTTTTTTTTTTTTTTTGGTAAGGGTTGACACAGTGACTCCATTTTCATTCTAAGAACTTCCACGGTTCTTACCAATCATACTTCTTGCATTGGATCTGCTGTTGGTTTTTTAAGTGACCCCTGGCACAAAAGAAAAATAATAGCAATTTACTTCTATTAGGAGCTGAATCACTGGTAAATGAAGTCAGGAAGTACCAAAGCTTTGTGTTGCAAGCCATATTCTTTTAAAAAATATTTATTAACATAAGATTTATTGCTTGTCTTCTTCAGAGAGAAAATAAGGAAACCAAACACAAATGTGGTTAGGATAAAAGGAATGGAAAGAACCTTATGCATTTTCTATGATGGGGTTTTGGAAGAGGACCTCACCAGTTTTTTTCTCCTTGATGTTCTTGTTCACAAATGAAACAAGGTTGAGGATAACTCCTCATCAACCAAGAGAAATAAGAGGGGTGTGTTAACTTTGCAACTATGATATAGGGTACAGATAATCAGCACAGTGATGTCTCACTTCTACTTTGATCTGCATTCAATTGCTGCAATTTTAGAGCATGAGCTAATCTTGCTGTGACTACTTATAAAAGAGCAAACCATGAGCTTCTAAAACTTCTCTTCTATTGATTCATTTCTTCTTAAATAAAGTGCAAGTCTTAAAAGATGATGCTAAAATTTTTAATCATTTCAGGTTTCTCAGAGATATCTAACTTTTTGTTTTTTTCTGGTTAAAAAAAAATCAGAGAAAACCAAACATGACTTACAATGTCCATGTTTGAAACAGAGGTATCAATATTGTTATTCGTATACTCTTTTCTCCTAGTAAAATATTTACTTTTTTTTTTTTTTGGTATAATGAACTCAAGCATTTCTTTAACCAAGACTTTGGGATGTTTTGCTTACAAGAATTGCAACATATGGTTTTCCTCTTCCACTTTTTAATATTTTGGTCTCCGGTGATTCCACATACAAAAGCTTCCTTCCTTTAGCTGGAGTCCACAAATGAAAGGCTTTTCTTTTTCTGATTGTAGATTAGCCTGCCAAGAAACAAACATGAACTGGAGAACATCACTTTAATTTATTGATGGGATACAGATGACAAGGAAGTCTGTCCCCTTCTAGGCTTTTGGGAATGCTTCAGGCTGACCCAGCACAGCCGAGTTCATATAGCAAAGACAGGCTTTGCCAAAAACCAAAGCCAATAGTCATTGCAAACCTCTGAACCAAAACATTCCTTTAGTGCTTGAATTTCCCTATAATTTGTGTAGATTCCCTTTTTGTCAATGAAGCTAGCAGTGGATAACTAGCTTAGTGCAATCAGACAAAACAACTGTACCATTCATTCAGTAATTAGATGATAGCCGTAGTGCATGCTTTATGGTTTCCGTTCTTCATTCTTTCCTTTCTTTTCAAGTCCTTGGAGACAAACTCTGGGATGTTTGGCAAAGCAGAGGCCCTTGTTGAAAAATATCCTGTCCTTTTTACTTTAGGATTGCTAATAAGTTCTATTCTCAGAGGAAAAACATTAGATGCACACAGCAGGGGTGGATCAGCCAAGTTCTTTTTTTTTTTTTTTTTAAAGTTTAGTTCTTATGTATATTACCTTTTGCATCACCTTACAGTTTTGCTTTACTTAAAACCAAAAAAGTGTTTACTGTTTTTATATCTAACAGCATGTGAATGAGTTCGATATTCGAGCTAAATGCTTATAGCAGATCTTACATAAATTGCTTTTTATACTTTAGACATAAAATTTTTTATGAGAAGTGAAGCAGAGATATAAGGATAGGAGAAGTAAATGGAGAGTAAGGCTGTGTGATTTGTTAATCTGTTTTGAAAAGTAAATGGAAGATTAAGTCACTGCACGTTAATGTTAAATTGGGCTAAGAATTGTTGTGTTAGTACTATTGCTTATTTTTTTCCAAACTGGTTTCTTAACTCACTAGAACAAAAAAAAAAGTTTCCATAAGAAAACAGTAATGATATTTCCATTTTTTTTCCTTCCCTTTAATGCCTTTAAAATGTAAAGATGTCACATCTGCCAAGTTGGTTTGCTGGCTGCTTTCACTGAATTATCTGGCCCTGTTAGTCAGAAATCTTGGTTGCAAGCAACACAGTTTATGCTAACAGAAGGATTTGAGGCTGCTCTATCTTAGGACAGCAGCAAAACTCTCTTGAGGGACATCTGAAATGAGGGACCCTGGTCCTTGTCAGCATATTCTTTTCCTTTACTCATGCTCATCTCTGATTCTTATTTGGCTTGACTTTTTCTTTCTTTTCTTTTCTTTTTTTTTCTTTTTTTTTTTTTTTTACTGGACCACTGGGAACCACAGCTAAAATATGGCTAATGAAATTTTCAGCCTCAATGACAGCTGTGAAATAAAAAAAATATGAAAAAGACTAGGTTCCTCCCAACTCCAGATTACCTAGGAAAGTATTGGGATTTGGCTAGCTATGGGCATTTTTCTTCTCTTAAACCAATCACTTTGAGCATTGAAATAAGACATTATAACTGATCCAGCCTAGGTTGCAAAACCCATCCTTGACCCTGAGACCAAGGTCAGGGTCCATGTATCCAGAATGAGGGAAGAATAAAAATGAGAGCCATTAAAATTTTCTGTCTTTGTCCCTTAGTTTATCCACTGAAACTAGTATTTGTCATTTGGCACTGCCACCAGTTGAGACATTGAAATTCTTCTCTGAAAATATAGTAGAACTGAAAATGCCAAGTGGATTTCAATTGTAACATTGGGAGGCAGGAGATGGTCAACTGAATTACAAAAGAAGTAGTGTTTATAGTTCTTGACATATGAGCTCAAGAAAATTTTATAATTATATTGAGGTTAAGCTCTCCTTCTACTCTAAGGATCATTTTGAAGAGTTTGTTTTTCTAAGTATTACTCCATAGGATAGTATTACTTATAGTACATTATTGTTCAGTAATAATCTGATTTTTCTCATTACTAAAGTGGAAAACAGGTTGGCTTAAAGCTGAAGGGTATAGGGTGGAAAGGGATACATAAAACCATTGCCTTGCTCTACACCAGGGTTTGCACAATTTATTTTTTTTCTGTATATGGTAAAAAAAAAAAAAAGATTTTGGCTTTGTGGGGCATTCAACTTCGCACTTGAGATGGCCAAGCAACAATAGACAATATGTAAATGATGGGTGTGATCATGTTCCAATAAAACTTTACTTACACATGCAGGGTGTGTGTGTAAGTTTATCAACCCTGACATGCACAGTGCATGTCAAAGAAGCTCATATAGTGAAATGTCAAATAAATTTGATGTTACTTGCATTTAGAAGCGTTCTCAAGTAATTTAAGAATTAATTTATAGAAACCGTTCGATAAGTAGTTTGGTTATTAAATACAGTAAATAGAAGTTTAAAATGGTAATTCTTGAGTAAAAACAGCCACAATTAAAGTATTTTCATTATTGAAAAGTGTTTTCAGTTGCGCTGCTTATTTTATGTTAAAAAGTTTCTCAGGATTTTGAGGAATGAACATAGCATTCATTGGAATTCAAATCTAATATGAATCTTTGGAATCAATGTGTTTTTCACAGGATGTGGGCCTATCTAACTTCTTGCCTGTTTTACTTCTGGGACAGAATGGTTGCTGGCAACATATGTTGGGAGCAAATTTCTTCTTTTATTTGTAATGCTTGCAGTCATGAGAATATGCCATTATTACTTGACATTTGAAATATGTCTCAATTGAAACATGAAACTTTTTATGAGCTGAAAAACTTGGAAAACCTTCAGGTAGAGGATTATATTTGTAATATAACATTTAATATTTCTATTATATCCCTTTTTGTTTAAGCACTTATTAGGTAGCTATAAAAAAATCACTTTGGGACCAATCCTGATTTGCTTCCTAAATGTGATGATTGTACCAAATAAGAAAATGAATTTTCCGTATTTTTTAAACTTTTTTTTAGTTGTAAAATATCTTTGTTTTATTTATTTATGTTTTTATGTGATGCTGAAGATTGAACCTAGTGTCTCATGCATGTGAAACAAGCACACAACCACTGAACTACAACCTCAGCCCATATTTTCTATATTTTGTTAATTCTAAGATGCACATATTTTGACCTCTCTGAAGTCAAGGTTCTTCTAATGATGGATGATATCTTACAAATTGCTGTCTGCCAGGTTTGTAGTCATGACACAGTTGTAATTACGTTGAGTGAAAATGATCTCTAAACCCTCTCTTGGAACATTATGATAGGATCCAGATAGTCAACATGAAAATTCATGGTATGAAGACCAGTAGAGGAAATTCTGAGATGATAGTGGAGTGCTTTTTTGAAGAATGTGCATAGCATTAACCTTGAAGCTGCAAAAGGGTCTCATGTGGAAAGTGCATAGATATCAGTGATGCTTAATCAAAACGTGAGTCAAAAAAGCAGCCTGTTACCATTTAGATGTGGTGTCCTCCAACAGCTCAGGGGTGAGACAATGCCAGAAGGTTTGGAAGAGAAATGATTGAGTTATAGCCTTAACCTAATCAGTTAATTAATCCCTGACAGGATTAACTGAGTGGGAACTGGAGACAGGTGGGGTGTGGCTGGAGGAAGTAGTTTACTGGGGGTATGGCTATGGGGTATATATTTGTATTTGGCCAGCGGAGTCTCTATCTTTGCTTTTTGATCATGAGGTGTGCTGCTTCCCTCTGCTATACTCTTCTGCTGCGATGTTCTGCCTCATTTTGCGCCCTGAGGAATGGAACTGGTAACTTAATAAATCTTTCCTCCTTGACAGTTGTTCTGGTTGGGTCCTTCATCTTAGCAGTGAAAAAGCTGACCAAAACACATTCTGTGAATGTGAAAAGTAGTCTGAAAATACCTTACTGATTTATTTTGCTAATTTATTACTTTTAAAAAAATGTATAAGGGTAATATACAATAAAATCTGTATCTAAAGTCTAAAATAATCTCTTCTGAAAAGTATTAAAAATTCTAACTGATAATAAGGCATTGTGTTATAGTTTAGTTGGAAACTTTTTTCTTATTTGTATATAATATAATGATCCTTTCTACAGTTGATTATGTTAGAATGCAATGATACAAAATTATATGTGTGGCCTGGGGATATAGCTCAGTGGTGAAGTAATTGCCTAATATGTGCAAGGTCTTTGGTTTGAGCCCCACTATAGCAAAATAATAATAATAATAATAATAATAATAATAATAATAATAAATAATATATATATATATGTATATAGATGGCAAAAAATACATACACACATATATAATATTTAAATTAATGAATGCCAACTTTGCTTCTTATAGTTGAAGTGATAATTAAATAAAACTTTACTGCTCCTACTAAAGACAATCCAGAGTTAATCCATGCTAACTGAAAAAAACATGCAACTACTTCGTCTAGAAGCTCATTGAATTCTCACTGACTCCTCTAAAGCAAACCTTGACTAGACACAGCATGAGCACTTAACTTCAGTATCATGAATTCAGCACCAAATACTCATTAACAAGCTTCAGGATCAGATTGTGACCATCATCATCTGTTTTAAGTTTAACATACTCTGCCAATGAGCTATATACCTAGCTTACGATTTTTCAGTATTTTTTTAAAAACTGTTTTATTTATTTATTTATCTATCTATTTATTTATTTATTTATTTTGGTAGTGGGGATTTAACCAAGGGACACTCTACCACTGAGCTACATCTCCAGCCCTTCTTATTTTTTTTTAATTTTATTTTGAGACAGTGTCTCAATAAGCTTCCTAGGGCCTCACTAAATTCCTGAGGCTGGTCTCAAACTTGAAGTCCTCTTGTCTTGGCCTCCCTGGTTGCTAGAATTACATGCAGGTCACATCATGCCTGACCTTTAAATATTTTTGAAAATTTGTTGGAAGTATATTGTAATGAAATCCTTATAGTGACAATAAGAATTCAATTAGTGATGGCTACATTGAGTGTCTTAACTTGCAGGTGTGACAACATTGATGATTTTGTACTTGAAAGATACTATGTTCATTGTCTCAGAAGAACATAGTTTGGAAAATAAGTGTTGTCAATATCTACTACTTTAGTTGAAATAGATGAAAATTTTGGGAATTGTGTATCTAGTACTTATTCTGTTGTTTATAATAGTAGGAAAGAGGAGAGATGTATCGAGGCAAAGACTATTAAACACAAGAAATGGGAATTGATCTTAAAATTTGTTTCCCAATGGCGCAAGTACTAGGATAAAATACGGTTTCTGAGCAGTGTCAGAAAAGCATGCTGTAGTGAGAAGGCAGAGGTGTGACATCATAACTTTTTTTGTGTGTGACATTATAACTTTTTGTTGAAGCCCCAGACCTATTAAAAATATAGAATATTGGGACACACAAAGGGTGTTTTTAAGATATTAAGAATGTGCCACACAGATCCTCTTTTTCAAACCATGGGACTTTTAGGAGTCTTTTTTTTTTTAAACTTCTTTTTTAGAGAATTTTTTTAATATTTATTTTTTAGTTTTTAGTGGACTCAACATCTTTGTTGGTATGTGGTGCTGAAGATCGAACCCGGGCCTCATGCATGCCAGGGGAGCGCGCTACCGCTTGAGCCACATCCCCAGCCCTAGTTTTAGGAGTCTTAAGGGCGATGTCATCTAGCAGGAAGCTCAGGTAGAGAAGAGTTTACCACGTACAAATCTGCAGGTATAGATTTTTCTCAGAGTTAATCCCATTAAAATCTACAAGAGATCTGCATAATTTTTAGGAAAAAGTATTTCACCAGAACACTACCATCTTGGACTCAAATGGAAAGAGTGCAAGATGAAAGGAGGCTGTCAGATCCCCAAATTCCACAGCAGTAAGTAAGATTATCGGACCACTCATGCAAACTTGAAACAGGAAGTGGACCTGGAAGCTGGGAAGGTGCAGTCATATTTGTGTATGTGATACACAAAGTAGAAGCCATAAGAAAGAGGGAGTGGTACTTTCTGCTAAGGTTATTTCTAGGCCTTGAAACACACACAATAAAGGAGCTCCCAATATCAGCCTGGCTAGATTTCAAAACTGTATGGATCACTGATTCCTTTCATCTTTCCATTTTTTTCCTTTTATAAAAACACACGTCCATAAGCTATTATGCTCTGCATTCTATTTTGGGTATGTTGAAGGTAGATAACTTGTTTCTTTAGTTTTATAGCTCCAAAATGGAAAAAAAAAATTGTGCCTCAAAACCTGTATTGAAAGGATTATTCCAGGAACTTTATCTGTACCTGGATTTGATTTAGATGATAAGATTTTGGTTGTTGAGCTTTGTCTGCAATGGGATGAGATTCTTAAAACCTTGTTTTTCATGTGGGAGGAACTTAAAGAATTGGGGATCACAGGGAAGATGGTGGTGACAGAATTTAAGGTCCACCTACATCATCTCCACCTCCTGGTATTCATGCCTTGAAGTATTCATGTCTTATTTACACAAGACCCGATATTGCTCCTAAACCACAGAAAGTGGTGAATGTGATAGCATTTATTCATAACCTGAACACGATTACAGAACAGTGTCTCTCACCTGTCTCAGTGGTGTTTCTTTCTCACAATTATTGGTATTGGAAAAGCAAGTTGCCATGAGTCTTACAGATATGATATACCAATAACCTGAACCATCTTGGAAGTGGACTTTTTCTCTGTTGAACTTTTTTTGGGAACCCAGCCCTGGATGCAAAAAAAATTAAGGTCACTATCTTCTTGCAGCTGAAATTGTTAATTTTTTCCAGTTTTCTCTATACCTGGGTGTTACTGCAATGTAAATGAATTCCCCAAAATTTATATGTGGAACACTTAATTCCCAATGCAACAATGTTGAGAGGTGGGGCATGTAATAAGCAATGGGTAGACTAATGTTATTATTGAAGGAATGGATTTGTTATCTTGGGGAGTGGGGTATATAAAGAATGAATTTGGCCTTCTCATTTTTCTCAACAGTATGATACCTTCTACCATGTATGACACAGTAGGAAGGCCCTCACCAGATGTGGTTCCCCGGATCTTAGACTTCCAAGGTTTTGGAACCTTGAATCAAATAAATTTCTTCCTTTCTTTTTATAGTTGGTGCATTAAAAATATACATAATAGTGGGATTCATTATGCCATAATCATACATGACACAACTGTTCAATCTCATTTTACTGTACCTCCCCTTTCCCTCTCTTTCTCCTTTCAATATTCTTGCTCTACTCTAATAACCTCTTTTATTTTTTTGTGGTGCTGGGGATTGAACCTAGGGCCTTGTACAAGTTATCTCCAGCCCACCCTCTTTTTTAAAAATAAAATTGTTTATTGTTGCTCTTTGCCACTTGGTAGCATTTTACACACAGGCTTTGATCTTCAGAATACCCTGGATTCAGTAGAAAAATCTTTTGAATAAAGTTTTGTACAATAGAAACTTCTCAGCAGTCAAAATTTAGTGTGTAGAAAAATACATGCAAAACACACTTTTCTGAAAACACTTAACTTTGAACAAAGCACCAAATTACACATTAGCAGTATGACAAACAGCATTTCAAGTCCAACAAAAGTAGTCATCATAAAAGGTATAAAAGTTCCCTAATTTCACTAGGAACTCTTCACTTTTTTAAACAGAAAACAATAAAAAATATTGTCCACAAACAATATCCCAGGTCTACGGCAAGTTTCAGAAAGTCCTCAACTTCATGCTTTAATAGCAACGAGGTGAGGAGGATCAAAATCTGGAATGTGACCTGTATCTGCCACAACTAACAGTAAGGAGAAGGTAACACCTTCTGCCAGCTGACTCGGCTGAAGAGATGAGCTGGGTTCAAAGGAGCTGACTGCAACAATAAACTAAGAAAACTGCAAAGAAACCATGCAACCCATGAACATGAGTTTTGAGGGTGGAGCTGCTCTGCGACCCCCAGGGTCAGCCCTCTGCTGGATAGGTCTGGAAGGAGCAAAAGTGAGAGAGTGCACCAGGAACCTCTCTATTTACTGGGGGAAAAAAATATTCAATAGAATATTCCACCCAAATAAGGCAAGGGATAGGGTTTCGAAAGGTGGAGTCTTGCTTGGTGATGGCTTGTGGTCAGCAGATTGATTGACATTTTAGCAAGTCACACCCATCTCAGGTGCTGTGTGGGGTCACAGGCAGAGGGAGAGGCCCAATCAGCGTGCCAGGCCAGACCAATCCCCTTATATGCTCAAATGCGCATAGCTCACACACACAACCCATGGATGGCTCCACACCTTCTGTAAACCTGATCCTGGTCTTGAGAAGCTCTCCATCTACCTCCCCCTCCACCTCCTCTCTGTATGATATGCTATAGTAGTCCTGATCATCATAGCCTACATCATCATATCCTGTCATAATAATCCCCACGATGTGAGCTGCCATAGATTGATCTTCCATGTAAATTCCTGGTGTTGGGTATCTATGGTCTTTTTGTTATAGAGAAATCAACTCTGATTCTACCTCTATCAAGCTCCATTCCACTGGCCCGTTCTTTAGCTTCCTTGGCATCATCTACATTTTCCAAATATACGAAAGCTAACCCACTTGAACGTCTGGACTGCTGGTCCTATACAAGAGACACATCAGTCATGGGGCCATATTTAAAGAATACTTCGCTCAGATCTCTTTTTGTGGTCCATAAACTCAACTCAAACACTCAACAGTTGGGGTCAGCATTTGCCTGATTGCCAACAGGGTGTCTTCGAGGAGATACGGGAGAATAACTGTGGCTGTGCCTCTGCTATGATCTCTACCCTAAGACCTAGACTGGAACAGCTATCGGAGCAGGACCTTGTAGAATGCCTCCGAGAGACTCGGTGGACCTAGACCTAGATTCAGATCTCGACCTGGACCTTCATCTGGAGCACTTGGATTCTTCCTTGGTGTGAGACCTTGCAGGGGTATGCCTGGCAGATTTCCCCGCCAGTGAGTGCTTCCACTTCCTGAAGCAGGAGGGGATTCTTCAGAGTAGTGCTTTCTCATTCCAGATCTTCTTATCTGAACTTCATTTTTATTTATTTTTAAAATTCTTCTGTTTCAAATTCTGACTTCTTTGATCTTGCCCATTGCACACATATTGCTCATCTAAGTAGGACTTCTGGTCTGATAGTTAGAATGCATTCTTTCATTTGTTTTTCATATTTCAGCTTCACTTATTCCTGAGCTTCAAATACTCATTTATTAAAATTTGTCAAATGACAACTTCAGCATTTTCCTTCTTCAACATTAACCTGCTGTCTGCCTTTGCACCTGGCTCCTGGCTGACATCGACGCTTGTGGGGCTACAGTCCAAGTTGCCAATCTCTTGTGTCCTCTCTCTGGAGGCTGTGCCGCAGCCTCATAGGACTTTGGGGTTGCCCAGCTGCTCAGAGCTGAAACGCTCTGCACCACTTCCACATGGGCTCTTTTTTACTCTAATAACCTCTTGTCTATTATTATTTCAACTAGTACATTATAATGATAGATACAAGCAAGATTCATTGTGGTATATTCATACATACCATAACTTCGTAGACTTTGTTCCCCAGCACTACCTCATGCCTCTCCCTCTTCTCTCCCTTTCAATTCCCTTCCTCTACTCTAAATTTCTGTTCATTATTAATTATCTAGTCTTTGGCCATCTGTTAATAGCTGCATAAAATGGGCTGAAAACTGAAAAAGAGAAGAATTTCTCTGCCCTTCCAGAATCCTGTGTGACAATTCAGTTTATAATTGGATGTCATTCAATTTTCATCCCTGGTATTTCTGGCTAAGCTGATGGTCATGAATAGAGCACCCCCCCCCATGTCTTTTGGTTGGTGAGTGCTGATTTGTTCACTGTTGCATACAAAAGGAAGCCCTTCTTCCTACAGGGACATATGGAGATTGATTCATCAGATCTGTGAAGTTTCGCTTAGCACCTTGTGGGTTGGAGTATAAGACTTACTGATGTTATGTGGGGAACGCATTTGTTTCCTTTAGTTTTGTGAGTCAACCATAAAATTGTGTCTATTTTAAAATAGGAATCTCCTTTGTTTTCTTGGGTTCTGCATATTTTGCAGTTCTGAATTTGTAGTTGTCAGCGAAATGGAAGATCAAAAGACCCTAATGCTACATTGATTCATGCAAGTGAGGTAGAAGATTGAATTAAACTGTACACTGTGTGTATATTCCCTTGGAATGACATGCAGAATTGGGGAATTGCCATCATGTCATGTCTCTGGCCTTCTTTATGCCACATTTCTGCCTTTTATTAGGTACTTCCCTTTTGAATGGTCACATTCCACCTAATGTGCAGTCAGCCCTCCTTGTTTGTGGGTTCTAAATCCATGGATTCAACCAACTGTAGGTTGGAAATATTTGGGAAACATTTGCACCTTTACTAAACGTGTACAGACTTTTTCTTCCTTTTCATCATTCCCCAAACAACAGAGTATAGCAACTATTTCCATGGCTTTTGCATTGTATTAGGAATCAAAAGTAACCTAGACATGACTTAAAGTATACAGAAAATGTGCATAGATTATATGCAAATACTATGCTATTATTTTTATATAAGGGACAGTAGCTTCTGTAGATTTTGGAATCTGTGGAGCTCCTGGAACTGAACCTTCTGAACGATTCTGAGGGATGGTTGAACATTTTGCTGATGTAAAATCATGGAAAAATATGTCTTCATTATTAGACATAATTTTTTCTTTATTATTTTCCAGAACTTATTTTTCAAAAATATACTTGCAGTGTTCCCCAACCTGGCTACTCTCTATCCTTTGAGAAGGGTGGTTGGCAAGATCTATTACCAGCCTGAACTTGGGGTGATGTGAACACACCCTGGATTTGAGCAATATCTGCACGTGGAAGGAACACTGTTCAGTGTTTTCTCTTCTTCTACTGCCCTTGACCTTACTCTTCTCATCTCAGAGATCAAAAAGCTCTGAAACAAAGAGGTTACAGCTATTGCACATGTAAGCCTACGGAGTCAGTAGGTAAAAATTTTCATTTGAAACCTCCTCCTTTGGTCTGTGCCAGATTCTAAACCATCTCCTACAACAAATTCAATTTATTTAGAAAAATAAGCAGTTCCATGCCAGGAATCTTGCATTCTCCAAACAGTGAAGCAGCATTTACCTCAGATCTAGCCTCTGAACTAAGCCTGTGCTTGCCTCTAGCACAAAATAGTATCTTTGCCAAGGACCTAGTTCCAAATTTTCTCTCAGCTATTTCTCTACAGACTCAAACAGTAGCACAGGTGGTCACTAGGAAGAGAGAGACAATGCATATTATATAAGAAGAGTGAGTCCAGAGCATCAAGGTGAGGGCCACACCTCAGTGGCTTCTCTTGATATCTGGCTCTGGAAGTCACCTTGGGTTTTTCACCTTTTCAAAATATTCATCTAATTTAACAAAAGGTACTTGTAATTGTTTTCACGTTATAAAAGATCTAGGCACTTGTTGAAGGAAAGTTGAGAAATGAAGAAAGGAATGAAAACAATACATCCACTGTTTTACAACTTGAGATCGACACATCAATAAGTTCCTTTTCCATGATCTAGTCTACTTTAGTATTTGGAATCTCACCACAGACCATTCTTGAATTATGATGGCACAACTTATTCCTTGATTTTACAAAGATATAAAAGTGATACAACTAGAGAAATCACACTTCAAATTTTGATTGTTTCCCAAGTTAGCATTATGTGGTGGGATGCTCTTTGGTGAGAGTGGAGGGTTCCTAATGGGCTGAAGTTCCCATCAACCACGGGGTCATGGGGTAAACAACCAACACTCCACTGAGTACTGGTTGTTAGAAGATGATGCTGGTAGGTGAGGCGTATCCACTGCACTTCCTACTCACTACATTTGAAAATTACAATGAGCTTCTCAGGATTTAATGCCATCCTAGGTGGAGGGGCACCCATGCGTTTACAATGCCATATGATGCTTCATTCACTTGATATTCTATCGCCAGGTTTTCCTATTCACTAGGAAAAATTAATAAATATTTAAAATATCTGCATTACATCCCATCATTCCAAAGAAGTATTAATTCTTCATTAATATATTTAGTATTTACATAATTTTGAGAGTTTATTATACTTGAATTTTAATTATAAGTCCACATCCTAATAATGATCAACAAAACTCTATGTAATTTGGTGACTGGGAATCTCTCTGATTTCATCTCCTATTACTCTGTCTCTTCTCATTCTTTTTTGGTCAGATTATTCTCTCCCTTGGTAGTGGAACTTTCTAGTCTCTTTGTACATCAGGCATTTGCTCTTGCTTTTGGTCTGAAGTGTTCTTTCCCAAAAAGCTTCACAGTTGGCTCCCTCACCTTCTTCCATCTTTGAGTAAACTTGACCTTCTCAACTCTTCTTATGGCAACACTAAAATTTCAACTCTCAGACTGGTTATCTGCTCACCTCTTCCTTCCTTCCCTTCCTTCCTTCCTTCCTTCCTTCCTTCCTTCCTTCCTTCCTTCCTTCCTTCCTTCCAATCTCCACAGTATCTGTCATCATCTAACATGACATTTTTTTATGTCTATTTCTTTTACCCTCAGAATTTAAGTCCATGAACACAAACTTTTCTCTTTTGCTACTTCTATATTCTTGATGCATTGAATAAGATTAGATTCTTAGTGCTCAATTAGTATGTGTATAATCAGTGAATTAAAAATACACACTGCTGTAAAGGTGTTTATGAATTGGGCTACCATCGTTATGGGATACTTTCTTAAAATACTAGAAGTGGAATGGTTAGATTAAGGGTTAGGAATATTTTTTAAACCCATAATTTTTAGGTAGTTTCAATTATTTTTGTTGTGTATGTTATATTTTGTCTATTATTTTTACTTGGAAATTAGTCATGCAGAAGTAAGTTTCCTGTAGATATTTTTATATTAGTTTTATGTTAAAAATGATTAGTTCAAACACCATGGTATACATATTTTTATCTTTATAACAATGTAGATTTATAGGGAGAAATTGGTATAATTCATTGTTTGTGTTACTAATGAGAAAGAGATGTAACACCATGTACAGAATAAATTCATTATATAATGATAACAAACTACTATCTACTTTTTCTGAAAGAACATGATTTGATATAAATATTTTTTCCTTTAATTTTTATTGTTGGTTGTTCAAAACATTACATAGTTATTGACATAGCATATTTCACACTTTGATTAAAGTGGGTTATGAACTCCCATTTTTACCCCGTATACAGATTGCAGCATCACATCGGTTACACATCCACTGATTTACATATTGCCATACTAGTGTCTGTTGTATTCTGCTGCCTTTTCTGCCGCTGGCCGCTGCAGCAAACTAGCTGGGGGGTGACGAATAACTTGTGTACGTTGATACAGCAGGAGTAGGAGCCATTTATTGTAGGGCAACAGAGCTATTTATACATTTTGCACAGCTTATCTTAATTAGCATAAACTAGATACATCAATCAGCCAATAAGGAATCTCCACACTTAATGGCTCACTTTTGTTACTTCTCAAACCACTCCCTCTGACATTTTGCCAGGCACCATCCAGACTTGTTTACGAACTCTAACATTTGTCTGGCAAAATACCAGGTGTTATTTTTGACTTATTTACAGACCTTAACACTTTTCCATCCTCTACTATCCCCTGTCCCCTCCCCTCCCATCTTCTCTCTCTAACCCATCTACTATAATTCATTTCACCCCCCTTTTTTCCCCCTTTCCCCTCACTTCCTCTTGTATATAATTTTGTATAACCATGAGGATCTCCTTCCATTTCCATGCAATTTCCCTTCTCTTTCCTTTTCCCTCCCACCTCTCACCCCTGTTTAATGTTAATCTTCTTCTCATGCTTTTCCTCCCAACTCTGTTCTTAGTTACTCTCCTTATATCAAAGAAAACATTTGGCATTTGTTTTTTAGGGATTGGCTAGCTTCACTTAGCATAATCTGCTCTAATGCCATCTATTTCCCTGCAAATTCTATGATTTTGTAATTTTTTAATGCAGAGTAGTACTCCATTGTGTATAAATGCCACATTTTTTTTATCCATTCGTCTATTGAAGGGCATCTAGGTTGGTTCCACAGTCTTGCTATTGTGAATTGTGCTGCTATGAACATCGATGTAGCAGTGTCCCTGTAGCATGCTATTTTTAGGTCTTTAGGGAATAGACCGAGAAGGGGAATAGCTGGGTCAAATGGTGGTTCCATTCCCAGCGTTCTAAGAAATCTCCATACTGCTTTCCAAATTGGCTGCACCAGTTTGCAGCCCCACCAGCAATGTACAAGAGTGCCCTTTTCCCCACATCCTCGCCAGCACTTGTTGTTGTTTGACTTCATAATGGCTGCCAATCTTACTGGAGTGAGATGGTATCTTAGGGTGGTTTTGATTTGCATTTCTCTGACTGCTAGAGATGGTGAGCATTTTTTCATGTACTTATTGATTGATTGTATGTCCTCCTCTGAGAAGTGTCTGTTCAGGTCCTTGGCCCATTTGTTGATTGGGTTATTTGTTTTCTTATTGTTTAATTTTTTGAGTTCTTTGTATACTCTGGATATTAGGGCTCTATCTGAAGTGTGAGGAGTAAAGATTTGTTCCCAGGATGTAGGCTTCCTATTTACCTCTATTATTGTTTCTTTTGCTGAGAAAAAACTTTTTAGTTTGAGTAAGTCCCATTTGTTGATTCTAGTTATTAACTCTTGTGCTATGGGTGTCCTATTAAGGAATTTGGAGCCCCACCCCACAGTATGTAGATCGTAGCCAACTTTTTCTTGTATCAAACGCCGTGTCTCTAATTTGACATCAAGCTCCTTGATCCATTTTGAGTTAACTTTTGTGCATGGCGAGAGAAAGGGATTCAGTTTCATTTTGTTGCATATGGATTTCCAGTTTTCCCAGCACCATTTGTTGAAGATGCTATCCTTCCTCCATTGCATGCTTTTAGCCCCTTTATCAAATATAAGATAGTTGTAGTTTTGTGGATTGGTTTCTGTGTCCTCTATTCTGTACCATTGGTCCACCCTCCTGTTTTGGTACCAGTACCATGCTGTTTTTGTTACTATTGCTCTGTAGTGTAGTTTGAAGTCTGGTATCCCTATACTGCCTGATTCACACTTCCTGCTTAGAGTTGTTTTTGCTAATCTGGGTCTTTTATTTTTTCATATGAATTTCATAATTGCTTTATCTATTTCTACAAGAAATGCCTTTGGGATTTTGATTGGCATTGCATTAAACCTATAGAGAACTTTTGGTAATATCGCCATTTTGATGATGTTAGTTCTGACTATCCATGAACAGGGTATATTTTTCCATCTTCTAAGATCTTCTTCTACTTCTCTCTTTAGGGTTCTGTAGTTTTCATTGTATAAGTCTTTCACCTCTTTTGTTAGGTTGATTTCCAAGTATTTTATTATTATTTTTTTTTTGAGGATATTGTGAATGGAGTGGTTGTCCTCATTTCCATTTCAGAGGATTTGTCACTGATATACAGGAATGCCTTTGATTTATGCGTGTTGATTTTATATCCTGCCACTTTGCTGAATTCATTTATTAGCTCTAATAGTTTCTTTGTAGACCTTTTTGGGTCTGCTAGGTATAGAATCATGTCAGCTGCAAATAGTGATAATTTAAGTTCTTCTTTTCCTATTTTTATGCCTTTAATTTCTTTCGACTGTCTAATTCATCTGGCCAGTGTTTCGAGAACTATGTTGAACAGAAGTGGTGAGAGAGGGCATCCCTGTCTTGTTCCAGATTTTAGAGGGAATGCCTTCAATTTTTCTCCATTCAGAATGATGCTAGCCTTAGGCTTAGCATAGATTGCTTTTACAATATTGAGGTATGTTCCTGTTATCCCTAGTTTTTCTAGAGTTTTGAACATAAAGGGATGCTGTACTTTGTCAAATGCTTTTTCTGTATCTATTGAGATGATCATATGGTTCTTATTTTTAAGTCTATTGATGTGGTGAATAACATTTATTTATTTCCATATATTGAACCAGACTTGCATCCCAGGGATGAATCCTACTTGATCATGGTGCACAATTTTTTTGATATGTTTTTGTATCCAATTCGCCAGAATTTTATTGAGGATTTTTGCATCTAGGTTCATTAGAGATATTGGTCTGTAGTTTTCTTTCTTTGAAGTGTCTTTGTCTGGTTTATGAATCAGGGTGATGTTGGCCTCGTAGAATGAATTTGGAAGTTCTCCCTCTTTTTCTATTTCCTGAAATAGCTTGAAAAGTATTGGTATTAGTTCCTCTTTAAAGGTTTTTTAAAACTCTGCTGTATACCCATCCGGTCCTGGGCTTTTCTTAGTTGGTAGTCTTTTGATGGTTTCTTCTATTTCCTCAATTGATATTGGTCTGTTTAGGTTGTCTATATCCTCCTGACTCAATCTGGGCAGATCATATGACTTAAGAAATTTATCGATGCCTTCACTATCTTCTATTTTATTGGAGTATAAGGATTCAAAATAATTTCTGATTATCTTCTGTATTTCTGAAGTGTCTGTTGTGATATTGCCTTTTTCATCCCGTATGCTAGTAATTTGGGTTCTCTCTCTTCTTCTCTTCGTTAGCATGGCTAAGGGTCTGTCAATCTTATTTATTTTTTCAAAGAACCAACTTTTAGTTTTGTCAATTTTTTCAATTGTTTCTTTTGTTTCGATTTCATTAATTTCAGCTCTGATTTTAATTATTTCTTGCCTTCTACTTCTTTTGCTGTTGTTTTGCTCTTCTTTTTCTAGGATTTTGAGATGAAGTATGAGATCATTTATTTGTTGTTTTTTTTTCTTTTTTTAAGGAATGAACTCCAAGCAATGAATTTTCCTCTTAGAACTGCTTTCAATGTGTCCCATAGTTTCCGATATGTTGTGTCTGTGTTTTCATTTATCTCTAAGAATTTTTAAATTTCCTCCGTGATGTCTTCTATAACCCATTGATCCCATTGATCATTCAGTAACCTATTCTTCATTCTCCAAGTGATGCATGATTTTTCCTTCCTTCTTTTATCGTTGATTTTCAGTTTCATTCCATTATGATCAGATAAGATGCATGGTATTATCTCTACTCCTTTGTACTGTCTAAGAGTTGCCCTGTGACATAATATATGATCTATTTTTGAGAAGGATCCATGTGCTACTGAGAAAAAAGTGTAACTGCTTGATGTTGGGTGGTATATTCTATATATGTCAATTAAGTCTAGGTTATTAATTGTGTTATTGAGTTCTATAGTTTCCTTATTCAACTTTTGTTTGGAAGATCTGTCCAGTGGTGAGAGAGGTGTGTTCAAGTCTCCCATGATTATTGTATGGTGGTCTATTAGACTCTTGAACTTGAGAAGAGTTTGTTTGATGAACATAGCTGCACCATTGTTTGGGGCATATATATTTATGATTGTTATGTCTTGTTGGTGTATGGTTCCCTTGAGCAGTATGTAGTGTCCCTCTTTATCCCTTTTGATTAACTTTGGCTTGAAATCTATTTTATTTGATATGAGTATGGACACTCCTGCTTGTTTCCGCAGTCCATATGAGTGATATGATTTTTCCCAACCTTTCACCTTCAGTCTATGTATGTCTTTTCCTATCCAATGTGTCTCCTGTAGGCAGCATATTGTTGGATCTTGTTTTGTGATCCATTCTACTAGCCTGTGTCTCTTAATTGGTGAGTTTAAGCCATTAACATTAGGGTTATTATTGAGATATGGGTTGTTCTTCCAGCCATATTTGTTTATTTATGTTACTAAACATGGTTTGTTTTCCTCTTTGATTATTTTTCCCCCCTTTACTGTACTACCTCCCACTGTTGGTTTTCATTGTTATTTTTCATTTCCTCTTCCTGTAATGTTTTGCCAAGGATTTTTTTGAGAGATGGTTTTCTAGCAGCAAATTCTTTTAACTTTTGCTTATCGTGGAAGGTTTTAATTTCATCTTCCATCCTGAAGCTTAATTTCGCGGGATACACAATTCTTGGTTGGAACCCATTTTCTTTCAGTGTTTGAAATATGTTATTCCAGGGTCTTGTAGCTTTCAGAGTCTGTGTTGAAAGATCAGCTGTTATCCTGATTGGTTTACCCCTAAATGTAATCTGCTTCCTTTCTCTTGTAGCTTTTAAAATTCTCTCCTTATTCTGTATGTTGGGCATCTTCATTATAATGTGTCTAGGTGTGGATCTCTTATGATTTTGCACATTCGACATCCTGTAGGCTTCTAGGATTTGGGATTCTGTCTCATTCTTCAAGTCTGGGAAGTTTTCTCATATTATTTCATTGAATAGATTGCTCATTCCTTTGGTTTGGACCTCTATACCTTCCTGTATTCCAATGACTCTTAAGTTTGGTCTCTTTATGTTATCCCATATTTCTTGGATGTTCTGCTCATGGTTTCTTAACAGTCTTGCTGAGCTGTCTATGTTCTTTTCAAGTTGAAATACTTTGTCTTCATTGTCTGATGTTCTATCTTCTAAGTGTTCTACTCTGCTGGTAGTATTCTCAATTGAGTTTTTAAGTTGGTTTATTGCTTCCTGCATTTCTAGGATTTCTGTTTGTTTTTTATAACCTCTACCTCCCTGTATAGTTGACTTTTGCTTCTTGGATTTGTTTATGTAATTCATTGTCGAAGTGATCTTTCATTGTCTGATTTTGCTGTCTAATGTCTTCCTTGAGACTCCAGATCATCTGAAGCATGTATATCCTGAATTCTTTATCTGACATTCCATCTGCTGCAGATATTACCTCTTCTAACGTTGAGTTGACCTGCATTGCTTGTGGTCCTTTCTTTCCTTGTCTTTTCATACTGTTTGCGTTTCTTTCTGCTTGGTGAAACTGTTGTGTTATTGAATTTTCCCCCTATATATTTATATTGCTCTTGTATAGTTGGAAAGTCTCCCTCGCAGGCGCGGCTGGCGGCTCTGCCCCTACTCCAATTGGGGCAATATGCCTATCATGCTGGCAGGCCGCTGGGCCTGTTCTGCCAGTCGGTAGCAGGTCTGCCTACTTTGTAGGTGCAGGCTGCTGGGCCTGTTCTGTTTGTCAGTTGCAGGTCTGTCTACCTTGCAGGCGCGGGTGGCGGCTTTGCCCCTTCCTCAACCGGGACGATGTGTCTACCACGCTGGCAGGTGGCTGGGCCTGTTCTGCCTGTGGGTCGCAGGTCCGTCTACCTTGCAGGCACGGGGGGCGGCTCTGCCCCTCTGCGGGTTTCTGGGCCTGTTCTGCCAGTGGGTCGCCTTGATTTAAATATTTAATGCAGAGGTCTGGCTCACAGACCAAATCTAGCCTGCCTCCTGTTATACTGGGATACAACCAAGTATATTCTTCGAGGTACTGGCTATATCCTCTTTAGCATGCAATGACAGAATGATATCACAATGGTGAGATCCCAGAATAGTAGTGTGACACTTTACTTTTCATGTGTCATGACAAGTTATTGTATATATATCTGTATCAAAAACAGTGTTGGCCCAGGGCATGGTGGCATACATCTGTAAACAACTTGGGAGGCTGAAGCAGGAGGATCACAATTTTGAGGTCAGTCTTAGCAATTTAGCAAGGCCCTAAGCCACTTTGTGAGACCCTCTCTCAAAATAAAAAATAAAAAGGACTGGGGTTGTGCTCAGTGGTAAAGTGCCTCTGGTTCAATCTGCATTACCAAACCAAATCAAACCAAACCCAGTATTGACATTATGAAAGTATCCAGATTCACGGTTAAATTTAGAGCTGTTGAAACATTTTTTTTAAAGAAAAATTGGGATAGTTTCTCCTATAAAAAGTATTTTTTAGAGTTGTGGGTCTATTATCAGTTTTCTTTCAAAAGCAGAAAGTAATCAGAAATCTTATACTTTAACACAATTTTTCTACTTTGGTTTTGACATGGATTCATGTAGTCTAAATGTAAAGATTAAATATTTGAAACAGGACAATTTTCAAAATACTTGGGAATACACTACTAAAATGCTTACTAATATATACCCACTAACCCATGCTCACCATTTGGATAAATGCTTTATGTATCAAAAAAATTTCTGGAAGAATCTATTTTTTTTCTCTCTCTAAATTAAGTTGCTTAACCAGCAAATGTGTGATCAAATCTGTTGTAGGTTGACACTAACATGATTATTAATGTAAAATCATAATCCATTAATTCTTTCATGTTACCTAGATTAACTTGTATGGAATACAGCCCAGTTTCGTGTTTCTATTTCTTAATACTTTTGGAAGTATTTGAAATATAGTTTAGTTCTCTTTTTACTAAACAAATTTAAAAAATTTTTCTACTTTGGTGTGAGACTTGTCTCCTCTTTCTTTCACTCTCTCTCTCTCTCCACAAACACACACACACACGCGCACACACACACACACACACACACACACACACCAATAATTGAGTGGATATTGTATTAACTTAGGAACTTCTCAAATAACTTAAAGGGGGAATTTTCTTTTCATCTCACTTGATATCACTGATATTTTAAAATTATTATTTTTAACTAAACATGTAAATCCTTGAGGTAATTTGCTGTTCTGGTGAGCAGCAAATTATCTCAACATTGCTTAATGTTTCTCTGTGATCCATCTTCCCTGAATCTTAGAAGCAGTTAGGAATTCTCATTCATCTCCACTCCAGTTGTTGCAGATATTGTAGATTGATTCTCTCAACACCCAAACTCATTCTTCCTTGATTTCTTCTCCTATAATTGTAGGGGGGGGAGTACTCAGGATATCTCCTCTTCTAAGTCAAAGTGACTGTGTAACATGATTCTGGGCAATGAGCTATTGAAAGAAATTCTGAGGAGACACTTTCCCTTCTTGTCTTGCCAAATAAAGCACAGCTAGGTAAAGAAGGAGAATTTGCCCTTCACCTTGCCCTTCACCCTACTTTTGTCAATGCAAAGTGGTGTAGAGACTGTCTTGTGCCATACGAATGAAATTCACCATTCTGTAAAATTCAGAACAGGAAAACTAGAAGCATCTGTATTTCAGAAGTGTTGCTTTCTTTTTTTGGTGGTGGTGGGGGGAGTCAGGGTGGGTACCAGGGATTGAACTCAGGGGCACTCAACAACTGAGCCACATCCCTATCCCTATTTTGTATTTTATTTAGAGACAGGGTCTCCCTGAGTTGCTTAGGGGCTTGCTGAGTTGCTGAGGCTGGCTTTGAATTTGAAATTCTCCTGCCTCAGCCTCTGAGCCACTGAGATTACAAGTGTGCACCACCGCACCTGGTCTGGATTCTTGTTATTTGATCGACACACACCATTTCCTTTGATCACTGTTGGGTTTTCTGTTATTTGCAACTAAGATCAACCTTATCTCACTAGTCTTGCTTTCACCTCTTTTTACACTGTCACTTGTTCTCTTGTAAAATTTTGTCGTCCCATCTTCACCTCCCCTGTTCTGAGGAGTTGCCTGACACAAGGATGTCTTTCTAGTCTCATTTTCCACTAAAGGTACACAATGCACAAAAAACAGTGGAGTGACTGGGATCATGGTGAAGGCAAATTTTACTCTCATCTGATGTCCTTCATTCATCTATTTTTTTTTAAAGAGGGAGAGAGAAGAGAGAAAGAGAGAGAGAAGAGAGAGAGAGAGAATTTTTTTTAATATTTATTTTTTAGTTCTCGGCGGACACAACATCTTTTGTTTGTATGTGGTGCTGAGGATCGAACCCAGGCCAAACGCGTGCCAGGCGAGCGCGTTACTGCTTGAGCCACATCCCCAGCCCCATTCATCTATTTTTTAACTTTTATGGTCAGAGAGTAATTTCCTCTCTCCACTGTCTCTGCCTAATGCCATCATAGTTATATAACATGTGTTTTCACTTGTTCCACCCAGAAGTTTATTGAAATAGCTATTTTCACACATACAACCAGAGTATAATGAAAATAACTTAGGACGTAATAACAGAGAAGGAAATTTGCTATTTAGAGCCATTATCATATTTCAGGGAAGTAAAGATGATGTTGGGTTTTGGTAAGTCAAATTTGAATAAGGGACTCAAGAGTATGAAGAACATGGGATTGTATGGGAGGGACTGATAAAGAAGAGAAAGGGATAAGAAAAGAAAGACCAGAGACAAGGTGCAGTCTGGGGTTCTGAACTGAATCAAATGGTTCATGGGTGGGGGGTGGGGGAAATGATAGCTCTTAGGGTCACCAAAAGACTTTCTTCTTCTTCTTCTCCTCCTCCTCCTCTTCCTCCTCCTCCTCATCCTTCTTCTTCTTTTAAAATCATGTAGATGCATTATTTAGTTTGAATGAATATTTTGCTGGAATGTTAAACCACTTTTGTCTTTTTAATCTTTTTTTTTTTTTTGTACTGGGGATTGAATCCAGGGACACTCAACCAGTGAGTCACATCCCCAGCTCTTTTTTTATATTTTATTTAGAGACAGGGTCTCTATGAGTTGCTTAGGGCCTCTCTAGTTTGCTGAAGCTGGCTTTGAACTCATAATCCTCGTGCCTCAGCCTCCTGAACTTCTGGGATTATAGGTGTACGCCACTTCGCTCAGCCTTTCTTTTCTATCTTATGTTAAATGTTCTACATTCCTCAATGATTTTGGGGGCAGAACTAAGTGGAAGAGTCTGGCAGTCATCTTTGGCTCAACACCATGTCAGATAGGTCTTGAAAAAGCAGGATGCCATGAATTCAGTTTTGAAACCACCGTGCAGAGCCTCTGTTCTAGGGCTTCCTGGAAATCACAGAGATATGTGCCTTGAAGAGCTGTGTGAGCCAGACATGGTAGTGCATACCTGTAGTACCAGTCATTTGTAAAGTGGAGGCTAGATTTCCCCAAGTTTAAGGCCAACCTGAGCAATTTATTGAGATAACTGTCTCAAAACACACACACACACACACACACACACACACACACACATATACATATATATGGTTGGAGATGTAGCTCAGTGGTAAAGTGCCACTGAGTTCCATTCTCAGTAACAACAATAACAACAATTTGGAAAAGCTTTTTTTCCCCTTAAAACTTACTTTTAATATATATATATATATATATATATATATATATATATATATATATATACACTATGATACATGGTGGGCACATTGTCTCTTTTGTTTGCCAGTAGGTTCTCAGAATTTAAACAATATCAGTCTTCTAATAAACATCAATAAATACTTTTTGAGTGATTAAAAGTAATTTAGAAATGAATTCTAAAGATGAAATTGAGAAGTTATGAGATCTTTTATTCTGACACTAAAAGATATTTTAAATTTATCTTTAAAATTTAAATTTATTTTTCAATATACTTTTATTGGGCATTGTACTTGTGCATAATGGTGGAATTTTTTGTTACATAGTCCTATATGCAAATAATATAACAATGTAATTTGGCCAGTATCACTGCCCTGCACTTTCGACTTCCTCTTAAAGTTAAAATTTCATTAAAATTTTTATTACAGTCCTAGAACTGATGGTTCTATAGATGCATGCAGATCCTTTAATGAAGCAACATGATACTTTCTGTAATTTCTCAATTTCACATTAGATGAAGAGATGCTATTGGTCTGACACTGTCAGACGTTTAAAACCTCTTCTCAACTCATTGCTTTTACCTTCTAAATTATGATAAGAGCATATTAATCCCACAGTCTTTAAATTTGTTTGACAACACGCCCCTTAAAAAAAATGGTGATATAATGTCAATCCTGATTGCTGCCAGATGTGGTGGCGGTGCATATCTGTAATCCTGGTGACTTGGGAGGCTAAGGCAGAAGGATTGCAAGTTTGAGATCAGCCCCCCAAATTTACCAAACTCTCAGCAATTTAGCAAGAACCTGTTTCAAAATTAAAAAAAAACTAAAAAAGGTCTGAGGATATAGCTCAGAGAATATAGGTCAGAGATTGAATCCCTAGTATCAAATAAAAAAAAAGTTACTATTGGGTGAAACGGGGTAAGGAACACACTACATCTCTCTGTATTGTTATTTTTAAAACTGTATATGAGCCTACAATTATTTTCGTAAAGTTTTTATTGCCTTCAAAACCAAAAGAGGTCTATCTGCAGGCAGAAGTCCATTGGGAAAGGCAGGTAGTGGTGAGGGTTAATATTAGATATAGTTTCCATTATTAATTACTTAATATATTGCAATACAGTATATCTTTCTCCTGCCTAAAGGTAATTTCTCATGTTTTACTGCTAATTTATAATGTTTTCAATTACAGGGTCTTCTTTCTCAGAATAATTTCTGCTTTACCATGTGTTCCAGTTTCTTCCTTTACTTGATTATACCCCAAGCTTCCTGTTTTCTTAAAACTCCCTTCATCTTCTGGTTTCTTATTTTAAGAATCCAGGCAGCTCTTGAATGGATTTAGTTCTCAGGAAACTAGAAGAGGCTTTGCCGTTCAGCTCATGTCCTCTACAAGCTTTACCTAGGGCCTCCCCAGGGACTGGCTCCATGGTGCACACACCACCTCATAGATTCAATTGAATTCCAGAGAATATTATAGGGATTTAAGGTCTCCATTGGTTTCAGTTGACACAAGTTTCCTTTTTTTATTCTATATTTTCTCTTTTGGCCTTATTAGAGACCTTGTCTCAACACTTTAAAAAATAAAACTCAAAAGCTTCTGGTCAATCTCTGTTCTTTTTCTTCTGCCTTTTAGTTAAATGATGTTTCCCAGAGTGTCACTGATGTGCTTTCCCTTTTCCCCTGTCTTCAAGTCAAATCTTACTATACAACTTTATGTAAATCATTAACACTTCCCTTCTTAGGTTCAGGACCATACCTGGTATTTCTACCTCTTTTGTTTCTAATCTAAACTCTTTGCTCTGGGACTTGAACCTTTAGTTTAACCTCTGATACTCTGAACTTGGTATTTTTATTTTAATGTATTGGCATTATCTGGATCTCCATGTATCACTGCTTTTCTCTTGTTTCATGCACAAAGTTGTTTAAAATATTGTATAAAATTACCTTCAGGCTATGTATCACCGTCTTTCTCAATTTTTTTTCTGTGGCATTTGTTAGGAATTCCTTTTCCTGTCTTGGGACTATAGAATAATTCCCTTTTTCTATCCTCCCCCAACCCTAAGACAAAGAAAAGATGGAGGAATCGCATATATATTTATTTCCTTTTTCACTACCTCTTTTCCATCTACTAGAGATTTTTTTAAAGAGCCAATTTGGCCTTTTTATTTATTAAGAATAAAGATGAACTATTCTCATCATATAGTTTTTTTCTAATATATAGTTTAATGTACATATTTACTTTTCCCCCATATTTTTAAAATGGGTGCATTATAGTATATACTGATGCCATTTGCTGTTACATATTCGTACATGCACACTATCAGAGATGCCTGCATTCAAGAAACAGTAAAATCTGAGAATATAAGAGCAGTGGATTTATAACTAACTATAAGATAATTTTTTATGTCAACACAGTCCCTATGTAACCAGCAGCATTTATTTGATATAAGGCATCAAAACCAAAGAATAATGCTAAAAACATGGGGGAATAATTGATTGAGTTTCTTGTAGGTCAAACAGGTCCTCACTTGGTGACTGAATTAGGACTGTATTTAATTAGAACTTGTAAACTCAGGATGGCTATGGGGGCTTGGGGGTTTGGGGATGGAGAAAACCTGCACTTAGGGATCTATGTGGGAGTATTAGTTACAAGCAAATTCCTTTATTCTGTGACTTTTAGAAATTTTCCCCTCTGATAGATTTGCTTAAAATGGAGAGATATTTATTTTTCTTCAGAGCTTAAAGGAAGAGGTTTCTAGAAAAGAATGTGGAACTCTAATCTTTGCTTAGAAACTTGAGGTAGATAATAACTATTCAAAATTGTAGCTCATGGGGAAGGAAATTCAAAAAATTAAAAGAAGAAGAAGAGGAGGAGGAGGAGAAGGAAGAAGAGGAGGAAGAGGAAGGAAGGAAAGAAGGAAGGAAGGGAGGAAGAATATGATTTTCAAATGGCATTAGATGTCTAAGGAAACAAGAAGGTGGAATAATTAAAGTCAAACTATCTCATAAGAAACAGACTGGTCCAAAATGCTCTGATTTATTTTCTAGACTTCTTCCTAAGCTCATCTCTTAAATTATAGCATTCTCCAGATGTCCATCCTCAACCCACTGTTCTCATGCTATGAACTCTTCCAGAGTGATCTCATTTCCTCTCATGATTTCAGTTCCTGATGACTTCAATTCTCTATCTTTATCCCTAACATTTACCACAGATTCATCCATCTGTCTACTTCATGGCTCTCATAACATTATCTTAAAGTCTCAGACTCAACTTTTATCAAATAGTAATTATTCCCACTGCCACAAATCCCACTCACCGCAGCCATCTGCCCACCTCCTTTATAATTATTATTTCTCTATTCTTTGCTGTTTCCAAGTACTCACCACCACTTCATTCGCTCAGGCTAAAAACTTCACAACCACTTCATTCGCTCAGGCTAAAAACTATTCTTGTTGACTTCGGCTTCTCTTTATCTCAGGATCCAACAAATTCCTATGAATTTTAACTCCTATTTTTCAGTCCTTTCCATTATGCTGCCCTGATTTTAGTTGAGGCCACTCGTCTTTTATCCTAAACTATTATGACAACCTCTTTACCAACCTGTGCCTGTCAGAATTTGCACTGTGAGCAATAGAACATTATATGGGCTGGGTCAAGCAGAATATTAACTTTTCACATTGGCTTAGAAATACTTATAGGACAAGTTGGAGATCCAGAAAATCTGAGAACTAATGGAGTCTAGTCAGCTTGTGCCACAGCCAAGGTGATGGATCAGAACAACCTATTAGGGTGGCACTTCTGATAGGTGAACAGTTCCCTCCTTTGGCCCTTGGGATACTCTACCCACTCTAGAGAGCTGTTGTTAAGTAACACAGCTACATGATCTTTAGCATCATTTACTCCAGATTCAAAGTGCTGAGTGCAAGTATCAAATTGGCCAAGCCTACATTGGACTTTGGTGTCTTAGATACCAGAAGATGGGGGACGGAAGGCTCTGTTCTCTTTCAGTTACTATAGTGGGGAATGGAGTTTGCTTTCCTCAAGCTTCACACAATGGGCCATTTCTCTTAAGCTGAAAATACTTAAAAAGAATTGGATAAAAGAAGAACAATGATAATTACAAAGATAATAAAAAAGAATGTTCAATCGGTAGTGTTTTCCAGCCATCTCCTCTCTAATCAATTGTGTGTGTGGAAACCAAGGAGAAGAAAGAAAGTAGGTACTAATCAGGAAGCTGTTGGACACATCCATGAAAAAAAAATTATGGCCTTTGGAAATAGAGTTATAACAGATGAGTTTGAAGAAATGGTCAGAGCTGGCAGAGAGATAGGAAGTAGAAACAATATGTATTCAATTTATAGATGTGTCAGATGATATAGATTAAAGTGGCTATTGATACTTCTTTCTTAAGCAATTGGGAAGAAATGAGAAATTCTTTTAATTTTGGACATTTTTAATTTCTACCTTAGTGAAGATATTGTAAGTAGCTGGCTATGAGAGTCTGGAGTCTAAAGGTAGATATTTCTTTGTTACTAATGTATACACTAAAATATATCTCATCATTAAAGTGGCAGGAGCTATTGAGATCGCCCAGGAATGCTATGGGAAGTATGAATGTTCAACTCCAGTGAAACTCAAACATAGGTTCCTCCACTCATCCTCTTGTGGATGTTTGGACCATGCAACCTAAAGGCTCAGCACTTGGTTCATCAATCTATCCAACTGTTGGTGATTTCAATATATGTGTTAGTCAGCTTTCTGTTGCTGTGACAAAATACCTGACAAAATCAATTGAAAGGAGAAAAAGTTTATTTTGGCTCAGTGTTAGAAATTTCAGCCTGTGAACATTTGCCCCAGTTGCCTTTGGACTATGGCAGTACAGTGCCATTATGATAGAAGTACATGGCAATGGAGGCTGCCTTTCTGATGTTGGCAGGGAAGGAAAAAAGAGGAGGAACAGGGTCCCAACATGCACTTCAAGGGCATGGCCCCACTGACCTACCTTTTTTCTAGTAGGCCCCACCTATTAAATGTTCCAGCACCTCTTGATAGTGCCATAGGCTGGTGATTAGGCTTTTACCATATGAACATTTGGGGGACATTTAAAATCCAAATGGTAATAATATACTTCTACTAAGTGTGTTTTCTCTACCTTGGACTCTCAAATTCTTGACCTTCCCATTTCCAAAGATCCTTCACCCACTTTCCATTGGCAGACCCTGAACTGCTGTGTTTCTATCATGACTCTTTAGCAGTCCAATTGTCATAAACAGCATTTCTTTTCAAGGAAATGTAACAGTCAATACCAGCATGCTTAGCAGATGCTTAGTGTCCAAAATGGCTTCTATATTGACTGTATTGATTGTATGCAGGATTTACGATTGGTCACATTTGGAAAAGGAGAAAAAGCAGATAAAAAGCAGAATGGCAAGTTTTTGTAGTATTATTTTGCATTTCTTCCTGAATTTAAAAAGCACAATATTAAGAAATGAGACAAAAATAGGAATCATGTATTTGCGTATGCAAGAGTATGCAAAGAGGGATGGAATTCAGTATATATATATATATATATATATATATATATATATTTTACTGTTACTGTTATGTCTTTTTCCTCTATAATCACTGTTCCTTACTTACAAGATTATTCTCATCCAAATACCAAGATGGTATAATATCTTCTATCTGAAAAACTAAAATGCCCCAAGTATCTGAATATCCACTCCAATTGCTCCATTTCAGTTTCTATTTAGAGAAAAATTTCTTCAAAGAATTTTATGTACTCATTATTTCCTTTCCCTCTTTTCTTTGCAGCTCCTTGTGCCTATTGCAATTAGATTCTCGTTTCCGACACTCCACCAAAACTGCTCTTGTTAATCTCTGTTTCACAAGCTCAATGGCCATTTGATCTTACTTGACTCTTCAAATATGTTTGACATTGTTGGTCACTGTCTGCTTTTGGAAACTCTTTCCTCACTTGACCCTGATTCTTTACCACTCTCTGTTGTCCTCTCACTTCACTGGCCCCTCCTCTGCGGCATTTTACAGTGCTAACCACTTCCTCTAGCTTCAAACAGTTGCTTCCACTGGCTTCAGCGACTCCAGTTCTTTTGGTTTAATTGTGTCTTCTTTGAGACGACTCAGAGTTCTGTATTCTTAATTCCTAAACATGATGGTTCCTTCAGGGATCTCTCATTAGAGTTCTTCTTTATTCTTTCATTCCATTATGTGTTTCACAAACACAGAGAAAGGATTTATTACAGGAGGACATTAACAAAAGTTTGGGGATGTAGTGGTGAGCCAAAAAAAGCAGAATTTGTTTAAATGAAGTACAATCTAGTGGGAATCAACTGAAAATACACACCAAAAGAAATAAAGGTAAAAGGAGGAAGAGAAATAAGGCATGATGAGAGGGTAGAAGAATAACTCAGTAGAGGAGGCATTCTATGTAGATATCAGGGACGTTCTTGAACGAATAAGGAAGGGGGAGGTTACAGGTTATAATTGAAAGTGATCACTTTGGGAAAATGAAACAAAAATATGCGAAGAGCTCTATGTAGAAGAATCCCTGGTGTAATGTATAAGGAAAGCAAGGAGGGCAATATATCTGAAGTGAAAGGAGAAGGTAAAAAAAAAATAATTCTAGGTTGATAGGGTGGTGTTGTCATTAACTGAAATCGCAATGACTGGATGATATGCACTTAAGGAGAGATGTCAGGCTAATCAGGAGTTCGGTTGTGCTCATTTTAAGTATCACTCAATCATTAGATCTCTAAGCATATACTTCAAGAAAGTAAGTGGGTCTGTGATTCTGGAGTTTAAGGGACAAATCCATGCTTTGAATATGCATTTGGCTGTGGTCAGATGATATTGAAAGTCATAGAACTAGAGGAGAGAGGAGAGAGTGAGATCAGTAGGGAGTCCATGAATGAGTTAATAAGTCTGAGCCCTTATCCCTGTACATTTTTTTTTTCCAGTAGAGGTGGTCCCACTGAATCCGGTATTCTTCACTCTCAGTTTACTCCTATTGCTGCCTTGAGACACAGCAATGTCAACCACGGTGGTTTATTTATAATACAGGGTGGGTGCATCTGACTGATTCAACCATGTGAGATCAGCATGGAGCCCATGATACCTCTGGCACCCAGTATGCACTGGAGCTAAAACCCATGGACTGCAGAAATGTTCTAGTTCAGGAGCAAATGCGATCGATTTGGTTACAGAGAGTAGAAGGTAATTTTAAAGGGCCAAAATCTTGCTATAAAGTTTTGCCAAATCTTTTTTTAATGGCTGCCCTCCTGGGAAGAGAGTGGGAGGATGAAAAGCATTAACAGTGCAAGGTCGTACTGCTGGTTGCCTTGACTGTCAAACCCTTTGTGGCAAAACCTGCAGGATTATTCAGCTAGGCTAGACTCATGGAGGATGACAAGTCCAGCTCGCTGATGGACCTTTGTTTTATATCAAAGGAGAATCACATGAGGAATATGTGAGAACTGGAGCCTGGAATTATGTGGGATTGGTCTTCTCCACCTTGGCTTGTGGGAACATTAACTTTTCTCCTTTCATTGCTGTTTAGACTTTGTCTACATCTTCAGTGACACCCTGTCTGTCTCAAAACCCTTTGCAGGCCACTGTCCTACACTCTGCTTAGCCATACAACCCTTTAACTTCTCCCACTTTCTCATCTTTTATTGCTACAGAGTGATTATTAGTGAAGGGTTTTAGTTTAAATGCCAGATAGAAATCAGAAAAGAAATCTACTGAATGACTATTATAAGTCCCGGAATTACTGAGAAGACAGAACAAAGAGGTTCAGATTTGATGAAGCAAAAAAAAACCACAACCCCAAAGAACGTCATATGACTGCTCTGGAGAAAACACAGTTGCTACAACTCCGAGAACTCTAATTCGATGTGTGTTCTCCCTGCCCTGTTGCTGGTGATCCTTGTATTTAGCAGCTGGGACTGTGTGTTCTGCCATTCCTGAAAGGCAGATGTGAATACAGCTGCCACCCTAGCATCAGAGCACACTTTCATCTGACTCTTCTTTTTGTCATTAATTTTTTTATTTATAATACCGGGTGGGTGCATCTGAACTGATTCAGCCTTGAAAATGAGTTCATTTTCCTCTTTGCAAGAAAATCTGGGATAGTGAGTATTTAACATCTTTTCCTTCTGTAGTAGGATAGGTCTTGTGAAATATCCTAAATGTACAAAAGAAGGTCAGACACTGGGCAGCCAAAAAAAATGATGAATGTCTGTAATAGCATACCATCCTTTGGCTGCCTGAAACCAACATAGATTTCCTTTTACCCTTGCCCTTCCCGAAGAAAATGATTTCCATGTATCCTAATAAATTATTTTATATAAAACGGAGAATGCACTTACTGCCTGCCAATAGGGAGATAACCCAAATCTTATCAGTCATTGCATTAGTCCAGACCACATTTTCTGGGTGGTATCAGTTCCTCCCTTCATTCTGCCATGACCCTAATCAGAGTCTTTCAATATGAATTCCACTGTGAAGGGAAGTACTTTATATTGAATAGGAGGGAAAAAAGGGAATCATAAGAGGAAAACTAGTTAAAGTGTACAGTGGACATGTGATACCAAGAAGTAGTTTTAAAAGAATTAATTATTTTTTTCTACATTTTAATTGGTGCATTATAGTTAGATGTAATGATGGGATTTGTTGTTACATATTTCTTTGTGCCCATAACATAACAACATAATTTGGTCAATATCACTCCCCAGCACTCCCTCCACCACCTAGCCTCCTGTCCCTTGGTTCCTTTCCTCTACTCATCTCCCTTTGATTTTCATGAGGTCTCCCACCTGCCAACTTTCTTTTCCTTTACCTCTCTAGCTTTCACAATGAGAAAAACAAAACAAAACAAAAAACAAACAAACAAACAAAAAACATGTGACATTTGACCTTCTGAGTTTGGTGTATTTCTCTTAACATAATGGTCTTTAGTTCCATCCCTTTCTTTCTTTCTTTCTTTCTTTCTTTCTTTCTTTCTTTTTGTTTTGCAAATGACATAATTTCATTTTTCCTTACGGCTGAATACAACTCCATTGTGTATATATGCCACATTATCCGTTACTGCTTAAGAGGAAGTTTTTCAAACAAATAATTCACAAAGGAGGTTCATAGAGACCCTCTTCCCCTCCTATTCTATTACTGTCCCCTCTTTCATCCGACTCTGTCTCACCTATGCCTGAAAGCAATCACTGTCTTGCGGATAAGTCTTTCTCAATTGATTCCGACCATTTCTACCTTTCCTTTACCCATAACCCTTATGCTAGAGAACTTCAGAAGCCCCTGAACATTTTCTCTTTCTCCTTATCTTTCCATAAAAGCTAGTTATTGCTAACGGTGTACATCTGTTCACATCTGTCCCCAACTTCCAGTGACTTCCAGTGATGACTCTTTGTAGAAAGGCCCTGGTTCTCAACATGGCTAAGAAACCATTTCCTATTTCTCCTCTGCTTTCCCCTCCTCAGTTCCTATTCTTCTCACTCTTTGAGCTCCAGTTATTTCTCTTTGTCACAACCTCATGAGCTCTCTTCTCTTTCCTGCTTCAGGAAGGACTTGGCAATGACATTGAGAGGGTTCTTGCCACCCCCTTGTTTTCCTTCAGTTCCTTGGGTCTCCACTGAACTTCAAATCTTTAGGTCTCTATCCCACATTGCCTCAGACCCCAGGCAAGGAAGGACCCCCCTCCTGCTCCTCATACACCTGATTGTCAGACGTTATTTCTGTTACTACTTGGTAAATGCCTGTCTTGCTTCCTTCATTAATTAATGCCCGTCTTGCCCCACTGCTTCACAAAGAGAAGAGCAGTGTTGCCTTTGTGCACTGCTGTCTCCTCAGTGTCTCAGGTATTTACAACCTGACACATGGTAGGTGCCCAAGAGGTAATTGCTGAACAAATGAATGAGTGACAAGGTCCTGCCTGGGTAATTATCTGGCCAGTGGTTATAGGTGGCTGTTTTCAGGTTCCTATTTTCTCATAATAAAACTCCTCAATTATTTCATCTTCTATTTCTCAGGTAATTAAGATTTGGCTGAGGAAGTGTGAATAGAAGCGTTTTGTTTGCTCCCAGGTATGAAACTCATGTTTGCCATGGAGAGGTGGGACAGCTTTACAACAGACCAAATGCCATTTGTTCCCCAGGACTAAACTTTGGCAAGAATAATTCTCTACTAATTGGAATGACCAATAATTTATGCAATTTCCTCTGAATAAAATGATCCGTTAGAGATCAGGAAGAAATATTTTATCCCCTTTCACCTAAACTTAATCATTTTACCAAGATCTGTTTTTTTCTTGCACCTGGTTTATTTATTTCTCTCTCCTGTTCCCTTTCCCATTTTCTTTTTATCACAGTAATCAACTGTATCTGCTATGTATCAGCCTCTCATATTAAAAAATTTGCCTTTCAAACACATGATGTCCTAGGATGTGTATATTGAACCACCAGAAATAACTCGGTGACATATTCTTCTTGCTTATTTCATGCATATTTCCAACCTGTGACTCATTGGTTTAAAGAGGACAAATGTGAACTAAGAGCAAAAGAGAGGACTTAATGTGCTTGTGCCTGAGAGGAAGATGAATCACTGTGCTGCTGGCGAGGCCTCGCGGGTCAGGGTTGCCTGTCTCACGGGTCTGAATGACCCTCACTGTTCCCATCCCTGCTCACCAGCTCACATGCAACCTCGCACAAACACACACCCAGAGCACCGCTCATTTCTGACTTTAGAAGCTCTGTGAAACTATTTTTGGCTGGAAGGCATGTGTATAAGAAAGAAAGGGACTGTCTCGGAGGGAGGCTATAACCCGATACAGGAACACGTCAGAGGAACCCAAAATGTCAGCAGTGGTATTTTTATTCTCAGTTTTCAAAGAGTCTTATATTCTTTTCTCCTTCCATCATCCGTTTTGCTTACTGTGGCAGATGGCATTTCCTGTGGAGTTCAATAGGATACGAAATGGGATTGTTTTACAAGGAATTTTAATGTTGTTTCATGATTTTCCTGAGCATTGTCTCTTCTTTTTTCTATTTTCTTCCCTCTGTCTCTCTCTCCCTCCCTCCCTCCTTCTCTCTTTCCTTCCTGTCTTCCTCTTTAAAAGAACAGAGCCAAATTTAACATCATAATAACCCAACAAATCTCTCTCTCTCTCTCTCTCTCTCTCTCTCTCTTATGCTGGGGATTGAACCCAGGGCCTTGTGCATACGGGGCAGAAACTCTACCAACTGAGCTATATCCCCAGCCCAGAAAACATTCTTAAATGTGTGAATTTTTGATTTATTGGTAAAACGCACACACACAAGCACACAAACACACAAATTCTCAAGGTGGCAGAAAACTATTTAGCAGTAAAATGCCAATTGGGTAACAATTAAGTATTTAACTTCTTTTGAGGTGTGTGTGTGTGTGTGTGTGAGTGTGCATGTAAGCATGTGCATGTGTCTGAAATGAGTAAAAAGGAGTAAAGGGAAGATGTAAAGGACAGGGCATAATCAAAGGGAAAGTGCTGGAAGCAACAATGACAGCACCCATTTCTATAGCACTTCTCATGTGTCAAGAACAGTTTGAATTCTACATATATTAATCTATCATACCCACACACTGGAGGTATTATCGCTGTCTCCATTTTACATCTGAGAAAACTGAGGCAAAGACAGGCTAAGGTAACATGGCTATTAAGGGGCAGAGAGAGGTGGTTCATGCTCTGAGGATTATACTATACTATTTTCCCTCCACTGAGACTTGAGAATACATTTGTATCATAATGGAGAAAATCTTTCATGAAACATTAGAATCAGGTTCACTGTCTTTTTTGAGGCAAACAAACAAACACCAAAGGATTTGGAAGTTCTTCCTATAGCAAGGGAGGAGAATTCCAGAAAGCAAGAGTGTGGTCCCTGAGAAGGGGGCTGGGCACTGGAATGTAGCACAGGAAGAGAGGCCGAGGTAGGACTCAATGTCTGGGGATGAGGTTCTGTTGCTGGGGCTCATTGATGGTGGACTCCGCCTCTGAGGAGTGACACTGGTGTGATGTGTGTGCTGGAAAATTCCACTGCCTCAACTCTTTCTTCTCCACCAATTCTATGAAGATTTACTCTCTCCCAGAGAGAATGCATATTATAATGAAAAGACAGGACTTGATAGAGAATGGTTTAAATTTGTGAAGCTGCTAGAAGGAGAGACGCCATTAGAAGATGATTTTTTAAAATTTAATAACCTCAAGGAAGGTGTGATAGAATTAACTTGATTCATATTTTAGAGAGAGGTTTTAGGGTCAACCACTGTACTTTTCTCCAAATTAAAACAAATGTACAACGCTCATTATGTTTGGTATTCTCTTCCTAATTGGGGTTTGAATTCTTAAATGTAGCTCCATAGTGATGTCGCCATCTTGGGTGTAAGATGCTGCTGTTCTCTATTACATCTCTTCTGTGTATTTAGGGAATCTGACTTTGCTCCCATGCTTCATGTTAGGTTACCCTCCTTAGAAAGGAAAGGATCTTAAATTTTGCAGTCATCATAGAAGCAGCAATTTGGGGAATCCTCATTGACTGTGAGTTTATATCTTTCCTCAGGAAGGCTCATAAAAGTTGACAAGTATATTCCTCAAGTTGTCTTCATGGTAAAATTGCTGAGTGCTGTGCAACATTGAGCAAGTCTTTAGCCTTTTGAGATTTTTGGCATACCAACATATTGTTGTATTTTCCAATATAGGCATTTGGAGAATCTAAGAGAGGAAAAGGAAGATATCTTCTCTTTCTCTTGACTTCAGATACAATATGAACAGAAAGAATCAGACAAAATATTCTTCCTTTGTTATATGGTTCAAATTTTTGCCAATTCTATTTTTCCACATGCCCTCATGAAATTGGGTACTTCTTACCAGATAGAACAAGACCATGAAGAATAGCTACAGAAACACACAAACATTGCACCCCCAGCTGGAAGTGAGCAGATGGGGAAAAAAAAATCCCAGCAATTGGTAAACAATCAGAAAAAAGCCTCCAAAAGGCCCCTCTCAAAACAAGAAAAATCCCAAAACTCAGTGGATTAAACATGTCCTATGTGGATGTGGTATAATAGGCAGGCTTTATGGTTGATTAAATAATACAATGAAATACATGGAAAAGAAGTATGAAAATTATTTGGCAATGCTTATTTTATCAATAATGTTTTTCCATTATATAAAACCTGAATTATATTTATGTAGAATTACAGAAGTACTAAATCTATCTTCCACAAGATAAAAAGCCTTGTTTGGTCCCCAGGGTTCAGAGGATTCAAGCTTTTATCATGAAAATAAACTAAAAAAATAATGCTATATATTTAATAATGTTGTATTTGAAACAATGTGCAAATTAGATTGGTTTCACTTTCCATCTATTTTTCTGCTGAGTGTAATTAAGAGCTATCATTATGCCTACTTTAAAGATTGTTCTGTTGTATTATTGACCTCCATCAACATTCCATACAGAAAACAAATTAGAAATATGATTTTCTTAAAACACCAATGTGCTTTAAATAAAAACATATAATCCCTAGATGCCAGGACCACAAGCACTTTTTAGTGCTTTATTTCAGCTTTACAAACGGTGCAGAGATTAAAGACAAGACAGGATTACTATTGACTCCAGGGTGCTGGGCACCAGGTAGTGGAACAGATGGAGAGAATCCAGCTCATGGATCACTGCAGACAGGAGAGCAGTGACTGAGGAAAAGAAAATAAACACTTGTTGCACAGCCCTGGAGGACAGAAGTACAGTATTCAAAGTCTGGCTGTTATTTGGGCTAGTATTGAGCCTTATAGAGCATCTAAACACTTTTGAAAATGGTTTCAGAAATTTGAGTTGTCCTATTTGGATTCATTCATTCACTTTGACACAGACAATTCTTTGATATTTGGGTATGAAGTTATCAATTAGCCAGGCGCTATTCTTGAAATGAACTAGCTCATAAGCTGATTCAATCATATATGGAACATTTTATTTTATATAATTCTCTTTCCTGGCCCTTTACATAAGCTCTTTCTGAGACCTATATTTCTCTGACAAAAAGAAAATATCTCTAAAGCTTTGTTTCTTGAAGTGTAGTTCTTGTACTATTAGTGATGGTGTCACAGCAGGCTCCACTCCACACCTACTGAGTTGGAATTGGCATTTGAACAGGATCTACTAGTGACTGAAAGTGTCCCTAGGATTTGGGACACTTCCTAAAAAATAAACAATAAAGGATAAGGTCATTTCAGAATGGAGGCATTCTGAATTTGTTCATTTAAGTAATAGGTATAATGCAGAGAATAAAGTAATATGGAGAGATCATGAAAACAAGTTCTCCATATCTTCTGTTCCCACCACATTCAGTCAAATATATGACAGTCCTGGGTCCTGGAACTTCCTTACATAAAAATAGTAGTAGATAAAAATTTCATTTAAAATATTGGGGGAGGGGGTGGGGGATTTGTCTCTAGAGCACCTAAGAAATAGGTTTTACCCTACTTTTGTGTTAGAAAGGAATACTTGAATATATATTTTTCAAATATTAACAAGAACAATTTAATGAGTGTTATCTATAATACAGCATAACTTTTTAATGTTTTTTTTAGTATTTATTTTTTAGTTGTAGATGGACATCATATCTTTATTTTATTTTTATGTGGTTCTGAGGATCGAACCCAGGCCCTCACACGTGCTAGGTGAGTGCTCTACCATAGAGCCACAACCCCCGCCCAACTTTTTAATGTTTTAAAAATTGATATCTTGAAATAATTTAGGCATGTTATCTTTAAATTAAAAGAAGTTTTGAAATTTTTCATGATTTACAATTACTGTTTTTTAAATTCTTTTTTCCCCCCACTAAAGTCAGCAAAACATATGCTTCAGGACTGGCTGTGTAGCTCAGTGGTAGAGCACTGGCCTAGTATGTATGAGATCCTGGGTTCAATCTCCAGCATTGCAAAAATAAATAAATAAGAAAATAATATGTACTTCATTTAATTTTACAAGTACAATGTATTAATTATGATTAAGAATATTGGACAGGGAAAACACAGATACTCTGAATATTTCAATATAAAATGAAAAATGAAATATATCTTGCTCTTGTATTACTTAGCTGAGGAATTCAAAGATAAAAAAGCAGCAGGAACTGGAATATTCCTTAGAGGGTGCTCTACAGATCATCAATTAATGTTTTTTGACTTAGCTTGACATTTCTGACATTTGTTGTTAATTCCTGTTGATGCATTCTGCAATGAACACGGTAAATTCTAAATACAAAAGCAAAACCAAACCAAGTAACCTCCTCTCTCACAGTATGTCCTTCCTTCCTCCATTGTTTCCATTCATGCAAACTAAGCTTGAGTTCCTGTCTTGCAGGGTTAACTGCCAACTGCAGTCGGATGTAGGAGTCACTTACTCAGATGTCAGAACCAGGCCTTAATTAGGATGCTTGCAAAAGAAGAGCAAATGAAAAGTATTAAGCTGCACCCTCAATTCCTGTTTCTAATTTTAAAAAGGAAATCATGCATTAATCAAGCCCTGTGCTCAGAGGCACGTTTACAAAATATCCCAAAATAACAGAGAATTTTTTTTGTTCTGTTTTGATAAAGCCACTCTTGACTACTTGCTATGTATAGTATGATATAGTTCGACATGCATCATACTGGAGTACAGTGTACTAAGTTTTGGTGACATTAAAAAACTGCTGAACTCAAGGTATGGCACAGTGATAATTAGGATCAGGCAGACATTTTCTAAAAGTGAAACAGAAATGTCCAAAACCCATTTTCAGAGTGAACGGAAGGTGATCTAAATGGGTTAAGAGAAGAGCACAACTCTACAAAGAGCTGCACAGGCAGATGATTTCTGATGAGCGAAAATTGCTTTTATAGCAACATTTTTTTTGTGTAATATAGATTTGAATTGGTTGATGATACAGTAATTTGTGAAGATCAGACTTAAACTTTGAAAAAGGAGGGTGATTGTCTTCAATGAGAGCAAAAAAAGATTACTTCTGTTGTCTACAAAGCAATGGAGTCTAAATAGCATTCTTGAAAAATTCTTAAGAGATTCATTCTCTAATTTCTTATCCTGATTTACATTATGAAAATAAAGAACATACATAGGAATAATCCCTGTAAATTTATCTCCTTTCATGACTCTAAAGTAGTACTTTAAAGTTTTGTTCTTACTGTCTCCACTGGCGTTAGAAACTTCTTTTCAAAGGAGATTATATGAATCGTAGATGCTTCTTTGTGAAGCAGTGTTTATTCAGCACACAGAGACTATCTTTCTGCATCTCTACTATTCTCTCAGCATCCCAAGATTGTAGAAACTTGCTTAGATTAATGTTTTCGTTTTTTTATCTTCATTCTAAATGTCTTAATTCAGATGATCTAGCATTTAAAGCAAAATTTTATTATCAGGTCTTTTGGAACCTAACAGCTGTTTGAGGAGAGAATTAGAATCGTGTGTGTGTGTGTGTGTGTGTGTGTGTGTACGTGCATGTGTGCATGCACGTTTGTGTGGTTGAAGCATGCTTCTTTAATCACTGCAGAATTGCTTGTGTGTGTGTGTGTGTGTGTTACTAGAGATTGAATCTAGGGACACTTTAACTTTACCACTGAGATACAACCCATCCCTCTCTATTTAATTTTTTGGGTACCAGGGACTGAACTCAGGGGCACTCAACCACTGAGCCACATCCCCAGACCTATTTTTATATTTGCAGGGTCTCACTGGATTGCTTGGCACCTCGCCAATGCTGATGCTGGTTTTGAACTCCTGAGCCTCCTGTCTCAGCCTCCTGAGCTGTTGGGATTACAGGTGTATGCCACCATGCCCAGCTTATTTTTTATTTTGAGACAGGTTCTCACTAAGCGATCAAGGCTGGCTTCGAACTTGCAATCTTCTAGCTTCAGTCTCCCAAATTGCTGGGATTACAGGCCCGCACCACCAATGCCTAACAAAATCTGTGTTTGTTTTTGTTTTTGTTTTGTGGTGCTGGGGATTGAACCCAGAACCTCCTGCATGTTAAACAAATGCTGTGTCACTGAACTACACCCCAGCACTAGAGTTTTAAGTATAGCAGGCATGCAGAAAATATTTGCCAAGTGACTGAAGCTTCAGATGGAAGCATTATTAAGACTAAGGAAATATGCCCGGGGATTCAGAGATAGGATTCATAAAGATTATGGAAAAATAGTAGTCAAATGAGAATTACTAATGTATAGTTCTTTAGGGGAAACTTTAATAGGCAGGGTTTAAAGCAGTTGCATTTTAAGCAGGTAAATTCACATTCTTTCCCTAAATTTAAATGGAAGTGTAAGTCTTTTAAAATTCTCTTTCTTAAGATTAGGCCACTCAGCTAACATTTTTTTTTTTTTTTTGTTGTTGTTGTTGTTGTCCTGGCCCTTTATTTCAGACACTTGCCTCTTTTTGACATTTTTCTGAATTTCTTGCACTCTGAAATTTTTTTCACCCAGATGTTTCCACTACCCATTCTTGCCTCTCATCCTCACCGCAGCTGTAACCATCATAAACACTCAAAAACAAGTAAACCAACAACAGAGCCTTCCCCTTCCATCCATCTGGCACCCGATGACCGAGACCCTGTTTCATCAGAGACTTTTCCAGTCCTTTGCTGGCCTTTTGACACACTGAATTTCGCAGTCTTTGCTTCCTCTTTTTTGCAGGCTTCTGTTGCTTGAGCCCATTGGTAATATTTTGAAGGGAGGGTGGAACAAGCAGCAACAGGACTGATGACAGCACATCACAGCAAACAGAGCCAGCATCTGGTCTCCTAGCAAAGCATTCCTAGGCTAATGAAGAAGAGGTTACCAGCTGGCCCTCGGGTTCAAGGATGGCCAGCTCAGTGTCAGCCTCCACTCGATTAAGGAGACTTCCACAGACAAGCTAGTGACATCAGTGGCACCCATCTCAGTGATTTCAAACTTCTCTTTGTGCTTTCCATCCATATTTACTTCCCCAGATTGCAGCTCTAAACGGGGCCCACCTTACCTTGCTATTTTCTGTTTTCATGTTCTATAAAAAGTGAGAAAACCTCATATGGAAAATTAAGTATTTTTAGTCTCAGTGCTAGAGTGTTAGGGGTTTGTGGTTATCATGTTTAGTGTGCGTAGGATGAGGGAGGATGAGTGTGGTCAGACTTAGGTACTGAAGTATGGAAAGGTGCTCACCAGAATAAGGCTATAAAAATACATGACACTTCTTACAAAGTCAAGCACTGCATGTATTTCTTTAAGAAATGGAAAAGGCCTGATAGATGGTGATGAAGTACACATCATCACTAATCCAAGTTGGTCTCTTTCAGAGAAATGGGTCTGATACTTGGAGAATATTTTTTGGCTTACAGATGATTTGCATTCAACAAAACACTTATTAGATCCTTGTGATGTACCAGGCATTTTGCTTAAAGTCAGAGACACAAAAATGAGTTTTGCATCATTATTGATACAGCATGATTTTTGCCTTTGGAGAATTTAGAGGCTGGGAAGAATCAGAATTATAAATAAATATTGTGTAACATCATGATTTTGGTTCTGTGAAAGAAATTATTATTATTATTATTATTATTCTTGTATCTAATTGACATAGAGGATATTAATACTGTCAGGGGCTAATAGAAATTAGGAGTGAAAGATTAAGAGAAGAAGTTTTGAATAACTTGAGGCAGAGGTGGTTGGGGATTCATAGATGCCATGCAAAGGGGACAGTAAGTAATCTATGAGCTTACATTCATGGTTCTCAAAGCCCAGGCTCTGGTGCATCATGTAGAACTTTATTAAAAATGCAAAACCCTATGCCTAATCCTAGATCTGCAGAATTGGAAACTCTGAGCTGGGCACCAGCAGTCTGGAATTTAACACGCCCTCCAGGTAACCCTGGCACATGCTATAGGTTGAGAATGCCAGCTTTAGAATGTGGGCTTTCAAACTTACCTTCACATGAGAATCATCTGGGAATTTAAAAATATGATACCTGGGCCCCATTCTAGAAGATCTGATTGAATTGGTCTTCAGAAATTGAGACTCTTAGACATTGAGTAATTCCATTCATGTCAGAGATGATAGGTATGAATTAATGCCTGGTTCAGTCAAATATGACACCAAGGTTCATATCTGTCCACTTTGTTGCATAGACCTTTGAATCTCATAGTCTGCTTCTATGAGACAGGGCAGCCTTTGCCATAAACTCCTGGAGTCATTGTAAAAGGCCTCTTATTTATTTCTGTTGCCTCAAAAGTAAGAATCTTTGAATAATGATGTTGAAAGATGAGACTTTGTATATGAAGAGGTATGAGTATACCTTAGCTCTGCTTGTTTCATGTTGTTTTTTTTTTGGGGGGTGGGGTGGGGTGGGGGTGGTACTGGGGATTGAACACAGGGGCACTCAACCACTGAGCCACATCCCCAGCCCTATTTTGTATTTTATTTAATGATAGGGTCTCAATGAGTTGCTTAGTGCCATGCTTTTGCTGAGGCTGGCTTTGAACTCATGAGCCTCCTGTTTTAGCCTCTTGAACTGCTGGGATTACAGGCATGAGCCACTGTGCCCAGTTTATGTTGGTTTTTAAAAGTACTTTTGTTTATAAATACATGAACTACTTAGACTTCCTATAATCTATCCTTATTTTCAACAAAACTAATATATAGAAATTTTACCTAGAACCCCCTAAGATCACCCTCAAACACAGAAATATTTTCATTTAGCAAAAGGCTTTACATAAATTTCCAAGGTTCTCAGTTGCAGGGTTCACCCAAAGATTATGTTGGTAAGTGCTATTGATGGCCCCTGAGTTTTTTACACACATTCTTTTTCTTTCCTTTTTTTTTTTTTGGCACTGGGGATTGACCCCATGGGCGCTCAACCTCTGAGCCACATCCCCAACCCTCTTTTGTATTTTATTTAGAGACAGGGTCTCATTGAATTGCTTAGGGCCTCTCTAAGTGCTGAGACTGGCTTTGAACTTGTGATCCTCCTGCCTCAGCAACTAAAGCTGCTGGGATTATAGGTATGCACCTCTTCATCTGGTTTTAGACTTTATTTCTTAGAGAAGTTTTAAGTCCATAGCATGAATGAGAGGTACAGGAGTACCCATATGCCCCTTGGCCTAACCCACTCCTAGCTTCCCCCATTATCAACATCTTTCCCCGGAGTGGCATATTTGTTATAATTGATAAACCCCCATGAAACATCATTGTCATGCAGAATACATAGTTTGCATTAGAGTCACTCTTGAGGGGTGTACATTCTATGAATTTGGTAAATGTGTAATGGCTTGCACCTTCATTATAGCATCATACTAATCTCTGCTCTAAAAAATCCTCTCTCTTCTGCTTATTTATCCTTCCCTCCCCCACTGACCTTTTTTCTCTCTTCATTATTTTTCTTTCCCAGAATGTATACAGTTGAAATTATACAGAATGTATCTTTTCCAGATTGACTTGTTTCACTTAGTAATCGTTTATGTTTTCTCAGTGTCTTTTTATGACTTCATAGCTGGCATCTTGTAGTGCTTAGTAATATTTCACTGTCTGAATTTGCCACATTGAATTTATCCATTCACCAACAGAAGGGTGTCTCAGCTGCTTCCAAGTTTTGATAGTGATAAATAAAGCTGTAATAAAGATCCATATGCAGGATTTTGTACAGATATAAGATTGCAACTCCTTTGGATAAACAATATCAAGGTGTACAATCGCTGGATCATATAGTAAATATATGACTAGTTTTGTATGCTTTTGAGATTTTTGGTGGTATACAAGTGAATATATCAACTATCAGATGATTGATAGTTATGCATTATTTCATCATTTTTTTTCTAAGCAATAATACCATCTGATCCCTCTGCCAGGTGCTTTGCATGGATTCTATAATTTATTTATTTATTCATTTTTGGAACTGGGGATTTAGCCAAGGGGCACTTTACCCTGAGCTACATCTTTAGCCCTTTTAGATATTTTTTATTGTGAGACAGGGTCTTGCTAAATTGCTTAGGGCCTTACTAAGTTGCTGAGGCTGGCTTTGAATTTGCGATCCTCCTACCTCAGCCTCCTGAGTTACAGGCATGTGCCACCACTTCCGGTTTTAGATTCTACAATTTAATCTGTATAGCCAGATATGAGATACATAATGCTATTCTACTTCTTTTACAGAGGCTTAGGAAGACCAAATAACTTTGACTATGTGTGTAAGCTTGGATATAGTAAATACAGGGTTTAATTCAGACCCTCTGATAACATCCTTGGGCCCAGTTATCACTCCAAGTATTTGAGTATCACAATCCTGTTGCAGCCACAGTCAATTCTTTTCCTATTGATGGCCAGTGGCATCTAGGTACAGTCTGGGTGCCTGGGAATTTAGTGATTTAAAAAGTGGTCTGGATTTACAATTCTATCTGTAGGGATGTTTTTCAGTGAGTTCTGTTTAATTGACTTAACTGGACATTTTCTTACAAAGATTTTTCAAACATATTAACCAGATTGCAGATTGCTTAGAAACTTGAATAGACACACAAAAAAGCAGAAATCCGTGTACTGCTATAGATATGGTTTTCTTTACTCATCTACTCCTGGGTGTTTTCCTACAAAATCTCCTGTCACTTAGGGCAAACTTGTCCTATCTATGTTTCTTGTCATCTCAAAGAGCCTGGATGATATAATCTTCAGAGCAGCCAATGAGTTATGTATGTAAGGGTGTGGAAAATTAAAAACGTATCCTTGAACTTCTTTATGAGTCAGAGACTGTTTTGTCAGCCTGGAGACATAACTAAGATCCACCCATCATCATCTTCCAGTTGTGTGCATCGATTACCTGGAAGAGTGAAAGAGAAGCTCCATGTTCCTGACTCAGTTCTGTTATAGGGTGGAAGAGGACACATTCATTTTTCTCTTCTTTTGCTGAAGCTTTGAATGACCCTGGCATTCAGCATCTCTATCTTCCACAGCACATCTGCGCAGGCGTGGAACTACCAGCATGACAGAATTTCACAGCCAAACAGTTTTTATTAGAAACCAATAATTTACAATACACCTCTGTCGTGCACTTATTTTGGCTGTTATGATTCTTCATATGCCTTGGTAGAGACAGAATTATGACTTTTTGTTTTTTTAGCTAACATACATCATCTTCTTTTCTATTTGAGACTTCTATTTCAAAGTGAGGTAACAGCTCACCTATTGTGTCTAACATGTAAACAGATGGATCTGTCTTTTGCTCAAGTACCTGGAACCATAATTACCTTCTTTAAAACTTGGCCATAGGCAAAAACTTTGAATAATACATTCTCATTGAGCGTGCCAAGTCAGAATCTGAGAATATAAAACAGAGTCTTTGTTAGATTATCATGGTATTGCACGAAAGTATAATGTAACTTCAAACTAACTCCTTTTAAAAAACAAATGTTTTCTTTTAGTGTGTTATTAACCTAACTACCCAAGTCATTAGATTTTCATTATAATAGTACTTAGGATAATTGGTGGGACATCTGCAGCGCTTCTCCATTCTTGCAATTTGCTTTGACGCTGCTCTGTTAACAGCAGTGTTTTTTTGTGTTACCATTTAGGTTACAATTATATGAACACATTTAAGTACTGTTTTCATAATATATATCCACAGAGAATATTGTCTCAAATAATATAGACTAACCTGACAGTTATGTAGCATTCTTTTTCATAAAGATGATGTCATGGAGTCCAGTTAAGGTCAAAGAGACTTAAGATACCACATTTAAAACAGTTCTTAGGCTGTAAGAGCTTATTGGAAGGAACTCAGATGGTTTTATTATTCAGTAAACCTCAAGTTAAACCTGACAAGAATGTTTTGAAAAAAGCTCAGTTGCTTCTCTGAATAATTTTAAGTAACAGATTAGAATTTCTATAGAAGATAAAATCATTTGTTTTCATTGGTTGTTTTGTTTTGCATTTGTGCTCCCTGCAAAGATAAATCTGAGGCATAAATGTGGGCCAGGTCTGGCACAGGAGGCCTATGTTCATGCCCGTATCTCAGTTAAGCAAATTGTCTCCTGCGCATGCCATTAGAAATTGATGCTCCTGTTATAATACTTTGGTTTGGCAAGAAACGTTATTCTGCATTTACTCTTTTTGTTGTGGGCCATTTAAACATCTGTTCTTATGACATATGAGTTTTCCAGATGAATGTGTGTTTGTTGCACTGTCAGAAAAATCTAATTTTATGAAGGAAGTAACAAAATGGCCAAAGTATTCTTTCTTCCTCTCTGAATTCTAATATTAATGAGAAAATCCTTCGGCTCTCCCTACATCGGAGCCAACCACCATCAATCTGCCTCATGTGGAGCAGGCCAGTTCTCCTTTGCTTTCCTCTGCATACTTTCCTTTGTACCTTGTGCTAGAGATGCACTTGTTTTCCTTGCAATGCATTTAAAGGTCATTGATTCTAGGCCCAGTCTGAGGCGTCTTTAGTCATTCTGTTAAGACATTTTACGGAGGGCAGTACATTTGCAACACAAATTAAAGGATTTTGGCGGTAGATGATTCCAGGTTTGATTTCTGGATCCACAACTGACTAATGAGAGGCATCAGGCAAGTTACTCCATCTTTCTGAGTGGCGGTTTTCTCATGTGTAACATAGAAATAATGCCTATCCCACAGAGCTTTTGTAAAGATTAGATGAAATGAAATTTGCCTGGCACTCAACTTTTAGATACCTATATCATTCTCATTTATGCTAATGTTCCCCTTATGCAAAAGGGAATTTATTCATATCAAGTTTATTCAAGTCTATGATTGAAATAACCTTATTATTATGTGAGGCTTGCTTGTGACACACATTGGTTCTCTGCACTCTTGCTGCAGGTAACCAATTCAATGTTTAGCTCTTTCTTTTTGTATCTACTTCCAGATACCTTAAAAATCTTATCCTGTGACTATTTGATCCTGTAGTTTTATGTGGTATTTGTCTATATGGAGATGAGGCTAAAGCTTAACTCTGTAATGTGCTATTATCCTCAACAAATGTGCATGCACACCACCTCCTGAATACTCTCTTCCCATGCTGCCAATCTCTTCTTGAAGTTATATAATAATTTTAGGTAGATCAGTATTCAGGATTTACATCCTTACCGTTGTGTAAACACGAGCCACAGGTGATGACACTTAAGAATACACTATAATTATTTTTCTTTCCAGCAATGAATTGCTATTTTCTCTGGAGTCACTAAATATCTTCTTTTCTCTTCTTGATTTAGTTTGGGTATACTTAGTAGTAATTGTAGCCCCAAATCTCCATTAAATGTTCAGGTGATATGTTAATTTTATATTCTTTTTGTTTTATTTTGTGGTGCTGGGGATTGAACCCAGGGCTTCATGCACCGTAGGCAAGGGCCCTGACTCATCCTTTTTTTTGAGACAGTGTCCTGCTAAGTTGCTGAGGCTGGTCTTGAACTTGCCATCCTCCTGCCTCAGCCACCCAAGTTGCTGGGATTACAGGCATGCACCACAGTGTCTGGCTCTTGACTTCATATTTTTGAAGAAATCTCTTAGAGCTTTCTGGTCTGCTTAAATCTGGGGAAGTTTCTCCCTATAGTTGGCCAATTATTTGCTTCTATCTCTACCATTGTCATCAGGCTTAGTATTTTCTTTACCATTTTCCTGTGTTGATTTTCTTTTCTTTTTTTTTAGTTGTTGATGGACCTTTATTTCATTAATTTTATGTGGTGCTGAGAATCGAACCCAGTGCCTCACACATGCTAGGCAAGTGCTTTACCACTGAGCCACAACCCCAGCCCTGTGTTGATTTTCTTTGATGAGTCATATGACTTTTTGTATTTTTATTTTCTTGGTAGACCATGTTTTCCTGTAATTTTCTGAACCCAAGATGGTGGATGTAACTTTGTTGATATGTATGTCTTCTGAATTTTGTGTTGTTTTTTCTTCATATGAGTTGAGAGTGGATAGATGATTTCCCACTAGAAATCATTTCCTTTTAGGAAATGAATTTAGTGCTATCTATGCTAAATAAAGATGAGATGTTTGGAATTCCTTGCTGTCATATAGAAGAAAGAATCTAAAATTATAGGAGATAAGAATGTTGGAATGATTTATTATGTGTCAACTTTTGCCGTGTCTGAGAAGACACTACTTTCATTCAGTTATGTGATACAGAATGCTGAGGGAAGCACAGAAGCCTCTGAAGAGCTCTGTGGAAGATACGGCCTGGGACCCTGACTGACACTGTCACTGGAGCCAGGTGTGGGGATGATTTCAGAGGGGATGTTCAGATTCTGTGGGGTAGAGGCCAAGCTGCACTATTTCTAGGTCAAAGACAAGATGCTGGTGTGACTCCCTGATCCAGTCAGGTCCACAGTGGTCTTTGATGACAGATCAGTGATAATAGCATACTTGGGATCAAAACAGATGGCCACACTCCTGAAATCCCACTAATCTCTATTTGAAGGATAAAAAAGATGCTAGTCTTGCTAACTGGAAGGATGCTGTTCATCCTTGAGTCATCTCACAAGGTGGAACTCCTTGTAGAAAAAAATAAGATAGATCCCCTTGAATAAATAGCCTGTGTCAATATCACACAGGCTTATTTAAATCTTCCTTCTACATTTCCATAAAATAATGTGTGGTGCCAGGTGTGGTGGTGCACGCCTAGAATCTCAGCAGCTGGGGAGGCTGAGGCAGGAGGATCGAGAGTTCAAAGCCAGCCTCAGCAAAAGTAAGTTGCTAAGCAACTCAGTGAGACCCTGTCTCTAAATAAAATACAAAATAGGGCTGAGATGTGGCTCAGTGGTCAAGTGTCCCTTAGTTCAATCCCTAGTTACTCTTATCCCCACCCACCCCCACCCCCCACAAATGTGTGGCTATTGTGCCTGAAGAAAACTGAAGTATTCAAATCTTTTGAGGGTCACTGGGCGTAGATTTAACCTAAAATCAAACCCTGGAAACCAAATGACACTTTGACCACAGGTCAAGTAGATATCAGAGGATAAAAGAAATTCTGTCTAAAGAACATTTCATGGTGGGGCTATTGACTACTTAAACCTATCTATGATTGTTTCCCTTCTTCTTCTTCTTCTTCTTCTTCTTCTTCTTCTTCTTCTTCTTCTTCTTCTTCCTCTTCCTCTTCCTCTTCCTCTTCTTCCTCTTCTTCCTCTTCTTCCTCTTCTTCTTCTTGGTATTGGGGATTGAACTGAGGGATGCTCAACTACTGAGCCACATCGAAGCATCACATTCCTTTTTTAATCTTTATTTTTTATTTTGAGCTGGGGTCTTGCTAAGTTGCTTAGGTCCTTGCTAAGTTGCTGACGCTAGCTTTGAACTTGTAATCCCCCTGGCTCAGCCTCCCAAACTGCATGGATTACAGGGGTCCCTAGTTCTTGTGAGGATAATTTGATTAGATATATTCAGAAAATGGAAGATTTCCCCATCTTTCCCTGAGAAATACTGTTGAGACTACTTCAGTGGGAAGGTAGGTCAAAGCAGAAGCTTATAGAATAGTTCCCTGACAAAATGATATATCAAAAGCAATGCTACATCATGGAAAATGCCCAGAAATTACAGCCACCATCAGGAGCCTAACAGATGCAAAAACAATGATCTCTATGAAAACCTCATTAAGATTGTTAGGTTTGTGCAAAAGGCAGATGGGTAGGTGTTACAGAGTGACAATGAATTATAGTCATTAAAAGCACACCATGACTTCAGCTGTCATTTTATAGGATTGGCTGTACTGGAAGTTGGTTTTCTATGTAGCTATCAGTGTAGCATTTTAGGAGAGAGGAGTGGTGGTAGTCTCTAATAGGGAGAGGTCAAAGTGGTAAAGATCACGTGAAGGAATTTGCTTTCCTTGGTATGAATAATGGAAAACTTCATCTTTACCTTTAACCACCTAGCTTTACACTGTAATTTAATCCTCAGGAATTTCTATCATCTCATCACTTCTTATGACATCACACTGGTCTATTTTATCATTTTACCCTCCTTTATGTTGTAATGATTCCATATCATATCATATATTCTACCAGCACCATAGAAGCATAACAAAGCAGTAAAAGTAAAATAAATACTTGGCAAATACCAACATGTGAGAGAGGATGGAAGATATATCAGATAAATTCATAAATCTATTATCTTCCTAAAATTTCTGGGGGTCCAGTGCTCTTGAGCTTGTTGAGATGTTTCTTCTAAACTGAAAGCTTACTAATGGTTCTCTTCATCCTCTGCTAATAAGGAAGAGACATGATAGTTTTCAGGATTACTTGGATGAATACATAGTGCATTGGAGATATGTGTCTCCAACATGTTTATAAAGGGAACTGCTTACAAAAATGTTTACAAATAATGGGACCAGAGTAAGGAAAACATTCCAGCTGTAGTATAAACAGTTCTTCCCTTTGGCTTCTATGAGTCAACAGAGCCACAGGGTCTTGTGATATCTCTGACAGATCAGTATGTTGTATAGAACATGTTGAAGCCCAAATAAGAGAGCTTTAATAGAGGCTAATAGAATTTTATTGCAAATTCATATCATCTTAACCTGTTCTGAGTTTATTACTAGTCTTTGGCAAAGATTATAAGCAGGCTATGGTCCTCCAAGCACAGAGTCAGGTATACCAAGCAGTTCTTCATAAAGACACTGAAGTGGCAAATACAAAATTTCAGATTTATCAGGCTCTGAAAAAATAAGAGAGGAGCATGATTAGGCATCTGATTCAATGCATCTGCCCCTGTTGTTTGAGAGGGTGTTTCTATAAAAAGGTGACTTGGAGTGGGGGGAGAATTAGGGTCTGTTTTCTAGATGATACACTTCTAACAGATGAAAGAGGACTCTTTGTTATAATCTCATCTGAAGGGCAACATTGAAGGGAGAGGAAAAGTCTCTTCATAAGAACTACCAATTTATTCCAATTCATAGCTAGCACAGATTGCTAGGTTGGATAGCCGGGGATTTGGAGACAATAGGATAGGAGTACTGGTAACAAATTGGTTTGGGAAGAGAAATGGGTTAAGTCTCTTGGAAAGAGTCCAACAAAGAACATTTATGCCTTGGGTGAGAATTCATCAGAAGGATGCCCCTATAGAAGGCTTACAAAAATCATCTGGACAAGATTACCCCTGTGGATATGAATAACATCTTTTCTTACTCAATACAGGTCCTGTTTAATGGATTTATGAATAATGAGGGTATAATAACAGATATCCAGGCCATGCTGAACTTCACATGGCATTTTCCTGACTGCAACTGATCTGATTACTACTACAAACAGGAGCCTCACTTGTTAAAAATCCACAATAAAATTTGACCTTCTGTTCTTTTCTGGAGAGACTAGTCTATCTTTGGCCAATTGATTACATTAAATGTCTTCCACAATAAGTGCAGTGATTTGTCTTCACCAGGATAGACTTTTGGGGAATACGTTTACCTTCCTCATATTTTATACTTCCAGCACAATGTTTTAAATGTTCTTGTTGGATGTTTTCATGCACTGTTATGATGTCAAAGATAACACTACTACTTACCAAGGAACTCCTGGTATAGAAAGAGGAAACAATAGCTAGCTTCAAAGAATTCCACCCCCCCCAAAGAATTGGGATATTATGTATCCCAATTTCCAGAAATATCTGGCCTTATGGAATGGCCTGTAGTTACGGAAAGGCAGCCAAGAATGCTTTGAAATCTTTCCTAGGTAGGCTGTCTCATTTTTAGTTTTGACAAGTGGATTTGGAAACCAAGGAGCATAAATGGAGTTGATACTTCTTTACTTTAGACTGAATAGCCCACTCTGAATCTCCTAAACTTTGGATTTTTCTGGTATAAACATTAATACCAAAGGAGAAATATTTTAGTAGGAGATATAAAATGGTGCCACTAAATTTGGTGTTGGAATTGTCACCTTTTCATTTTGAACTCCCTGTACCACTGAACAAATGGAAAATAAAGGAGATAATCCTGTTGGTTAGGGAGATGTGCTCTGGTTCATGAAGACATAGGATTGTTGCCACCAAGAGGGCTGTGGAACAAGGAGTTCCTGCTAATATGATTTTCATTGTATTCAATTTATAAAAATTGAATACTGCTGGAGTCACCGAGGACTCAGACTTCCTACTTAAGATGGCCTGAGTCATTCCTATCAGGCAAAGACTTTTGGACACAGTGTGAATTGATGGCAAAGGACAATAGAAGAGTTTAATAGTAAATGCCAGGTGTAGCCTGGTAACCAAAGGCAGAAATGTCTTTGTTCTTTTCTACTCCCCATCTTTTATTTTATATAAAATAACATGTTGGCGTTTAAATAACAATTTAATCCATAGGTTAGAATATAAAGACACCAATGTGAGGACACGAGCAGAAAAAATGAATATTACTCAAAGATTCTGGACTCAGAGTTAGGTTAACTTCTTGTCTATAATATTTAATTACTTTTATCTTCCCCAATTAGTTACAAACACCATGGTTGATTTCTTTTTGAAGTGTCCATGTTTTTGTACCTTTTTTTGTGAACCCTTTGGAATAAACATTTTATTTTGGAATATATTTCAGACTTGCAGGAAAGAGTTGTAAAAATAAAAGTTTCTGTATATCAATTATCCAGTTCTCATGAATATTAATATTCTTAATTCACTGTATTTCTCAAAAATGTTAGTATTTTCCCATTAAGTAAATTTTCTAACTTTATCAGATTTTTTAATTAATCCTGATTATTATACATAACAGTAGAAGGCATTTTGACACATCCTATACAATGGAGTATAACTTTTCATTCTTCTGGTTGTACATGGTGTAGAGTTACACAGGTCATGTAATCATATATGCACAAAAGGTAATAATATCCAATTCATTCTACTGTCCTTCCTACTCCCATATCCCCCTTCACTCTCCACTGTCTAATATCTCTATTCTTCCCTAGCCCGCCTCCCCTCCTCTAATTGTGAATTAGCATCCATGAGTAAAACATTTAGCCTTTCGTTGTTTGGGATCAGCTTATTTTGCTTAGCACAATATTCTCCAGCTCCATCCATTTATTGGAAAATGCCATAATTCATTCTTCTTTATGGCTGAGTAATATTCCATTATGTATATATGCCACATTTTCTCTATCCATTTGTCTGTTGAAGGACATCTAGATTGGTTCCACAGTTTAGCTACTGTGAATTGAACTGCTATAAACATTGATGTGGCTGCATCAGTGTAGTATGCTTATTTTAAGTCCTTTGGGTATAAACTAATGAGTGGGATAACTGGGTCAAATGGTGGTTCCATTCCAAGTTTTCTGAGAAATATCCATACTGCTTACCGTTCCATAGTGGTTGTACCAATTTTCAATCCCACCAGCAATGTATGAGTGTACCTTTCCCCCCCATATCCTCACCAACATTTATTGTTGCTTGTACTCTTGATAATTGCCATTCTAACTGGAGTGAGATGAAATTTTAGTGCAGTTTTGATTTGCATTTCTCTAATAGCTAGAGATATTGAACATTTTTTCATATATTTGTTGATCAATTATATTTCTTCTACTGTGAAGTGCCTGGGAAGATATCATTAGATAATTCACATGTAAGTCAAATTAAGTTTTTATATTGTAACTGCCATTGGAATTCAGAGGAAGGATAGATCACTTTATACAGGTTTGGTTGGAAATACTATTGTTTTGCCTTGGGAAATCTAAGTATTTGAATGTGTTTTCTTGGGCTAAAATTGTTTAAGTGGGCAGCTACTTATGGACTGATTTTTTTTTTTTTTGGTAAAGGTACTGTTGATTTTGTTATTAGCACTTTAGAGTTATGCATAGTAGTTAGTTCCCTACCGACAAACTTATACATGTGTGGAATTCAATTTAAGATCATGATTCCCCCTTTTACACTCCCCCTTTTCTTTCCTGTTCTCCCTTCCTTCCCCCATTGTCCTTCCTCTCCTCTGGTAGACTTCATCTATTTACTTACATTTGATTGGTTGTTTTTACTGATACATAAAGGTGAAATTCCCTGAGGTATACTTACATATGTGTATAACATGATTTCAAAAGAATTCATTCTGCATTGCCTCCCTTATCCCATTCCTCCATTCTGCCTCTAGATCTCTTTCTATTCTATTAATGTTCCCTTTATCTTTATGATATCCTACCCTTCCCTTCCCCTTACATTTATTTTACTTTAACTTCTGCATAGAAAACATGCAACCTTTGAGTTTCTGAGCTTGGCTTATTTAACTTAGCAAGATAGTCTTCGTTTCCATTCATTCACCCACAAATGCCATAATTTCATTCTTCTTTATGGCTGAGTAGAACTCCATTGTGTATATATACCAAAATTTCTTAATACATTCATCTCTTGACAGGTATGTGGTTGATTCCATAATTTAGCTATTGTAAATTATGCTGCTATAAATATTGAGGTGGCTCTATTACTTTAACATGCAGATTTTAGATCTTTTGGGAAAATATGCAGGAGTGGGATAGCTGAGTAATATGGTGCTTCCCATCCCTCACTTTTTGAGGAATCTACAAACTGCTTACCAGAGTGGTTGTACTAGTCTGCAGTCCCACCAACAAAGTATGATGAGAAGTCAGACCTTACAGTACAATTTGAGTTGCCCTCAGTTTAAAGAAAGAGGTGACATCTGAGCTATTTAGAGAGAAGATATTTGGATCGACAGAAAAAGTGAATCTTTACTTATAAGCATTTCTAGACATGTGTAACACAAATGTCCTGGGGGTATGCAAGACCAAGGAGCAAATAAGTTGGGTGAAGCAGATGCCTTTTATAAAGAAGGAGTTGGGAATTAGATCAAGAAATTGGGCTGCTTGTTGAGATCAAAGGTGAAAGACCTGAATATGCAGGTTAATTTAAAGGATGAAAATGAAGGTCTGGATTGAAGGGTCAGGTTTGGAAGAAATAAGTGACATGAAAAAACAACAAAAAAAAGACAAGATAATAAACAAATGACAGCTCCTCAGAGCTTCCTGACTTGTGTTTATCAGGCTTCATGGGCATCTTCCTATGAAGCTTCCATTTCAACTAGAGAGGCCGGTTTGACTTGAAGAACTGGCCAAGGTATGAATTATATTTATGATAATGATTTGTGAATGTCTGAAATGCCAAAGGCAGATGTTTCTTTTGTTTAAAATGAAAGTAGAAATACAAGAAGGGTAATCCATTCACGCATGTGTGTCACTTATACCTTAGTGTGAATGCTTGTATAAGACTGTTCTCCAACACTTCAGATTAGATGATATGGGGGAAAAGACAGGGGGTAATAATGGGTGTGCATAGCATATCAGTGTCCACTCAATCTTCTTTCAATTCCACATGGGTAAAGAGATGAGAAGGAATGTTAGGTTGGAGTAAAAAATATAAAGGACTCCTCTTTGGGCCTCGCCTATGCTGCTAAACACTGTTTTCTAGAGCTATCCCAGTTCTACTCTGCTTTCTCCAAATTGCTTAGTTGGAAAATTGTTCTAGCTTTACTAAATATATCCCTGAATAATAATTTATGTGATTTCAGCATTAAACTAATCAGATACCTGCTCTCTGAAATGGAGATCTTGAAGAATTGCCAGAAAGATGAAGAGAAGTTTTCACGTGGTTGCCAGGTTTTCTCCCTTATATTTCGTCTTCTTTATAGAGGGAAGGCTGCCAGTATTTTCTTTCCAATTCCGTGAGTCTAAATAAGTCACTTTGAGAGTGTAGTTTCTTTAGGGCTTTGTTATCCATTCCCATCATACCTTTGAACTCTATAAAGATTTTCCTTGGGAAAAGCATTTTGTTTCAAATGGGCTTTCCTCGAATGGGTAAGAAAGCAGAACATTATGGGTAAGTCCTGAAACTTCCTGATTAAAGATGTTTTGGAATATTTATTATTGAAATATCAGTGTTTTTTTTTGGAAACACAAAATGGCCTGTGAAATGTTGAAGTTCAAGAATTTCAATGATTTATCAATTCAAAAATACAGCTCTCAGTCAAGGTCTAGGATGACTTATGCAACTATTAAATAATTATACACAGGCTTATTTTGTTAGTTCTCGGTTGTTGTGAACTTGATTTTGCCCATGTTTGGTCAAGTTGACAAGTTTCTAAGAATTCTTCGACATTCAAGACTTATTGCTTGTTAGAAGCCTGCCAAGTTACTGAGCACACGAGGCTTCTCATGGCAAAGCATTTGTTTCAATATTTAGCATCATATTCTCAAATGGATCAGAAGGACCAGCTGGAGAACTCAGGATTCTTGGCAGGTATTTCAACCAACATTGTAAGTTTTGTGTGAAAAACAATGATAAAAGCTTGACTGGGTATAGGATAATCAACCATGAGATCATAAAACTGATAAAAGTGTGATTTAAGTAGGGTATGAGTGAAACTTTTTATCTATGGTCATAATAAAGAAGCATAAAAATAACAATTGCTTGTTTACTTTATAAGCCTGCAGGTCAATGATAGCCTTGGCTCACCTGGGCAGTTCTTCTTGTTCTAGCATCATTCACATATCTGACTCTTTTATTGACGTGATGGGACCCCTGGACTACCCTGTATCTCCTAACCTCCAGGAAGCCAGCTTGGATATGTTCTCAGGGCAAAAGCAGAGAAGGAGAGCGCACAGGAAGAAAACACACAGCTTCTTGAGGTTTGGGCTCAAAATCTGCACCTGTTCACTTCAACAGTATATATTTTTTTTAAATTAGTGCATTTTAATTATACAGAATAAATCGTTTCATTGTGGCATATTTGTACATGCAAATAGCACACTTTGTAAGCACCCTGTTAGTTCCCCTGCCCTCCATCTCTGCCTGATCCCCTTCCTCTTGTCTAATAGTGTCCCTTTTACTGCCCCATTTATTCTCTTCCACATATGAGGGAAGAACATGTGATACTTGTGTTTCTGTGTCTGGCTTATTTTGCTTTATACTATGATTTCCTGTTCCATCCATTTTCCTGTAAATGACACAGTTTTGTTCTTTTTTTATGGTTGAACAACACTCAATTGTGAATGAATGCACATTTTCTTAATTTATTCATTTGTTGACAGGTGCCTATTCTTATTCCTTAACTTGGCCGTTGATGATTGTCACAAAAAAAAAAAAACACAGCTATGAAGGTATCTCTATAGTATGCTTATTTATTCCTTCTCATATATACTAAGAAGTGGTATAGTTGGATCATATGATAGTTCTATTTTTGATGTTTTTTGGGAGACCCTCCCAAACTGATTTCCATAGTGGCTGTACTAATTTACCTTTCCACCAACAGTGTTTAAGGATTGCTTTTACCTCACATCTTGGCTGGGATTTACTTTTTGTATTCTTGATGATAGTCATTCTGCTTGGGGTGAGATGGAATCTCCTCACAGTTTTAATTTGCATCTCTGATGGCCAAAGATGCTGAACATTTTTTTTTCCAAAATGTTATTGGCCATTTGTTACTTCTTTTGAGAAGTATCTGACTAGTTCATTTGCCCTTTTCTTGACTGGGTTGTTTGTATTTTTGGGGTTAAGTGTTTTTGAGTTTTTTATATATTTTGGATATTAATATTCTGTTGATGAGTAGCTGGCAAAGATTTGCTCCCATGTGGTATGCTTTCTTTCCACTTTATTGTTTTGTTTGCTGTTCAGAAGCTTTTTAGTTTGATGCCATCCCATTTGCTGATTCTTGCTATTATTGCCTGAGCTACTGGAGTTCTATTCAGGAAGTCGGTGCCTGTGCCTGTATCTTAAAGTGTTTTCCCTAAGTGTTCTTTTAGCAATTTCAAAATTTTGGGTCCTACATTTATGTCTTTGATCCATTTTGAATTGATTTTTGTTCAAGGTGAGAGATAGGCATCTATCTGATCGAAAGTTTCAATCTTCTATACATGGATATCCAATTTTCCCAGTACCATTCATTTTCTCTAATGTATGTTTCTGTCACCTTTGTCAAGAATCATGGCCATAGCTACATGATTTGCCTCTGTGTCCTCCATTCTATTCCCTTGGTCTATATGTTATTTTATTTATTTATTTTTTTTACTACCACAGTGTTTTTGTTACTATGGTTCTGTACTGTATTTTTTTTTATTTTTATTTTTTTCGTACCGTGGGTTGAACTCAGGGGCACTGGAACACTGAACCACATCCCAAACCTTGTTTTGTATTTTATTTAGAGACAACTCACTGAGTTGCTTAGTGCCTTGCTGTTGCTGAGGCTGGTTTGAACTCCTCTGTCTCAGCCTCTCAAGCTGTTGGGATTACAGGCATGAACCACTGCACCTGGCTTCTGTAATGTATTTTGAAATTGGGTATCATGATGCCTTCAGCATTGTTCCTTTGGCTCAGGACTCTTGGGTATTTGGGGATTTTTTGCTTCCATATGAATTTTAGGATTGTTTTTCTCTAGTTCTGTGAAGAATGTCATTGATATTTTGATGGGAATTTTGTTGAATTTGTAGATTGCTTTTGGTAGTTTGGTCGTTTTTACAATATTAATTCTGTCAATTCGTGAACATGGAGGTCTTTCTATCTTCTAGTGTTGTCTTCAATTGTTCTGTCTTTAGTATTCTCCAATCTTTATTGTAGAGATCTTTTACCTCCTTCATTAATTTTATTCCCATTTTTTGAAGTTATTGTGAATGGAATTGTTTTCTTGATTTATTTCCCAGTGGGTTCTTTATTAGGGTATAGAAAAGCCATTGATATTTGCATGTTGATTTTGTTTATTGCTACTTTGTTGAATTTTTAAAAATCAGATCTAAAAGACTTCAGGTAAACTCTTCATGGCCTTCTAAGCACAGGATTATACCTGCAAATTGGGATAATTTGACTTCTTCCTTTTCTATCTGTAGCTTTTTTCTTTCTTTCTCTTGCCTAATTACTCTGGCTAAAATTTCAAATACTATATTGAATATAAGTGGTGTCTTGTTCCTAAATTTTAGAGGAAGTATTTTCAGTTTTCTCCCATTTAGTTGTCTATGGATCTTCATGTATAGCCATTATTATGTTGAGGTAAGATTCTTCTACACCTAGGTAGTTGGCTATCATGTCACATAGCTAGGCCAGATTCAAGAAATAAGGAAATAGACTTTTCTTGATAGGAGATGTTACAAAGAGGTGATGGATTGAGATCATTGATTACTATATCTATTGTCAAGCCCTGAGATTCTAAGGACTAAATATATTAACCCCAAGTTTCATGTGGTTTGTCTGGTGTTTCAGAATTAGGATAACCCAGGCAGGCTAGCAGAGGAAATGGGCTGGTTGTTCTCAGGCAAGAGGAAGAAGCAGGTACCTCTTTAAGATTTGCAATGATCACAGAAAATAATCAGAGAGAACCATGTTCATTATTGGATATGAGTAATATTTGTTCAATACAATTAAATGTTGAATATCATGAAAATATGTTGATCTTTCCTAATGGACTTGTTAAAGAGGAAAAGAAATGGAAAATTGTGTTATTCTCCGGGGGGACTTGTAATATCAGTATATTTGAGAGAGTCCTTTTTCAAGAAGTATTTATTCAATACCTTTTAAGTACCAGGCAGTACTAGAGACTGAGGCTATAAAGTCAAATGAAGGAGGAGAACTAGCAGTGACTCAGATTAAGTAGGCACTGGATATTTCCAGAGGCCAGTTATATTTTCCACTCTAGTCTACTTCTGTTATCAAATACTCTCTCCTGTTAGCATATCTTTTCTCCCAGCTACAGTGATGGGCATCTGACCCACCAGAGGAAAATTCATGACTTTTTCCCTTGTGCTTTTATAGTGTTAGCTGCATGGTAAGAGATTATGATTTTGGTTGGGATCTGGTAAGATTCCGGCCCCGAATTCTCAATAGATGATCTCTGCCTCATAAAGAAAGCTGTTTACAGAAGGAAAGAATGGAGCCTGTGCTCAAAGAAAGCACAGATGAGAAGTGGGGAGAAGGAAAGTCCCTGACAAACTTCGAGTCTGTGAATCTACATGATTTTGAGATCAGGTTCATTTCTTCTTTTTGTGTTACATTAGAAATGAAATATCTGTAGGAGACAACAGATTAGGATTAACAGAATGACTGATACATGATGAGAGTATCATGATCATGTTGCTAAGAACATGAACAAAGTGGAAGAGGTGGAAGAGGATTGGAGGCCAATGACCTCATTCATCCTCACAGCACCCCTGTGAGATTGTGTACTGTTTTATCCACATTTACAGATGATGAAATTGAGCAAGGGTTCAACAAAATGCCCAAAGCATGGTCTTGACAGAGGAAGAACCAACATCTGCTTTGCTAGGCTCTCATCTCTTTTCTTGCTAGATCTCTGTGGTCAAAGGTTCGAGGGCTTATCTGTGTGGATGGCTTATTTTAGCCATTCTACTATTCAGTTTTTCCTTAGTTTAGGTGTTATTTCCAGTGGACTCATATCAGGTCCTTATGTCATTTGGTGAATTCTAATCCTGCAGTGCTTTTAGAACACAAAAAATCTGTTGTCTCTTACAGATATTTCATTTCTAATATAATATGTAAACAGCATTTATTTTTGGCATCTTTAACAGCACTATTACAAATTACAGCTTGTATTTCTGATTCTTTTCCCCAAATAAATCTTTGAAAATAAATCAGTGTACTATTTCCAAAGCTTACATCATACAACCCTGACATTCGAATCATTGCAAAAATGTCTCTTGGTAATATTTCCAGCGTCTTTTTAGTCGAAGTTTCATAACCTAATCCCTATATGGGCAATTGCTAGCTTCTTTGTGTCTTTTCCTGCTCATAACGATACAAAATAAATTTTTTTTAGGTTCTTTGGTTTGTTCTTTTATATCAAAGGAGAGAAAGGAGTGAGCACACTCTAATATGTAAAAGTTTAGAAAGTTTGATTATTGGCTGTTGGAAGACCTTTCTTTTCCACTTCAGGATCCTTAGGAAATAAATAGATACCAAATAGTACTTGATGGGACTATTTTCTCCTTTTTTACTACTCTGTTTTTCTCTTTTCCCTTTTAAATATATCTAAACTCCTTTTGGGATTTTCTAATTCCCCCTTCATTCTGCATCTATAATTGGTATAATTTAAGTATCTGATTTTTTGCTTCCTTGAACTTTATTTTGTATTTTTTCCTCTTTTTAAATAACCACATCTATAGTGCCAATACTTTATTTTGATTTACCTATCTGTGCCTAGTATTTTGCTGTAATTAGTGTATGGAGGGGTTTTCTTGCCCTTCCCTTTCACGTTGTTTTCTTTTTTTAAAAAAACAAAAATCCATAGCATGCATTTGAAAAACAAAGTAATTCTTACCCTCAATCAGGCATTATATATAAAGAAAATGAAGGAGAATGGCCTCGGTAGTAACCACAGATGACAGAACCAGGTCAAAAAGGTAAGTCTAGGCCCAGTTCTTGGTCCAAAACTGTCTCACCTAAACTTCAGGTTCCTATTCAATGCAAAACTGAGCCTTGACATTTGAAACCTTAATTTTGATTTATTTCACCCTTTATAAATTTATAACAGTAACTTGAAAACGAATACTTAATGAGATACCAAATTTTGTTTTTAGAACTTCTCCTTTCGAGTATTATTGCCCAAATGACAGTCATCTGAAGGTAGCCACAGAAGCCAAGGCACAATGGGTTAGGTCTGTTTGATTCAGTAAATTTCTCCAGATTAGAGAGAAGGTGTGTATAACTTCAAAGTATCTTTTGAAATAAGTGGCATATCATAACTGATTATTAACATTCAGACACTCAGTCATCCTGGGAATCAAATTGCTCCACATTTGATGGACTTTTATTCTTTCCCTCATCAGAATGCTTCCTGTATCGACCTCCAGAATCATATGATGCTGAAGAAGTCTTGAAGGGTTATCACTGAACTCTGCTGGAATTAGAAACCCTCTGATTTACTCTGAAAGCCTCAAATAAGTTTAAAAATAGTACATATATTGTTAATAAAACTGCACCAAGGGAATAAAATATGGTTATATTAGAGAGCTCTATGAAGAGCATTCATGGATAACTATTTTTCATTTTATAAGGAGGTACAATTTCTACTTATAAAGATATACCCTGAACCAGGCTAATTTGGGGCAATATGCTTCTACATTTGTAGGAATAGAATATCACATGAAACCATGGGAGAAAAACAGAATTGATGTAATTTTAGGTAGCTAATTCCTTAATATATTCCTGATGTTTGATTCTCAGAAAATCATTAAACCGGGCAGAATAAATTACAGGTCACTCCTTTCCAGGGGTTTAATTCTTTATTTTAACAACAAAAACATTTGAGTCTACTTTTCTCTTGAGTCACTGAAAACAGCTACTTTTGTAAGTAGAGGGGACAACTCTTCGAACTAATTTTGTTCTTTATTTGAATATAACAAAATTGACAAACAGTTTATTTGAAGTTGTAAATTTTGTGACCATTGAAAAAACTTTCCTAGATTCCTGGAAGAAATCTGGTTGCTTTGCTTCTCTCTTGTTCCACATTACCTTCACCTCTTCTATTTTTTTTTCCCCTGAAATGTGTTGGTTCCAGCATATGTAACATAGTTCAAGGACAAAAATTAAATATACCTTACTACTCAAGTTGTAATTTTATTCCAGCCACTAGCAGCTTCTAAGGACCTTTTCTTGAGTAGTATTTCAAAGATGGAATTTAAAGACGCAGGAGGAAGGCTATGGTGGGTTGGAGGGACTCTACTGGCCAAGAACCATCTAGAGGTAGGTAATTAAAGGTCATCTTCAATCAATTCACCAGAGAACAAGATTTCAGAAGCCTTCTATGTCTTGAAAGAAGGTATAAGAAGAGAGAGAAAAGCCTCCTCTTTTGCTTTCTGGAGGGGTCATTGGCCGTTGTCCCACGGGGACTGGAATTTTCTCAAGTAGGTTAGTTCACATAAATGGCTCCCTAAATCCATAAATATAACTGGCAAAATTTCAAAACAAAACAAACAAAACAAAAAAAATAGTTTTATGTCAAATAAAAATTTCAGGGAATGGCTGACAGATGAATGGCTCTCTAGGCTCTATCTTTGAAGGTCAGGCAAAGGTAGAGCAATACAGCCTTGCTCAGTTGAAGTACAAGGTGGTGTCACATACCAAAGATGTGTAGAGATATACAGTGGTCCTTCTATATATAAGATGGAAATGGTTTCAGGACCCCCACAGATACCAAATCTGAAAATGCTCATGTCCCTTATATTAAAGTGGTGTGGTCTCTTGCATATCACCTAAACACAAACTCCAGCATACTTGAAATCATCTCCATGTAAATGCTATGTAAATGTACTATATTAATTAAGGAATAAGAACAAGAAACAAGTCTGTGTATCTTTCGTACTATGTTAGCTTGTTTTCGTAATATTTTCATGCATGGTTGATTGACACTGGGGATGTGGAACTTGCAGACACAGAGCACTCCCTGTTTATACTTTATATACCTCAAGACTAAATCAAAGGAAGAGATTGGCTGGCTGATCAGAGGCAGAAGGCAAGAAAGAGTATCAGAATAGTTTCTATGGATACAGATAGCTAAGAGGGATCAGAGAGAAGCAAAGTCCTTATACAGCAAGAAGGGGACAAACCATGTTGTAAAACCCCCAAATATGGCAAGCCAGCAAGTTTATAAGTTGTTACAGCTAAAATATAAAGGACCGCAGGTGTGCAGACAGGCTATTGTTCTCTGCCTTGGTAGCAGCACTTGCTTTGTAAACATGGATATGGTTGAGTGTTTTGTGCAGGTATCAACCAGCTATTATAGATCATACAACTGCAAGAGAATTAGGACTTGACCTGGAACTTGCCAACACCAGCTGCTCTGCAGAACAAGCATTTTAACACATCCTATATTCTGACACAGCATGCATTCTGAGAAATCTTCAGGAAAAAAGGAGATTTTTGAGCTTACTATTGAATGGCATTCTCATCAAAGGGTGGTGCCACATCTTTAGAGAAGTTGGAAGAGAGGATGTCTGAATGCAGCAGAAAATGAGTATAATAATGAAAATGAACTTTGAAAAAATTCAATTTGAAGTCCCTTTGCTTAAAAACAAAAACAAACTAACATTACCAGGAGATCATTAGAAAATTTTGAGTAGGTATAACATGAATAGATCTGTGTTTGAGTGTGTAGTGGATGAATTGAAAGTGAATTCATCTAGATTAGTAGATCAGTTAGGAAATATTTCAATAAATGTTAAGAATATTATATTCCACTTAGGAGATGTTAGTCATGTTGGGGAGGAGGAGGAATACCTTTGACAGATATTAAGGATGTTCACTGCAGAGGAAGTAAGTGATCAGAGCTATTAAATTAGATAATAAACACATTAGGAGACCCAGCAACCAGCCAAGTGACAGAGCAGCTACACGCGCCTGTGGGGAACGCGGACCGGACCCACTAGGACAGGTCCGGCGGCCGGCTGAGGGGCAGGCCCATCCCCTCCCCCAGTGTCTGCAAGGTAGGCGGGACTGTGACCACTGGCAGATCGGGCCGAGCGGCCTGCTGAGGGGTGGAACCGGCCCCTCCCCCAGTGCCTGCAAACTAGGCGAACCTGCAACCCACGGGCGGGCTGGTCAGGCCCAGCAACCAGCCAAGTGACAGAGCAGCTACAAGCGCCTGCGGGGAACGCGGACTGGACCCACTAGGACAGATCCGGCTGCCTGCTGAGGGGCAGGCCCGTCCCCTCCCCCAGTGTCTGCAAGATAGGCGGGACTGTGACCACTGGCAGATCGGGCCGAGCAGCCTGCTGAGGGGCGGAACCGGCCCCTCCCCCAGTGCCTGCAAGCTAGGCGAACCTGCGACTCATAGGGAGGTTAGGCCCAGCAACCTATGGAGTGACACAGGTGCCCCTGACGCCTGCTGGGTAGGCTGACCTTTGACTGACCAGCAGAGCAGACCTAGGGCCTGCCAGCGTGGTAGACGGATCACACTAATTGGAGGAGGATCACAGCCACTACCTGCCCTGCAAAGGTGATTTTTCAACTATACAAGAGCAATATAAATAAATAGAGGGAAAATATCAAAGACACAACAATTTCACCAAGCAGAAAGAAACGCCAGCAGTATGAAACGACAAGGAAAGAAAGGACCACAGGCAATGCAGGTCAACTCAACTTTAGAAGAGGTAATAGCTGCAACAGATGGAATGTCAGATAGAGAGCTCAGGACATACATGCTTCAGATGATCTGGAGTCTCAAGGAAGACATGAGACAGCAAAATCAGACAATGAAAGATCACATTGACAAACAAATCCAGGAAGTAAAAGATCAATTTCACAGGGAGATAGAGGTAATAAAAAACAAACAAATAGAAATCCTAGAAATGCAGGAAACAATAAACCAACTTAAAAACTCAATTGAGAATACTACCAGCAGAGTGGATCACTTAGAAGATAGAACATCAGACAATGAAGACAAAGTATTTCAACTTGAAAAGAACATAGACAGCTCAGCAAGTCTACTAAGAAACCATGAGCAGAACATTCAAGAACTATGGGATAATATCAAAAGACCAAACTTAAGAGTCATTGGGATACAGGAAGGCACAGAGCTCCAAACCAAAGGATTAAGCAATCTATTCAGTGAAATAATACAAGAAAACTTCCCAGACTTGAAGAATGAGACAGAATCTCAAATTCTAGAAGCCTACAGGACGCCGAATGTGCAAAATCATAAGAGATCCACACCTAGACACATTATAATGAAGATGTCCAACATACAGAATAAGGAGAGAATTTTAAAAGCTACAAGAGAAAGGAAGCAGATTACATTTAGGGGTAAACCAATCAGGATAACAGCTGATCTCTCAACACAGACTCTAAAAGCTAGAAGATCCTGGAATAACATATTTCAAAAGCTAAAAGAAAATGGGTTCCAACCAAGAATCATGTATCCCGCGAAATTAAGCTTCAGGATGGAAGATGAAATTAAAACATTCCACTACAAACAAAAGTTAAAAGAATTCGCAGCTAGAAAACCATCTCTTCAAAAAATCCTTGGCAAAACACTACAGGAAGAGGAAACGGAAAACAACAATGAAAACCAACAGTGGGAGGTAGGACAGTAAAGGGGGGAAAATAATCAAAGAGGAAAACGAATCAGGTTTAAGAGCATTAATAAACAAATTATGGCTGGAAGAACAAACCATATTTCAATAATAACCCTAAATGTTAATGGCTTAAACTCACCAATTAAGACACACAGGCTAGTAGAATGGATCACAAAACAAGACCCAACAATATGCTGCCTGCAGGAGACGCATTTGATAGGAAAAGATATACATAGACTGAAGGTGAAAGGTTGGGAAAAATCATATCACTCATATGGACTGCGGAAACAAGCAGGAGTGTCCATACTCATATCAAATAAAATAGATTTCAAGCCAAAGTTAATCAAAAGGGATAAAGAGGGACACTACATACTGCTCAAGGGAACCATACACCAACAAGACATAACAATCATAAATATATATGCCCCAAACAACGGGGCTGCTATGTTCATCAAGCAAACTCTTCTCAAGTTCAAGAGTCTAATAGACCACCATACAATAAACATGGGAGACTTTAACACACCTCTCTCACCACTGGACCGATCTTCCAAACAAAAGTTGAATAAGGAAACTATAGAACTCAATAATACAATTAACAACCTAGACTTAATTGACATATATAGAATATACCACCCAACATCAAGCAGCTACACTTTTTTCTCAGCAGCACATGGATCCTTCTCAAAAATAGATCATATATTATGTCACAGGGAAACTCTTAGTCAATATAAAGGAGTAGAGATAATACCATGCATCTTATCTGATCACAATGGAATGAAACTGAAAATCAACGATAAAAGAAGGAAGGAAAAATCATGCATCACTTGGAGAATGAACAATCGGTTACTGAATGATCAATGGGTTTTAGAAGACATCAAGGAGGAATTTAAAAATTCTTAGAGTTAAATGAAAACACAGACACAACATATATGAAACTATGGGACACATTGAAAGCAGTTCTAAGAGGAAAATTCATTGCTTGGAGTTCATTCCTTAAAAAAAGAAAAAAACAACAAATAAATGATCTCATACTTCATCTCAAAATCCTAGAAAAAGAAGAGCAAAACAACAGCAAAAGAAGTAGAAGGCAAGAAATAATTAAAATCAGAGCTTAAATTAATGAAATCGAAACAAAAGAAACAATTGAAAAAATTGACAAAACTAAAAGTTGGTTCTTTGAAAAAATAAATAAAATTGACAGACCCTTAGCCATGCTAATGAAGAGAAGAAGAGAGAGAACTCAAATTACCAGCATACGGGATGAAAGAGGCAATATCACAACAGACACTTCAGAAATACAGAAGATAATCAGAAATTATTTTGAATCCTTATACTCCAATAAAATAGAAGATAGTGAAGGCATCGATAAATTTCTTAAGTCATATAATCTGCCCAGATTGAGTCAGGAGGATATAGACAACCTAAACAGACCAATATCAATTGAGGAAATAGAAGAAACCATCAAAAGATTACCATCTAAGAAAAGCCCAGGACCGGACGGGTATACAGCAGAGTTTTACAAAACCTTTAAAGAGGAACTAATACCAATACTTTTCAAGCTATTTCAGGAAATAGAAAAAGAGGGAGAACTACCAAATTCATTCTATGAGGCTAACATCACCCTGATTCATAAACCAGACAAAGACACTTCAAAGAAAGAAAACTACAGACCAATATCTCTAATGAACCTAGATGCAAAAATCCTCAATAAAATTCTGGCGAATCAGATACAAAAACATATCAAAAAAATTGTGCACCATGATCAAGTAGGATTCATCCCTGGTATGCAAGGTTGGTTCAATATACGGAAATCAATAAATGTTATTCACCACATCAATAGACTTAAAAATAAGAACCATATGATCATCTTGATAGATGCGGAAAAAGCATTCGACAAAGTACAGCATCCCTTTATGTTCAAAACTCTTGAAAAACTAGGGATAACAGGAACATACCTCAACATTGTAAAAGCAATTTATGCTAAGCCTCAGGCTAGCATCATTCTGAATGGAGAAAAATTGAAGGCATTCCCTCTAAGATCTGGAACAAGACAGGGATGCCCTCTTTCACCACTTCTGTTCAACATAGTTCTCGAAACACTGGCCAGAGCAATTAGACAGACGAAAGAAATTAAAGGCATAAAAATAGGAAAAGAAGAACTTAAATTATCACTATTTGCAGATGACATGATTCTATACCTAGCAGACCCAAAAGGGTCTACAAAGAAACTATTAGAGATAATAAATGAATCCAGCAAAGTGGCAGGTTATAAAATCAACACGCATAAATCAAAGGCATTCCTGTATATCAGCGACAAATCCTCTGAAATGGAAACGAGGACAACCACTCCGTTCACAATATCCTCAAACAGAATAAAATACTTGGGAATCAACCTAACAAAAGAGGTGAAAGACTTATACAATGAAAACTACAGAACCCTAAAAAGAGAAATTGAAGAAGACCTTAGAAGATGGAAAAACATACCCTGTTCATGGATAGGCAGAACTAACATCATCAAAATTGCGATATTACCAAAAGTTCTCTATAGGTTTAATGCAATGCCAATCAAAATCCCAACGGCATTTCTTGTAGAAATAGAGAAAGCAATCATGAAACTCATATGCAAGAATAAAAGACCCAGAATAGCAAAAACAATACTAAGCAGGAAGTGTGAATCAGGTGGTATAGCGATTCCAGATCTCAAACTATACTACAGAGCAATAGTAACAAAAACAGCATGGTACTGGTATCAAAACAGGCGGGTGGACCAATGGTACAGAATAGAGGACACAGAAACCAACCCACAAAACTACAACTTTCTTATATTTGATAAAGGGGCTAAAAGCATGCAATGGAGGAAGGATAGCATCTTCAACAAATGGTGCTGGGAAAACTGGAAATACATATGCAACAAAATGAATCTGAATCCCTTTCTCTCGCCAAGCACAAAAGTTAACTCAAAATGGATCAAGGAGCTTGATATCAAATCAGAGACATGGCATCTGATAGAAGAAAAAGTTGGCTACGACCTACATGCTGTGGGGTCGGGCTCCAAATTCCTCAATAGGACACCCATAGCACAAGAGTTAACATCTAGAATCAACAAATGGGACTTACTCAATCTAAAAAGTTTTTTCTCAGCAAAAGAAACAGTAAGAGAGGTAAATAGGGAGCCTACATCATGGCAACAAATCTTTACTCCTCTCACTTCAGATAGAGCCCTAATATCCAGAATATATAAAGAACTCAGAAAATTAGACAATAAGATAACAAATAACCCAATCAACAAATGGGCCAAGGACTTGAATAGACACTTCTCAGAGGAGGACATACAATCAATCAATAAGTACATGAAAAAATGCTCACCATCTCTAGCAGTCAGAGAAATGCAAATCAAAACCACCCAAAGATACCATCTCACTCCAGTAAGATTGGCAGTCATTATGAAGTCAAACAACAATAAGTGCTGGCGAGGTTGTGGGGAAAAGGGTACACTTGTACATTGTTGGTGGGACTGCAAATTGGTGAGGCCAATTTGGAAAGCGGTATGGAGATTTCTTGGAAAGCTGGGAATGGAACCACCATTTGACCCAGCCATTCCCCTTCTCGGTCTATTCCCTAAAGACCTAAAAAGAGCATGCTACAGGGACACTGCTACATTGATGTTCATAGCAGCACAATTCACAATAGCAAGACTGTGGAATCAACCTAGATGCCCTTCAATAGATGAATGGATAAAAAAGTGTGGCATTTATACACAATGGAGTATTACTCTGCAGTAAAAAATGACAAAATCATAGAATTTGGTGGGAAATGGATGGCATTAGAGCAGATTATGCTAAGTGAAGCTAGCCAAGCCCTAAAAAGCAAATGCCAAATGTCTTCTTTGATATAAGAGAGTAACTAAGAACAGACTAGGGAAGAAGAGCACGAGAAGAAGACCAACATTAAACAAGGATAGAGGTGGGAGGGAAAGGGAGAGAGAAGGGAAATTGCATGGAAATGTAAGGAGACCCTCAGGGTTATACAAAATTACATAGAAGAGGAAGTGAGGGGAAAGGGAAAAACAGTACAAGGGGGAGGAATGAATTACAGTACTGGGGGTAGAGAGAGAAGTGGGGAGGGGAGGGGAGGGGAGGGGGGATAGTAGAGGATAGGAAAGGCAGCAGAATACAACAGACATGAGTATATCAATATGTAAAGCAATGAAGTGTAACTGATGTGATTCTGCAAGCTGTATATGGGGTAAAATGGGAGTTCATAACCCGCTTGAATCAAAATGTGAAATATGATATATCAAGAACTATGTAATGTTTTGAACAACCAACATTAAAAAAAAATAAAAATAAAATAAATAAAATATAAAATAGGAAAAAAAAAAACACATTAGGAGGAATTTCCTCCATTACCAAGAGATTCTCCAATTGGCATGAGACCCTGAATTGTCAGGAGAGTTTTGGCAGATCATGTGCCCTTTCTAGCCTACTATATGGATTTCTAGGCAAAAGTCAGTTGTGGACTTCTTAATTTGTGAGAGTGAAGGATACCCTCAGATCTTATTGTGATGTACTTGCTTTTGTAATCTTCTTACATTTGGTTTGCAGAGTCTCTGAATCACTGCTTATCTGTCTAGTTAATGTTGATGAATGTGAAGGTATATTTGGTTCAAACTTATTATTCAACAGGTAAAATTTTTTTCCTGATACTGAAGATGAAACTTTTACTTTAAGATTTTTTAAAAAATTAAACCAACAATCTATTGCAGATTATTGCAGCATACCTATAGGCGCCTGTTTAATTTACATATCCTATAAGTATTTTTTAAAATAAAAAGCACCATCTGTCATGATACATCTAGGAAAATTAATTATTTTTGCAGGTGTCAAAATGAATAAACATTTATATTTGTCTTTGTTTATGTTTATGATTAAATGTTATTGGGCATTAAGAAATAAAACCCTTTATGACCTTTTTTTTCTAAAATCTAAAATAGCGTGATATCAAACTTAATACCCTAATTGCAAACTAACAAGAGATGCTTTTACAATTACTTCAATGTTTGTAAGGTTATGACTCATGAACAAATTACTTTCATGGTTGGGTTGCGTTTATACAAGACAGGGTGTGAATTTTAAAAATGGATCAACAAGATGAGACAGATTTAGGTGTGGACTTATTTACGTAATATGTTTAAATATGGGCATAGAGAACCAGAAAGACAAATACCTCCTTTGACATGTTCAAAACTTAAAGAAGAATTTGTGCACCATTGTATTAATAAACATTTATGTAGATTAAATGAAAATTGACATCAGGTAGGATCTTGGCAAAGAACCCTTGAGTAGTTGAAAGCTAATGACATCTAAAATCCTTAAGAAAATATGAAATAATGCCACTTGTGAATCCTTTATTTACAGCAGATGGAATATAAACTCGTTCCCTTCAACAGTGGCAAATGAAATTAAACTAACAACGACAGTGTGACTATGAAAAAAAGAAACAACCATATGACCCAAGAAATTAAAATGGAATATTATTATTGTGTTTATACCTGTAATATGCCTCACCCATAGGTGATGTTCTAATTCACTTTGATAATTGTCAATCAAACCTTGGTCCTGTTCTATGCTAATTCACCCTTTTGAGAATATAGCCCTGTTATATTTTTGCATGTAACCTACATTTGTGTCCTGCATGCCTCTGATTTTAAGAATAGGCACCATGAAAATGCAATTTGTATATACAGGAGCCTCTTTAAAATCCCACAAGGTCTCATCCTAGAGTATTTAACAAAATTCAAAACCCCAGGTTTTCTCCATGGTTCCCAAACCTTACCAGTGTTTCTAACAAATTGCCACAGGTAAGGCCAGCCTGTTCACAGGCTTTTTTTTGAGCAAGTTCAGAATTGTGCAGTAAATAAATAGAACGCTATGAATTACCATTTATATTACAGCTAAATTGGTCTTATTAAGAGATTAACTGTAGGACAAAGGATAACTCCTAGAGGCTTAAGTACTCTCTTTTAAAATGTATCTCTAAGGAGGAGTACAGAAAAAAGAAATATCCAACTAACAAGATATTTGGGTAGAGTGGGGGTGGTGCAGGGCATGGAGATTATATAACAGGGAAAGGACTTCAGATGTGCTACATAGACCTGTAACCTAGTAAACATTTCTCTCTCTCTTACACACACACACACACACACACACACACACACACACATACACACAAAATATATATAACACATATATAAATTCACACATATAAATCACATGAATATCAATGACCAAATCTGGTATTTTTTTTTCTTTTTTTGGTGCTGGTGATTGAACCCAGAGCCTTGTGCATGCACGGCAAGCACTCTATTGACTGAGCTATATCCCCAGCCTGAATCTGGCATTTTTTTGAGTTAAATCAATAGATTTTTGTGTCATATTTCACTTTTACTCATTTCCTTGGTACTTTTATCTTACTAAAAAATCAGGAGACTTGATCCAATTGTTTGTGGCTCATTCTTGGATCAGAATTTCTAGGGTTTCAATTCAATAGATAGGTAATTGACAACATTCTCTGAGATTTTTGCAGAGAACAGCTTCTTCTTCCCAGGAATACTCAGCAAAGGATTGTGAAACAAGTCCTCTTGCCCTGAGCTCCCTGCATTCTTGGGCTCTCTTCAGAAATAGTGATTCTTCCCTTCCCCCTTTGCTTATAGCTTCTTTTAGTGGGGACAGCTAACGTTAGGGTTCTCAGGTATAAAATCACCAGCTTCTGTCAAGGATTGATTCTACTGGTTAATCTCCTCAGTTCTCAGAGATTCTCTTGAGGGTATGAATTTTCCCGATGACTGCAGAACATTGTCTAAATAATCCTGCGGGGCTTCTTTCGAAGGCAACAATCATGCTACTTGCACCTACTCCTCATAAATTCTTATATTCCCCCATATGTCTTCACAGGTATTTCACTGTAAAGCTTTGCAAAGCAGAGGTGTCCAAACTTAGGCACTCATGAAGTTTAGTCAGAATCCTCACAGGTTTTTCACATTTTCGTGCCATCATCTATGAAGCATTCTGGACTTTATCTTCTTTCTCTCTGATGTCCACATATGTAGTCTTGTTCCTTGTACCTTCTTAGCAATTTCTTCCATCCCCAGCACCATCACCCTAACTGAGCCATCCTCTCTCGTGGATGCTGTAGAAACCTTTCCTATGTTTTCCTCCACTACTGATCTCCTTTAGTCATTATTCATACAACCGTCAAAGTAACTTTATAATAGTTCAGATCTTATTATACTCCTTGCCGGTTAAACCTCTTTTAATGACTCCTGATTATTCTTAAGAAACCCAATATCCTTAAGGTGATCTGTAGAGTCCTATAAGTCTGGGACCTCCTACCTCAACACTCTTTATCTTTTGTCACACTGTCTTTTGGGCATTGAGCTCTGTCCTCTTTTCTGTATTTTCCTCCTGTCTTCTTTGCAACCTTCAGGCATGCTTTTTCCCTCTTGCGGAGTACCTTTCTGCACTCATCCATTCACATCTTTATTCAGCTAACTTTTCATCTTTCACATTTTAATTTAAAATTCCTTATTTGAGGATCTTTCATTGACCCTAGTTCTCATCTTCTGACTAGGTAAGGTTAACAATGATCTATTCTTAGCACAGTATATTTCATGGATCGATTGTTATTATCATCAGTTATTTTATATTTATCTTCTCCATTAGACTTTAAACTCCAAATGGATGATATCATAATGGATTTTTTGTTTGTTTGTTTTGTTTTACTTTATACCACTATATTTCTTATGCTTACTTTGGAGCATTGCATCTAGTAGATGTATAATCAATATGTCTAACACTTGTTAGCATCTTTGGAAGCACACATATACCCCATAGTTCAATAAGGTAAATTTGAACAATAGCTGTTTCTTGATTATAGTATTAAGATTTGGATCACATGAAAATTTCAATTTTTCTCTTTTTGTCTAATCAGACCAAAACTTCCCATGGTAATGGCATGTCCCTGGAAAATTGTATCTTTTTCTTTTAATTTCACATGATGCTTACACAAGTATGTGAATTATTGATGAATGCTTAATAATGCACAAAGAGCTTTACATTGTCTGAATTCTTTGTTTTCTTCAACAAAGATAGCTAGGTATTTAGTTATTTAATTTGATTGTTATTTTACTTGAATATTAATCTCTGAATTATAGAAACATGGTATCAATTTTCTAAGGAACCCAACCAGAAGATACAGCACTTTAAATGAAATATTACCAGGTTCTATTAAAAAGTGTGTGTTTGCTCCTGGATAATATTTAATAACTTTTGCCATTTTCCATGGGTTACCTTCCTTCCAAGTTTGTACATTGTCTAGAAGAGTATTGGTGACCATGCCAAGAGCTACTGTCCAGCACCAAAGTATCTAGTCATTGTCTCTGCCATGGGTCCACTGGGTCCCATACCATTAAAATTCTGACTTGAGCTGGGAATGGTGGTGCATGCCTATAATCCCACTGGCTCAAGAGACTGGGGCAGGAGGATTGCAACTTTAGCTAGCCTACTCATCTTGTGACACCCTGTCTCAAAATAAAAAATAAAAAGGGCTAAGGATATGGCTCAGTAATTGAGTGCCCCTGAGTTCAATTCCCAATACCAAAAAAAAAAAAAAAAAAAAAGGGAAAAACTGACTTAAATCATCTTTAGTGAATATAAATGTTGATGTTATCCAGTATTATATTGATGCTTTATAATAGTTCAGATCTCATTATATTCCTTGCTGGTTATTTACTAAATAAATCACATTTATTTACTAAATTGTGATATTTTTATAACCTCTCTTTGGGTTTGGAATACACACACACATTCATTTTGGCCATGTCATAGTTTGACTTTCAACCATGTGTGTTGAAAGAAAAAGCCACAGTAATCAGATCTACTCTTGCACCTGATTTAAGTAATACTTATTACCTGTGTGTGATTGTACTGATACCAAGACACTCACGTTTGGACCTGCCTACCAGACTAGATTTGTATAAACAGTTACTGCTAATGAATTGCCCTCGTGCTTGTTTCTGAACTGTGTGATATAAGACAACACAGGAACATGTCTCTCTCTTTTTTTTTTTTTCTTCACATCATCTTTTAGAGGGTTCAAATCAACAAAGAATAAGAGTAGTTTGTTTACATAGAAGTAAAACATACCAATTTAGTATGAGATAAAGATAAATACTCCTCCCAATTTTTAATTTCTGGATTTCATTTCACTTACTGTCTTTAAACATATGGATGTTGAAATCTACTCTTGGGTATAAATCTTGTGTCCTTCTGGGAAAAAAAAAGTTGATTTGGGGGATAAATTTGATAACCAATGACTTATTTGTTTTGTTTAAACCTAAGAAATCTTCTAGATCCTTATTTGTATATTTAAGTAAATTTCTTGTCTCATACATAAATATGTTCCAATTGTAAAAGATGTGAACAATACAGATTAAGCAAAAGTGTCTTTTAATGGTCTCATCTTTATCTTCTAATCTCATTCCCTTCCCCAACATTGGTAATGATTATATATTTGATAGGTATTTTTGCTAAACTTTAAAACATATTTCACATATGTGTATATGTAAAACAAAACTGAGAGGTTTTTAAAACATAAACGGTGTGATAGGTACGGACATAGTATTCCCCTATTTAATGGTGTCTTTCACAACCTATAAAATACTGCTTAGTTTTCTATAGTTTGTAGAACCTACTCAGTTATGGATGACTTTTAGATTGCTTTATGTCCTATGGTATTACAAAACATGTTACAGAGAAAGCCTTGCTTATGTCTTTTGGGTATGAAGATGATTGAATATGACTGGGCAGAAAAGAATATGTGCTATTAGAAAAATGTTATAAGTAGTGCCAAATTTCCATCATGCAGTTTTTAATAATTCACCCCTTCATCCAGAGCATGTGGAATATCTGTTTATACACACCTTTATTAACACCTGATGTTTTCATTAAAATAACTTTAATGATACTTTTTCCTATCTAATGCATGAAAATAGTATATATTTTATTTATACTTCCTTTATTCCTTGTTAATATTCTTTCAAGAGTTCATTGGAAATTACATTTCCTCTTCTGTGTATTTCCATGGGCAATTTTTCTATTGGATTGAAAAAGATTTTCAATTCAATCCAATTTTTCTATTGGATCTATTTTATTTTTCTTACTGAATTATGAGTTATTTAGGCACATTAAATATTATATATTCAAAAATTTTCTGTTATTTTATTTTTTAGAAAAAAAAATTCATTACCTTTAGCTGGGTCCAGTGGCATCTGCCTGTAGTCCCTGTGGCTTGGGAAGCTGAGGCAGCAGGACTGCAAGTTCAAAGTCATCCTCAGCAACTTAGTCAGCTTCTAAGAAACTTAGACTCTGTCTCAAAGTAAAAAATAAAAATGGCTGGGGATGTGGTTGAATGATTAAAAGCCCCTGGCTCAATCTTTGGAAACAAAGAAAAACAAACAAAAAATTTTGCTATCTTTTTATGTAAAAATTTTATACTGTGCTAAAATGTATCACTATCTTCCTTGTGACTTGTGTTTTTGTTTTAATTATTTGACTTTCCCAGTTCTGAAGTTACAACTATGTTATCCTATATCATCTTTCACTTTTATAATTTTGTTTATATTCTTCTCTTTAACTTATCAGTAATATATTTTTGTGAATGATATGAGGTAGAATGTTAGCATAGTTTTTAGACCTTCTATATTTTGCAATTTTTACACTTTTAAAATTGTCTTTTTCCAATTCTTCACAGACTTGTGGAGTAGAAAATTACAAGAATTTAATCATTGGCTATTTCATGATAGCTTAAATATGACAAGAAATTATCAACATGTTGCATACAAATTTATAGCTTTCCTGACCTTATCAACTTTATATAGATAACTTTCAATTTCAGTAACATATTATTATATGACCCAAATACTCATTTTATTATGCATAGAAGTTTATTTGGATAAATAAAAAACAAGAAATCTTTATTTTAAAGATCTTTTAAAAGTCTAAGAGTTTGTTCTGTGAATAATAATGGGGTTGTCATTGTAGGTTGTAGAATAATCTATCAGTCCTTCTCATGGTTTTGTTGTTGTTGTTGTTTATTTTGTCTTTGTGTGTTACTGGGACTGAACTTGGGGCCTCATGAATGCTAGGCAAGTGCTCTACTCCTGTACTACACTCTGAGTTCCATTGAAGTGTTAAATGTCCTGACAACTTCAGAGGCCAATTGGCAGCAATTTACACAGAGGAAGTGAAATGGAGGAGGGTCACTAATAGATTTAAGGGGAGAGTTGGTGGTGATGGTTTTTAAAAGGAACAGGAACAGGATGTATTTGATAATGGAATCTTTGCATGCAAGATTTATAATACAGATAAATTTGTCATAATTAATCAAAATTGTTAATGGTTGTTTCCACATCATATCTTTGCCTTTTTGAGACTTTTTTTTCCCCTTCAGTTAAAAAAACAATAGCTTACAGGCAAGAGATAATGTAGTCGATGGGGTGAGAAGTGAGTTGTGACAGAAGAATTTTACTGTATGGAAGACTCTAAAGATTATCAAACTGTCAACCCTGTTTTCTACTTAGGATGCAGAAAAGTTAAAGGACTTGCTTTTGGGTCACATATAGACTTCCCATTTTATTTTCCTTGGCATGGTCCCACCAGGTCATATGTCTAATAAAATAAGAACGAACCCAATCCTTATTGCTAATAACAGATGTCAGAAGCCTCTTTTTTTTTACATCTCAGTTAAGGATGCCGCCAAGAAATAAATTGCGTGGGTCCAAAATCTAAGAAGCCACTTGTTTCTTTTCTCTTTCCAATTACTTCTAATCTTTCAGCTAATCTGGTCAGTATTCAATCCAATAGGTAGTTAAAATCTCCTTTCCCCTCACTATCCTGCCGAAGCCGCCATCATCTCCTGCCTAGACCCCTGAAGAGTCTTATTAGCTTTTTCTTCTTGCTCCTTGTACTTCATTTGCTACTTTGTAGCCAGGAGGAAATATATCTCTCTGTCTTTATCTTCCTATTCATCTATCTTTCTATTTAACCAGACTTAAGTCACATAAATCAACTCCCTTGCTTAAAACAAATGGCTCCTTTTTGATTTTTGTATGCAATCCAGCCAGGCACAACACCCCTGCCCCTCCAGCCTACAAGGCCCTTCATGATCTGGTCTTTTGTCCTATCCTGGGTCTCTAACAGATTTTCTGCACTCTCCTGCTTCTTTACTACAGTCAAGGCACACCAGATCATTCCATCCTTCGACATACTCCTGCATGTTCCTTCTTCAGACCATGCTCATGAGCACTTTCCTCAGTGTGAAATAGTCTTTGCCCAGACCTTCATGTTGCTGCACTTTCTCAATACAAATTCCATTTTTTTTTTCAGAGTCTTTCCTTGGAGGCCAATCTTCAGCCAAGTACTTTCTAGCTAATTATTTTGTTTAAATTTTCATAGCAACTCCTATTATTTAGAATTATGTATTTAAAAGATATCAATTATCACCTGATTTTAATACTGGAATATAAGCTTCTTGAGGGCAGCATCTTCAGCTTGCTTAGTTATTTATGTCTCCAGTGTTTAGAATAGTGCCCAGCACACGTTAATTTCGAGCAATGACGACTAGAAGGTAAGGAAAGGCCTGTTCACATAACGGTTTACAATAAAGACTTTAAAGCCAAATAAAGCTGTGTGTAATGAGTAAGTTATTTAATTTATTTTTCATTTAATAGAACTGTCCTCATCCAAATTATTGTCAGAATATTAACTAGAACAGTGCATGCAAAATTATTAGCTTTGTGCCAGGCAAATAGTATGTGCTGAATGACACCTAAAAGAAAAAGAAGAAGAAGAAGAAAAAGAAAACTAGAGTTAAAATTTGTTGCCATCATATAACTCTGATGTTTTTGAAGACTCTCATTTTTTAATTTACTATTCTAGATCCGTATTTTTTCTTAGGAAAAAAACCCCTGACTTTATTTATTTATTTATTTATTTTTAAGAAATGGGACAGGGGAGGAAGCAAAGATCCCTGCATAGGAAAACAGTCTCTCCTTTGCCCTTGATTTGCTCTGTCTCTTCTCTTTTACTTTTATGAAGAAATTAAGGTATAATGATAGATGGCGATCAAGAAACAGAGACATTAAAATTCTCCTCTTAACTTACCATATGGTAAAGTGTGTACTGCTAGTGGAATTCACCAACTGTACACAGTTTAGTCTACTCTCAGTGGGCAATTAGCCATGTCATAAGCACCAAACCTGAGCCAGAGACAAAGAGATGGTACATTTGTTAGATCAAGACTAATGTTTGGCTTTTTCTGGTACATGAGACTTAAGTTTATCTAAAACTGTAGACAAGCCTTTCCTACCAACCAAATAATCTTCTTTTGTTTACAAACAATTGCAATTTGGGCTTCCATTTGATTTGTTCATAAAGACAAACAGGAAGGAAAGAATTGAGGTTCTTAGAACTCAGAAACATAAACAGTTGACTCATGATGAGCTACAGACCATCATTGTCAGGTGCTCCCAGACCTCTTACTCTTGTTCTGTTTTTTTCCCGGGACACAAATCAGAATGAAATTAATTAAGTTATCAAGGAATTTTTCTGTTTAAAGATTATTTAAAACCGAAGCGGAAAACTATACAAAATGTTTTGCTCATGGGATAGCATAAACTGAAAACATCCATGTTTTAGTCCCTCTTTTCAATGATCTGTAACAACTCATCGATCTATTGTGGGAACAGGGTTTAAGCAGAGGGGCTTGACTTTAAGGTGAGAGTGGCACAGGATTAATATGGAATGTCTGACTTTACAATGTGGAATAAAAAATTTACTAGCTAATAACCCCAGCACCTTCAGATTCAAGAAAATATAAGTGCAGTAGATTCTTTTATTTGCCTTCTATTCTGTTAACCAGAAAGTCAGTAAAATCGTTAGCTTATATAGCCAGGAGATTAACTGGTTTTATTGAATTTTAGATTTCTTCTTGCTTTGTCTAATTTCTGCTAATTCTCTTCCTTCTGTTCCATGGACTTGTCTTGCCCTGTTCCTTGCAATGGGTTTTTTAGAGTGTGTAGTGGAACCCGATTCCAGGAATTTGATCCCAGCTCAACTGCTTCCTGAGTAGATTTTCAGGTAAGCCACTTTTTTCCCCCCTTTAAATGGGATTTATCTGACAACTTAATAGGGTTGAAATGAAAATTAAATGAGTTAAAAGATGATAAATGTTTAGAAAGGTGTTTTAGTCAGCTTTTTACTTCTGTGACCAAAAGACCTGGCAAGAACAATATGAGAGGAGGAAAAGTCTCTTCTGGGGCTCATGGTTTCAGAGGTCTCTGTCCATCGATGGCCAACTCCATTTTGGGGGGCCCAAGGTAAGGCAGCACATCATGGAGAAAGGGCCTAGTGAAGGAAACTGACTCAGGACACGGCATCAGGAAGGTGGGGGGTGGGGTGTGGAGAGGGTGGGAGACTTCTCTCCCCAAAGGCACACCCCCAGGGACCTCCTTCCTCCAGTCACATCCTACTTGCCTATAGTTACTGCCCAGTTGATCCCAGGGAATTAATGCACTAATTAGGTTAAAGCTCTCATAATCCAATCGGTTCACCTCTATACCTTCTAGCATTGTCTCACATATGAGCTTTGAGGGGACACCTAATCTAAACCATAACCAAGGGCTTGTAGCACACAGGAAGTATCATACACATTTTAGCATTTACCATTTTTTTTTCCAGTGGAAGACTTGGTTCAATTTCATCTGTGTTTGTTCAGATTTCACTTTTATTAACCAGTGTTTTCAACAGTATTTTTTATGGAGTTATTCTCAGGAGTGTATTTTGCCAATTTCCCCTACTAATTGCTTGTTGCTCAAGGGACCGTTTCTGTAATGAACACTACTTTTATTTATTTTTTTGTTTTTCCCCTATCCAATAACCATTCCACCTTATCTTTTAGATAGGACTTAAAGTTTCCCTTAAAGTTCTCTTCTGGAGAATGTTCTCACTTCTTTTAGAGAGTTTATCAATGAAGTGCTTTCTTATCCTCAACCCCAGTTGGGCACTGTTGGAATTCTGAGAATTTAAGCAGTTGACAGAGGACAAATACACTGAAATGGTTGGACGTATTCATTCCAACTGTTGCACCTGGGTGAACTTCTAACTTAAACTCCCTAAAAGCTGATTGTTACCTGAGTGCCTTCTCTTTCTCCTGGGACTCCCCCTATATCCATCCAATAAATTATCTTTTTACTTAAGCCAGCCAGAGTAAATTTCTTGTACTGGAAACTGATGAACCCTATCTGATACAGGTTCTTCCCTGCCTATTAGTGCAGCAACTCTGCTCTCCAACCACAGGTTCTCTGCCCATTCCAGTGTTTTGCTCTGTTGTACTCTGTGTATTCTGGCCAGCTGCCTCTGTGTTCTTTCCCACTGCAGCAATTGCAAGCATATTTCATTCTACTGCATTTGGCAGAAAGAAACACTTCTTGATTAGTATCTGAGTTGAAAACGGTTTCTGTTGAGCAAAATTATCAAAGCTGTACTAGACTTGTTTATAATGGTCTGCTATTTCCTCAGCCTCTTCTAAGGGAAGCTGTCCAGGCCCTTGCTCGATAATGAGTGGGTTTGTTATGGTGAAGTACCATGTAACCATCCCATCTGGCTGATACTTATTGGTCCAGGGGAGTGCATATACCCCAAGGCATCAAGTCCATGTTTCAGCAAAGCAGAAACCTATGGCTTGCAGAGCCTGGCTCAAAAATAATGGGAAGAGAGCCAATCAGATCCACCTCTTAGGAATTTAGAATTAGGAAACAGACCTGCCTAAGGCAGTTAACCTTAGGGACATGTATCAAAATGATGTATGAAGAGTTGCTATTGTGAAGAGGGGGTCGAAATAGTCAGAGACATGTACAAGCTGAAGCAGGAAAGGATTCTTGCAAGCGAGCCAGACAAATGAAGTTGCTAGGAGAAATGTATGGAAACATGATATCTGTGGAGCAGACAGGAAGACTGGTTTTGATGGCTCTCCTGGTATAATTCCTGTGAAGCATGACTGTATAGCACCCCTGCTCTCAAATTTCTGGGACCTTTATACATCCTTAAAATATCATATGCTGACACTTTTCCCCATGATTTGTTAAGCTAAAGGTTTCCTAGTTAAAGCAGATATCATGACACTTCTTATACAACACACAATGTGAATGTCTGCTTTGTCCGTAGGCAGTCCTGATTAACTTTGCTAAACCATGTCACGGTCATTGTGTATGAACTATAACAACAGGAGGATTCTTTGTTTGTTGTTGTTTATTTAATGATTGGCTTTACATGTGCCTGTCGTTCCTAAATTGCCTCTTCACTGGATCGTTGGATTGTCAAACTCTTACTCACTCTTCAAACCATATTTACTCATGTCATCTAGGAAGTCACTCTAGATCCTTTGCCAAATAATTACCCACTCAATTCCTTGGTGTGATCTCTGCACCTTCTCCACACCAATATTTTTCACTCAGAAGCCTTGCAAAATTTCATTCAGTAAGGATTAACAGAGAATGTGAAATTGGAGCTAATCCTCACAGCTCTTAAAATAATTGATATTACAAACTTAAAAATATTTAGTGGGCAAATAAAATCCATATTTATTCAAAGTGTACAATGTGATTATTCGATATACATGGTGTAATGATTGACGCAATCAACTTAACAAAAACCATTGCCACCCATCCATTGCTGTAACTTAGATTCCCAAGAATTTGTTCATCTTATAACTGAAAGTTTGTAACTTTTGACCAATATTTACTCCAACCCCAGCCCTTGGTAGCCACCATGTTACTCTCTGCTTCTTTGAGTTCTCCTTTGGTAGATTCCACATATAAGTGAGATCATGTTGTATGTTTCTTTCTGTGTCAGGCTTATTTCACTTAACATATGTCCTCCCAGTTCATCCCATGTTGTCACAAATGGCTGAATTTTCTTCTTTTTTGTAAGTCTGAATAATATTCCATTGCACATAGGTACAACATTTCCTTTTCCCGTTCATTCACTGATAGACATAGACTGATTCCATACCTCGGCTAATATGAATAATGTTGCAATAAACACGGAGCCTAGATATCTCTTCAATGTACTGATTTGATTTATTTCTCATGATTATATAAACAGGATTATTGAATTTTATGGTAGTTCTATTTTAATTTATTGAGGAACTTCCATACTATTGTCTATAACATTTACACTAATTACTTCTATCAACATAGCATAAGGGTTCCCTTTTTCTCCACATCTTTAACAACATTTGTTATCTATTATCTTTTTCATAATAGCCATTCTAACAGGTATAAAGTGATATCTCATTGTGGTTTTATTTGCATTTCTTCAATTATTTTGTGGACTTTTTTCATATACCTATTAATCATCTATATGTCTTCTTTGGAGAAATATCTATTCAGGTTCTTTGCCCAATTTAAATCAGGTTATTTGTTTTAATTTTAATTTTTTGTTGTACTGACTTAGTTTTGTTCCATATATATTTTGGATATTAACCCCTTATCAGATATTGTGGCTTGCAAATATTTTCTCCCACCTATTCATTTTTGTTGATGGCTTCTTTTGCTGTGCAAAAGCAAATTATCTTTAATTTGATATATTCTTACTTGTCAATTTTTGGCTTTCTTTACCTGTGATTTTAGTGTTATAACAAAAAATCATTGTCAAAATCAATATCAAGAAGATTTCCTTAAGAAATTCTAATTCCCCACACATTGTGATCTGACTTGCAGTACCTTCCTCTCTTCAGTGATAGTAGACAACCCTGTTAATGATATGTATTTATACAGGTCCCCTTCACTATGTGCTATTCTTTTTCATAAAATTTCTGACCTTATTCATGATCATAAATGTATGTTCAAAATTCTTAATAATTAAAAGATTTGGATTAATTCCATGAGTCTCTTTAGAATATCCAAACTTCACAATTCAAAAAAAAAAAAAGATTTCCTTTTGTTTTCTTTTAGGTGTTTTCCAGTTTATTAACTTACTTTGAAGCCTTTAATCCATTTGGAGTTAATATTTGTATTTGGTATAAGACAAATGTCCAATCGTGTTCTTTTGCAAGTGGATATTCAGTTTTCCTAACCTCACTAAAGATATTTTCCCCCATTGTGTATTCTTGGTGCTTTTGTCAAAGATAAGTTCACATATACATGGGCTTATTTTTGTCATCTCTATTCTGTTTATTTTTTATGCCAATACCATACTCTTAATTACTATATTTTTGTGATGATGCTGAAAATAAACAAGCATGATTTTCTTTCTTGAGATTGATTTGGGTATTTAGGGTCTTTTGTGGTGTCATATGAATTTTGAGATTATTTTTCTGTGAAAAATGTCATAGACTTTTTGGTAGGGACTGCATTGAGCCTGGAGTTCATTTTGTATACTATAAACTTCTGTATTTTTTTTTTTAATCCTGGTGTTCATGCCTTGTCAATTGAAAACAAAATGCCTTTTTCACTACATCTCTTTCTCATTCTTTTTTTCCTTGTTAACCTAAATGCGTTCATCATATCTATGCTACATATACTGGTAAGTGTAGGCAGATGGATTATTTCAAAAAACAAGAAAATAGAAATCTTGTGGTTTCTTCATACTTTTAATTGAGCCTCCCAAAACATCTCACCTTGTAAAAAGGAACCAAAAGTTAGGGATTGAATACACACTATCTGCCAAAGCATTGGTGATGTGTACCAAGTTCTACCATACCCTTAGGCATTGGTACCTATAGTCAATATTGCTCACAAATCCTATGTGACCCATTCTGTGTTCAATTAGATGTTTAAGGCTCTTTAATTTTTCTCTTCAGAGGAAAATATAAATTCTAGTTTTTAGTGGAATTGGAAAAGTTGTTTTATTTCTATGTAATGTAATTAATTATCCCATCTTCTCCCCTTTTGTAAATGCCAGTGACTTTTGATAGACACTGTGGAAAATCTTTTGGGAGTTTTTTTTTTTTTTTTGGAATCACATTATTAGCTACAAATTGTAGATTCAACATGATTGTCTTTGTTTTGTACTGCTATCACAAATTACCATAACTTTATGCAGAGATTAGGTTTATTTAGTTCACAGTTTTGTAGGTCCCAGGGAATGGCTACCAACTTCTTCTTGGCTCTGGCGAATACCTTCTGCAATACTTCAGCATAACATATGGCATCATAGTGGGCATGCACATGAGAAATTGAAGTCACATGATAAGACAGGAAGTAAAAGACTGGGGAGGGGCCAGGATCATTCTTTTCATAAGAACTCTTTCTTCAGGGAACTAATACATTCCTACCAGACCTGATCAACTTCTGAGAGACAGCATGAATCTATATTTTATTAGAGTAGAACCCTCAGGACCAAAATAAGTTCCACTGGGCCCTATTTTTAAAGATTCTACTACCTAAACAGTGTCAAGCTGGGGACCAAATCTCTAGCGCATAAAACTGGGGGACAAACCATAGACAAAGTATGACAGTGGATTCTATGATTTTCATCATCTCCAGGACAAAAGTATGAGGGCATCCTAGGACACAGTTGTTTCACAGGAAATATCTGGGAACTGCACACATATTTCATCCCTCTTCATTTGCTGAGATTTCACTCCTAGCTTTCAAAGGACTGAGAAATATATTCTTTCATTGAACGACCATGTGTCCGGCTACAAGACTGGAGAACATGAGAAGAATGACCAGTAGAGTCAGTGAGTTTTCTGCCACATTTCCTCATAAGGTTGCTGTGAGGTTTAAATTAATTACAATAATTAAATTATATGCAAATGCCTTACAAAGAAAACCAGAGCAAGTTTATAGATTTCCAGTTGCATGTAAATTCCTTTCTAAAATCTTTTGCATTGCTTTTTTTTTTTGTAGGAAAATAAAAAGTTTCTAAAAAAAATCAGAAGCATAATATATAAGTTTATCAAATACAGGTTTGTTTAACCTTGGTAGTATTGAAATTTTGGACGAGATAATTCTTTCTGTGGAGAATGTCAGTATATGCTCAACAGATGCTGATAGCAGCCTTACTGCTCATTGTAACAACAAATAACTTCTCCTGACATTGCCAAGTGTTTCCTCTGGTGATATGGGGGGAGAAGAGTAGGCAAAATTGCCTTCATTTGAAAATCACGTGTCTAATCTCATCAACTTTGTCATCATAAATACACATGTTGATTTCAATTAGCCATTTAAAAAATTGAGTGTCTTTACCATTTATGTCAATGAGTTGAAGATAACATTCATGACTGTTAATTAAGAAGAGCAGCTCAGGGCTGGGGCTGTAGCTCGGTGGTAGAGTGCTTGCCTAGCATGTGTGAGGCCCTGGGTTTGGTCCTCAGGATCACATAAAAATAAAGAAAAAAAAAGATATTATGTTCATCTATAACTAAAAAATTGTTTAAAAGAACAGTTCAAAATTTTGCCATATCAAGGTACATCCTCTCTTGGATTTTCTCAAGTTTTTCACTTCTTCATTGATTGGAAAATAATTGTGATTTTTCTGGATTTTGATGATGTGAATTGTTTTTAGCTCTTCCTAAGTATCTACCTGCATCCTTAAAATTTGCAATGAGATTTTCTTTATAAAACATACTACAAAATGGCCATCACTTGATGAGTTTGTGTTCTTTGGACATCCAGATGTAAGAAGGAAGAAAGGGATGGAATTCCCTGAGGGAAATTTGAGGAAATATTGTCTGAAAATACAAATGAAATCCCTCAAACTATTAATAAACATTTTAAAAATTCTCTTATAGCCAATGAGATTATGGCTCTTCAGTTCATAGGAAATTCTATATAGCCTGTTTGATGTACAATCAGTTCTTTAGAAGAACCTGTCTCCTTCCCTGTGTTGATGTTCTAAAACATGAAGATGAAACTCAGTAAAGACTAAGAATCCTAAGACTAATGTATCTATAGAACTCATATGCACTTGTGAAAATAATGCATCTTTCTAAAAAAGTTGTTGTAATCTCATTGCATAAAGCTTTAAGAATTTAGAGAAAAATCATAGATAGAAGTTATTTAAATTTTATTTTTCCCTCTGCCCAAGCAACTATGGTTAATATTTTCATGGATGTTCTTTGGATTACCATTCCCTCCTATTTTCTTCCTTCTTACATAAAGATTTTTAAAATTTTATTTCATCATTAAATACTGACAATTTTGTCATCTTTCCCTACATAATGTTTTTCTTTTTCTTTCCTTATTACCTTGTCTGTAATTTTCTGAAAACTGCTACTATGAAGAATAATGTAATAATAGGAATAGTTGTAATAATAGACCTTAGAATCCTGTTTCAGACATTAATGGAAGTGTTTCTTTTTTTTTAACCATCTATTGTAACTTTGGCTGTTTGAGATACATATTATTTCCTATCTATCTTATTTAGATATTCATTACTGTCTCAAATAATTATCAATTCATTTATAATTGATAGAGGTTTTATAAATGGATATCATAGTTAATTGTGTTGAAATTTCTACTAACTTTTTTTTAATTATTTCTCATTTTATGTAATAGGTTGTGTTAGCAGATTTTCTAACATTAAAAATTATTCTATTCCTAAGTTTACCTAAGTTGGCTATTGTGTAGTAGAATTTTTTACTATTTTAGTTTTCTTATGTATACAGTCATATTCCCAATAGTATTGATTTTAGAACTTCTGGGTGGAAAAAAAAAAGTATTTAATTATTTCCTCCTGCATTCAAGGGGATTTGCTGTTAGTTTCCTAGTTTTAGTTGAATCTTGATATTTTAATTATTTCTTCTTGACAAATGAATGAATTTAAGTTTATATATTTTTCTGAGTACATTTTGAGAAAAAAAAAAGCAACCATAGGTTGGTAGCATTTGTGCTTGATTATTATTATTAAAGTAGTTTTAATTAATGTATTATAGTATTTATTTTTTCTTTGACTCCAATTAATTGAGTGGTGTGTGTGGTTGTATGTGTGTGTGGTTGTGTGTGTGTGTGTGTGTGTTTGGTTGTGTGTGAAAGAGAGAGATCAGGAAAGGAAGAAGCGATATTTTAGAAAATTTAAATTTTGGACAGTAAGTTCTTATTTTACTCAATTTATTTGCTTCAGATTTTCTTTTCAGGCATCATTGGCACAATAGTGGAGAAGGCTGTCAATGTGTCTCCTCCTTGAGGCTTGCTATGACACATCTTTTTGTTCATAGCATGTATAAGCCTACTTATTTTATCTAGAACTTACTTTTGGGGGATTTTGTTATCTGCAGTCCTGATGATTTTGAATATTTAAGGAAATAAATAATATTTCTTGTTCAAAAGAAGGTTTAACAGCTCATCTTAAATCATTCTAATTATTGCAGCAGGGTTCCCCCCACCTCATACTGGGGATCAAATCCAGGGCCTTGCACACACTAGGCAAGGGCTGTACCACTCAGCTACATCCTTAGTCAGTAGTAGCTTCTTAAAATTCTTCTGTGGCATAATTCTCTACCTAAATTTTAAAAATTTTGCATGCATTCCCTTATTTTTTAATTCTTATTTGTTTCGAAAGTACTTGGCAAGCTATTTCCAAAGATTGCTGCAATTTCTCCTATCCTACCAATCTCCAAGTAATATGATTTTATCACTGTTTTCATCCAGCAAAGAAGTCTCTTTCCCCTCCTTTTGACCCTGCTGGTTCTGGAGCCTGCTATTCAATGGAATGCAATAGAAGAGACAATGTGTGACTTTTGGCCCTAAGTCTTAAGAAAACTTGAGGCTTCCTCTTTCACCCTTGGAAAGATTCTTAGCCTAGAATTCCAAAATGATAAGAGTAGACTATGACTCAAGGGGAGATTTCAGGTCACAGGGAGGACCGCTGCCAACACCGGAGCCTTATGTAAATGAGTGTGCCATCTTGGACCCTCCAGCGCCACTCAGTCCATGTCAGCCAATACTCTAGATCAAGAGCTGTGCTGTTTCCTATGAATCTTGTTGGAATTCCTGACCTGCAGAGTTGTGAGCAATAACATGGCTGTTGTTTTAAAAACCACTAAGTTCTTGAACAGATCCTTAGGCAGCAATAGATTAATTGAACTGTCTTTTCTTCCCTTTGACCTCATGTTGTGTTTCAGGGCAAGAATCATGTCAATGCATTTTTTTTTTTTTGCAGTGTCTCTCTACAGGGCAAAATATTGGTTACACAACTATAATTGACTGATTAATTTCACCTAGTATGTCTGTGGAAAACATCTCTAGATGAGGCTGATAAAGTTCAGTGACTGTTCGTATGATTTTGAAAGGCTGCTTTGTTATAACTTGATATTGTACTACATGACCTTAGGCAAGTCAATGGATGGCACAAGGCCTTGGTCCTGTTAGTGAAGGTCCCTGGGGCCCCTTCCTCCTCTCCCCTCAGAAATTAGTTGAAACCACAATTCTGGAACCAGCTCTAGCTCCACCAGAATAATAAAGATTAAATGTTAAGTATAAAGCATGGAAGGAATAGGCACAATGGTACATGCCTGCCTGTAATCCCAGCTACTGGAAAGCTGAGGCAGGAGAATTTCAAGTTCAAGGTCAACCTGGGAAACTTAGTGAGACCATGTTTTAAAAGAAAAAAAAAAAAAGGTTGGGAATGTAGCTTAGTTGTAAAACATCCCTGGGTTCAATCCCCAGTACCACAAAACAAACAAACAAACAAACACCTATGAAGGGAAGAAGAGAATGTGAATTTAATTATGCCAAGTTTCCAATGTATGCATGATTAAATATTTCCTCCTTTCCTTCCTTTTTAAATTTCCTTCCTTTGTTCATTCCTTCAGATAGTTTAATCATACATCAGAGAAAAGGACAAAGTTGCCAAAATGAGTTTAATTTAATATTTTGATTGGTTGGAAATGAGTTTCTATCTTAACTATCTTTACCTCTGACAAACACACATGGGAAGTTATATCTTTATTTGTTTTTATTTATTCCAATAGTATCTAAATAACAGCAGCTTGTGTGGAATGACTGCGGGGTTGTCTTTCTGTCCAAAGAAAGTCATTCATTAGGGTGCTTCCCTTCCTAAGAGGCATGTTCTCAGCCATATGATGGCTGGCAGCCAGAGAAGCAATTTCCTTTCCTTTAAAAGGGGTTGGAAAGCATCTGATTATATCAGGAAAAGGTATTTCAGTTTTCAAGGTGAAAGAACACTTGCTTCTTTTATAGATAATGGAAGAAATAAGATACATTAGTGAAAGATAGAAGGCTTACCAATTAAAAATATCCAGGAAGGGCAGGATGTAGTCTTCCTATGTGTTATCTTAATGTAAATTAGCAGACCAGGGTAACAATATTAGTATTTTCCTTTATTACTTGGCTTAGCTTTTTATTTTGTTTTATCTTATTTGTAGATTAAGATAAGATTTGTGCACATTTATGAAGCACAATGTGATGCTTTGATTCATATATACATGAGGTATTGATCAACTCAGGGTAATTAGCATATCTATCACCTATAACATTTATCATTTCTTTTCTTTTGTTTTTGTTTTTGTTTGTGGTACTAGGGATTAATCTAAGGGTCTCACACATGCTGGGCAAGCACTCTACACTGAGCTATATCCCCAACCCCGTTTATCATTTTTTTTATGGTGAGTACAAATAGTTCAGCTTTTCTGATGTTTTTTTCTTGGACATATTTTCTATACCTCGAGAATTGAGAATACAACATTTATTCCTTAGAAGAACTTATATTTTGTTTCCGTATCTCAGACCAATATTGAATGCTTACAATAGGAGTTACAGTTCTGGGAAAAAAATTATCTTTAACTCGATCTTTAGAAACTTAAGTAAAAGAAAACATGGAGCTTCTTGGAACTCTAAAACACAAGCAAAATAATTATTTAAGTTCTCTTTAATTGTTGTTATTATAAGATTAAACAACATAACTGAAAAATGCCTCATCTGTATAATATTTGAGAATTACCTTTCCCACATATTTTCCCATACTGGTGCTGTCTAGAAGAAATATAATATAAAACACAAATATGAAACACCTATATGATTCTAAAAAATGTTTTAGTAACCACTTTTTTTAAAAGGTGGAGAAACAGGCAACATTAGTTTTAATAATATATTTAACTTAACCCATATGATCCTGCTGATGTCATTTCAATATGTAATTGAAACTGGAGTTTGGAGATAAGACTAGATTTTCTGCTTCACCAATTTCTTTCTGGGTTCTTGTCTCACAAATTTGGAGAATAAAATCCATGAACAATAACAGAAGGGAAGAGTAAACAGGGTAGGATTTATTTAAGCGAGAAGAGAAGAGAGAACTTGTGCAATGTGGGATGGGACCTGATTGTAGGAAAATCCATTTTGGTGTGCTAGCTCAGGGTCTTATATGGTTTTAGGATATGAGCATTGACCAAAATCTATGTTAAACAGGCTTTGAACAAGTACTAAAGCCATTGGCCAAAATTTACATTAAAGAGTAATTGGAAAAGTGTTAATGCTATTGGCTTAATCCTTTATTTAACCTTCGAGCTTTTAAATATAATTTTGTTTATTTTTATTATTTTTTTTGGTACGAGTGATGGAATCAAGGGGTACTTAGCCACTGAACCACACCTGCAGCCTTTTTCTTCTTTAGTACCTTTATTTAGTTTTTTTATGTGGTGCTGAGGATCAAACCCAGCGCTTCATATATGCTAGCTGAGCACTCTACCACTGAGCCACAACCGTAACCTCTAGCTTGTGAGTTTTAATCCTTCCTGTACCCCCATCTGGATTTAGCCTCCTTCCATTTTCCCACAGCTCTGGGACAAAGGAATTGGCTGGGATGTTCCCACAGGTAGACGGCATTGTCTTTACATAGGAAAAAGGCCTTGATGGGGCCCATGAAACTGATTACCTGACCATTATCTATTATTATTCATAATCAATGTGCATGATTAATGAGAAATTGTACATAGGTTTTTCTGTGAGTCTTCAAATCAGTTTCATTCAGATTTCCCATGCAGCATACTTCAGTTTGGACTCCATTTTCCAAGTGTCTTGGTAGCCGCCTGTGACTACTGTGCCAACAACTCAGCCCTGTGTGCTCTTCGTTAAATTCTTTGCATTTGCCCCCAATGACATTCACTTCTAGGAACAGGCTTACAACTTTTTGATATTTTATTGCACACTGTATGGAAGTCAATGGTCTTCCTGATGTTTTTCAGTATCTACTTTGGAAAACAAGCATGAGGTGTCCTCCTCCTGCCTATGGAAGTTTTTATGAGTCTTCCTTACTGTTAATTACTTCCTTATCAGCCAGTTTTCCAGCATTTACTTAGGAATCAGCAACTTTCTTTGTGCAGAGAGTTAACACATTTACTCTTTTTATTAAGACTTCCATTTCCCCCACCCTTCTCTTGGAGGATAGTTTTTCCCTACTCTTTAAGCACTCAGTTCCTTACATGGACTATTGTGGAGGTCTTTGGGCAGTACTAGAAGGTTAACTCAGGCTAGGGGGCTTATATCTTTCTGATCTTCATAAGATGAATTCTGACCCATTGGCTGTGAATGGCATAACTCATACAGTAATGCAGCCTTATATACAGCTTGGGAAGCACACAGGCATTGAAGACACTTGCTTTGGAAATGTCCCTGATGGCTTAGCGGGACATTTCAACAAACTGCTTAATGGCCTTGTCCTTGGGTAGACCTCCTTCAGTTCATACGGTTAAAAGGATTCACATGGCCACGGCCACTATGGACAGGACAATTTTTCCTCCTCCTCTTCTTCCTTCTCACCTTCTGTTTGTGTTATTTTGGAAGCTAGGACTCCAGGGAGCCTCCATTTACTTCTAATGTCCATTCTAGTCTATTGTTCAAGGAAGCTCTTTGCTATTTTGCAACTCACTCTCCGAGGCTTGGTTTTTGAAATTTATAAAAACAAAGGGATAACTAGATGATCTTGAAGATCTTCCATTCATTTACTATTTTTTTTGACTCTAAGGTTATTTACATTAAAAAAATAGACTCAAGTTTGCACAAGTTGCTGCCCTTCTCAGTGTCCAATTTCCCTTTACACTGCCTTATTTCTATGTGCTTTGGATATCCTAGGCAATGACTCTCTTCTTAATCCACTGATTCTTTTTTTCAGCATATATCACCTATGTCTAGACTCTGATCACCTCTCCAGAATTTTTGTAGGTGCTACATGTTGTTCATATTATCACCTCCTAGTGTTTAAGTTTGTTGGGTTTGATGTCATCTCTAATTTTGACAGTATATTTATGAACATAGAAAAACAGGGAGGCCCTAAGTTTGTGCATGTAATAGAGTATGAACTAACCATTGAGGAAGCAGAGCCCCAAATTCAAGGCTGAGATTTTAAATCAATTTGAAAGTAAGCAGTAAATGTTGTACTGATTCCGAAGATCTCAAAGAAGCTAGAATTAAAGTAGAAATATGAGTTAAGAATTTAATAGATCTTTTTTCCTGATCAAATAGATTTTTTTTACCCCTAATATACAAATTATGAAACTCTCTGATAATGAATAGTTTAAATGCCATAAAGCTTGGCTTTCATAATCTATTACATAAGTCCAGTCTGTGAAATTTATATAGCCATCTGTGATCATGGAATATTTTCAAATATGCCATATGGTACCATCTCAACTGCAGCATAACCAGGTCCAAGGAAGCACTGTAACATCATTTACCTTCTTCAGTACAAAGGATACATCATCCATTTCAAACACAATAACATTACTCGTTACCCAACAGAATTCCATTATTCTTCTATTCCTCAGAAGGTCCTTCATCCTTTAGCCATTCCATAGCACTCATGATTCTGTGCTCCGTAGGACTTCCTTTGTTACTAAAATAACTATGTTGGTTTCTGCTACTTTTGTTTTCCATTTAACATCCAGAGAGAACTACATTATATCACCCATATCCAATATAGAACAACTTTTCCAGCTGGTTGTTCTCCACATTACCACAAAAGGGAGCAGCTTCCTTATGTCTAACTTAGAAATGGCTGATCACTGGTCCATTCAGTTATGATATGGTTTTCATGGTCACATAACTCAGAACATAACAACTTCCATGCAAAAGAAATATCTAGAGCAACTTTTCCTAATGAATTTTGGTTCAATGGAGGACAGTTAGAGGTTTAAGTGTCTCTCTTAGGGCAAGCACTAACTATCTCCCAGGAATTCTTTGTTACGCTGGAATTATAAATCAGATAAGACATAGGCTCTGTTCTGAAGGAACTCATGGCCCAACATAGAAATGAGAAAAATCATCTTTATTAAAAATACAGTTCTAAGCTGGGGTTGTGGCTCAGTGGCAGTGCGCTTACCTGCATGTGCAAGGCACTGAGTTAGATTCTCAGCACCGCATATAAATAAATAAACTGAAGTTCCATTGACAACTAAAAAATTATATATATATATATACACACACACATCTATATCTATATCTGTATCTGTATCTATATATGAATACAGTTCTGTAGATATAAATGAAGACATTATGAAGAAGTGACCAGATTTGGTTGTAAAGTCCAGGAGGGCCTCATAGAGAAGTTGATCTGAAGAAACTTAATTGTAGATTGCTGCACCTTAAATGTTCCACAAAAGCTCATAGATGGAGGCTTTCCCCCCAGGGAGTTATTCTGGTAAGGTGATGAAACCTTAAAAGGTGAGGTCCAGTGGGAGGTCTTAGGCCATGCCCTGAGAGAATTCTGAGATCCCAGCCTCTTCCTGCTCTCCACCCTACACAACTTTTTCTTTTTTCTCTTTTTTCCCCTAGTAGTTATATTCTATAAAGTCAGTGTAAATACTAAATTAGCAAATGCCAAGCCATTGTTCCTAGGGGAAGTACAGGATTAGGTTTCTGGGAGCTTCTGGTCATAGTTTTGCCAGCCATTCAATGTATAATCTTGCTTATATATGGGTGTATTTGAAGTCTCCTTGCTTTATATGTATTGTTGACTCACTAATATTGAATTCATGGCCAATAGCAGAATAATTCATGTCTGGACAAAACTGATCTAGCCTATGTCTTTTCTTCTTAAGGCACCTTACAATTCTCTTGCACTTAGGAACATTAGCCAGCCCTCAGCATTGTGCTTGGAGCTATCTGTTTTCTCTTTTTAACTTCCTGGCCCTAGGTAAGCAGTTTTTCTGTATCATGCACTGCCACCACAATGTGCTGCCTCATGACAGTCCCAAAGGTGCAGGGCCAATTGATCATGGACTGAAAATTCCAAGTCTGTGAGCCACAGTAAACCTTTTTTCTTTATATGTAATTACTTCCAGTATTTTATTATAATAGCAGAAAGTTAATGTATGCATGTCCCCAGCTGGGTATGAAAATGTAGAAGAAAAGGGGATATAATTACTGACTGATGATGCAACCTAAATAGAAGTAAAGATATGTAATCCAGAGCTGGAATAAATATGTCATAGGTAGTGTAGGAAAAAGTGTGGTATGGTAAGAGATAAGTGGGATCAATAGCTAATAGTTTGGTCATGGAAGGCCACATGCTTGGGTTCAGACTTTATTCTACAGGTATTTAGAAGTTATTAAAAGGGCTTAGGCCATTGAATAAAATGAGAAGATTTGTATTTTAGAGATCACATTGGTGTTAGTATAGAACATGCGCTGAAAGTTCTGGAAACCTGTGGAATGGTACTGGGGATGGGAATGTTACCATTGTCTGTAAAAGGGCTGTTGAGATGAAGCTTTGAAAAAAGATAGCAATGGAGGAAGAGAATGGTTCAGACAAACAAAGAGAGAAGGACTGAAAATATACAGATAGAGATGATTGATGTGGAGATAAGAATGAAGGGAGAGACTAAGATTATACCCTAGTCCTCTGCTTCTTATATGCGTTATGGTTTTTCTTAAGAAAAAAAGGAATTTGGAATGACAAAAAGGTGTGGGAAATACTATGTGAATTATAATCAAGAATTCCAATAAAAGAAATATAGCAAATGGGCGGGCATCTAATTTGTCTCAAGGTATGGATGAAATAGAGAAAGAGAGAGGAGAAGACCCAAGACCAGCTACTAGTGTTCTAAGCAGTGAGACGTTGTTCAGCAGAAAAGATTGAGGGATATTTAGAGGGAGAGGGAAAGACCTCATTTGAAGAGTGAAAGTGAAAATGTAGAGAGAGCAGTTTCAGAGCATTCATTTGAAGATCTGATCGTGAAGTAGGTGGATTTTTGGTAAAATGTGTGGAGTAGGAATTGAGAGAGATGAAGTTGGGTCTCAGTTTCTTGATTAACCCACTAGTCTGTAAGATGGGAGAGTACACCCTATTAACTAGGAGCAATAACCAAGAGAGGAATTATACAGAAAGCATGTGTGACTGTGGGACCCAGTTCATATCAAAGTAAAATTTGGTTTTTGAGAATACCAACAACAACAACAGAAGACAACTGTTAGTAATATGGGGAGGTAATATGGGTGGATGCCAATTCTCTTATTTAAAATCTGAACTTATTTAAAATATCAATTTCTGAAAGCATTGCACAATATTTTAGGTGTAAAAGTACTCAAAGTATATAAGTAATATGATTAATGTTAATTTATCTGTTTACTCTCACCGTTAAAATCTTTTCTTTTCAATAGTTGGACCTTGTAGTTTTTCCCCCAATTTTTTCTTGGCACTGGAAAATTTCCCTCTGAAAACATCATTACTATTGAGTCTGGTTTCCATTCCTACTATTGCCCATTATTTCCTCACTGCATTACTCAGCACCTCACACCTGGTTGATTTTAAGATGGAACGCTTTTATCCAGGCCTGGAAATTGTTTCTGGATAGTTCCAGTACAGAATAGCCTTTCTTGGAATAACTCCATTGTTGTGAGCCCAACAAGATTATTTCTTGAAGTTACTGCTAAAATAAATAAATAAAATCAGTTAAAAGTAAATAAGTAGAATAAGGAAATGTATAATTTTTAAATAAAAATTGACATTCTAGTATTTCTACAAGTCTTTTAAGAAAACAATTGTCTAGTCTCCTCTCCAATTCTCTATCTTGTCTGATTAGTTTCAAAACTTTCATCCATTTTTTCCAATTACCTGTAAATTGCTAATAAAAATCAGATAAAACTATCTTAATTATATGGCTACATTTTTACAACTTCATATAGTATGTGTACATTGACTACAATGAAAGATAAATATTTAACTATTTCATAGCTCCAATCTTTTTCACTTTCTTCTCTCGTTTTTCCAGTATGCTTATTTTTTATTTGGTCAATAATCAGTTTTTACACTATTATATAATGAGTGTATAAATATTTTGTTCATTGTTAATCAATATTATTATGTTTATGTGGTCTCAATTGGATATTTAATTTTTTTTATAACTGAGTCATAATTTTTTGTGTGTGTGCTAATTTTTTGCTTTATTTTCTATATGTCTATAAATAATTCATTCCCTAATTCTCTGCTAAACTGTAATGTCTTCTCAATATTTTAAACATATAGATACTTCTATTATTTCCCTTTTCTTGGAGATATTCCCCTGAGCACTTCTGGGTTTATTGCTCACCTGGTCCTTGGCAGAACTATTGTCATTTTGTCATCTCCCTAAACCATCATCCTAGAAATTCCATAGTTGTTCCTGTCATTGGATTCTATGGATGTAGATTTCATGACTTTCTTTTTCTTCTTCTATATCTTCATTTTGGTGACATGTCTCCTATTAGCTTTTTGAGAAAGAGTTCATGGAAGATCAAGCTTATATTAATTCTTAAGTATGAAAATATCATCATTCTACTCTTGCACTTCATTTCTGACTTGGCTTCTGTAAAGGCATAGGATGGCAGTAATATTCAAATTTGAAGTGGTTATTTATTTAGTTAGTTTTATTGCTATTGTTTAGTATTTAGTATTACTACTAATGAGTTTGATTTAATTGTGACCTTCTCTCTTTAGAAGTTTTGTTTCTAATTCCTAGTTTTCAAAGTGATATTCTTAGGTGTGGGCTTCCCCCATATCCTATTCTTTGTTGAAGATTCTATAGACTTTCTACTCTGAATTTTGAAATATTTTGTTATTTCTTTGAAAATTTTTTACCATAATTTCTTCTTTTAATTTTAATTTCCTACATTTCGATTTTTTTATTCTAATTTCTTAGATATAGTTACATTTAAAATTTCTACTTGATTTTTTTTTCATTTCTGCTGTTATATTTCTACTTACCAAAATATGCTATACTCGTCTCTGTCTTTAATTTTTAATATCACGATGCTATTTTTCATGAAAGTAAACTGTTTATCTCTTGGGAACTAGAAGTAAACACACACACATTTCCATACACACACTGGAAGCTTTCTTCTTCTTCTTCTTCTTCTTTGTCATCACTGTTGTCGTCATCATCATCATCATCATCTTCTTCTTCTTCTTCTTCTTTTCCTGCAGTGCTGGAGATCCATCCTGGGGCCTCCCCACATGCTAAGCAAAAGTGCCCTACTTTGAGCTATACTTTCAACTTCTGCTTTCATTACTTTATCCAGTTTTTTTTTTTTCTGTGCATGTCTTCATGTTGGAGGTTTTCTTCTAATATGTGGGGATATGTGAGTGACATAAATGTTTAAAAATGAGTCACTAAATACATAATTAGAATATCATGGGTTATCTAATATCATGCCACTTTGTTGAGTGATTTAGCCCTATTGTTCCATCAGTAAACTTCTGGCTACAAGTGTCTTTCAAATTTGGAGGCTTAGTTTGGTTAGTTTCCCCAGAAAAGAATTAGCCAACCTCCTACCAAAAGGCTGCTGGCGTCCTTAGTGTTAGGTGAGGGAAGAATCAAAGAGATCTCAGGGTTCAGTGTGCAGCCTAGGACAGTTCATGACTCCTTCTCTGTATCCCAGCGTCCCTCCACCTCGGCTTTCTGCAGAACAAGTTTGGGGTGTGACTACACATCTGGTTTTCTACTTGTAGACAGTCGAAGATCTTGATTTAAGCCCAATTTATCTTCAGGTTCATGGAATTCTGTCAATTCTGGAGGATTTTCAAATTTTGCAATAATTTGCTTCTGCTTTTGGACTTTATTGTTGTCTTGGGATTCACTTTTCTTTAAGCTGATTTACTATTTGTCTGTTTGTTTTCAAACTTTCAAATTTGTGTTTCTGTTGCCTTTTCTTACATGACACTTTTATTTGTGGTTTAATACCTTCCAAGTCGACTTTGTTATTTTAGTAGAATGTCATGAAACAGAAGGAAGTGTGCGTGTGTTGGAATATGTGATTTCTTTCATACAACCTCTTCAGATACAGCATTAGTTAAAAACACCAATAGAAGCATGGAAGTCACAACTTCTGAATGTTTTGCAATTTTTTTTTTAAAACCCACATAAGTTTCTAAAGGTGATAAAATTGAATCATGAACCCCTTTAGTAACAAATAATCCACATCTATTTTTATGTGCTTCACACATCTCTTAATAACCATGAAGGGATTACACTATTCTCAGTAGATCAATTCCATACTTCTTATTAATCACTTTAACTTTTATAAGGCTGGAAGTGCCAAAATATCTCCTCATTGCAGCTGCATATTCACAATCCAAAGAATTCTTTCCAGTATGACTTTCTTATCCTCATCAACTTTGTAACAACCTTCATATGTGAGGTGAGAGAGTAAAGAAATCAGTCTTGCCTCTGGAAAGAGTAGACCTGGAGCTCTATGGTGAATTCAGATTGGAAACAATCTGAGAATTGTGAGGAGAATTAGCCAGAGTGGGTTGCTTTTTCTATACTAGAAACATTAACAAATATAAAATAAATAAAATAAAAAGCTTTGGAAACATGACTGCTCCTCATTTTTCAAGAGTTTGAAAATTTAATAATTTTAAAGAATAAATGTTGATTCAGAGAAGTAGACATGTTAAAGTATATTAAAAACCAAGACAAAAAATGATGAAAATCTTTATGTAGTCATGTCAGTATACCTCCAAATCAATGTGGTAGTAGAGGAGAAAATTTCATGTAAATTAGAATTGAAGTACTCGTTCCATTGTTGTAAAATGCAGTTCTGAGGCTTAAGTAATTTCCATGTAAGAGTTAAAATAGCCCACGTCATAGCGTGTTTTTATAGGCAACATCCACATTAGCAGAGGAAATCGAAGAAGGTAGCAGAGTTCCCCTGAAGGCTAACCACCCTTAGTCAAGTTAATGGGATCTGTGCTCAGTCGGACAGTAAAAAAAAAAAAAAAAAAAAAAATCAAACAGAATATGAGCCTAGAAAGAAAGGTACCAGTTTTTGAAAAGCTTTCCTCTTAATGAGCATATTATATTAATTTGTTTTTGAAAATTTACATCAACTTTTTTCCCCAAAAAAGTTTATATATTTTTATACCAATTGTCCCTGTGTAAAGAAAAAAAATCTTATTATTCCCATTGCACAGAATAGAAAGGAAAAACACAGCAAAAAAAAAAAAATTGGTGGAAGGAAAAGGAAGAGTGGTGAGATGTTCTGAAATTCAGTCAGTGTCTTTCCAAATATGTTCTCTCAAATTAGCATGGAAATATATTTACTAAGTGCTTAATGGCATGTAATTCCATTAAACTATAAAGAAAATGAGAGAGATGTTTGCAGTCATGTCCAATTCTGATTTTTTTTTGGGGGGGTACGAGAAATGGAAGCCAGTTGCATTTAACCACTGAGCCACATCCCCAGCCCTTTTTCATATTTTATTTAGAGACAGGGTCTCGCTAAGTTGCTTAGGGCCTAGCTAAATTGCTGGGGCTGACCTTGAACTCATGATCCTCCTGCCTCAGCCTCTGAGCCATTGTGATCCGATTCTGGATTTTAAAGCCAAGGGATAGTGCATAGTAAATAAATTAAAAAAATAAATTAAAATTATTACAAAAAATCCTAAGAAACGCAATAATGCAGAACCAACTGTAAGGAATAAAATCTATGTAATTAAAAAGTCACCAGAACTATGTTATTGTGCTTACTCATGACTCAACTTCATGAGACACCAAGTGCTCTTTAGTGATTGTCAAAATTGATTTAATTGTTTGTCTTCACTTAATGAGGTAAAAATTGCATAATACTGACCTTAGTTAAAGCAGTAATTTTACTGTCTTGATCAGTTATGTCTACCATCTATTGATCAACATATTCATCTACTATACAAGCAATTACTTAATGTTTTTATCAGTTGGTGTGAGGATATTGAGAAGCAAAACACAGGTCTTTATGTTTCACATGCTCAGACTGTTAGAGAAGTCAGACATAAAGACATGTAGTGACAGAACTGCCCCATGGTAAGTGTTTATAGAGACGGTGTGGTACATGTTGAAGGGAGGGCAAAGAAAGATTTTTGAAAGCACTTGTGCTTCATTTCCACCTACATAGCACTTAGTGCTTAATGAAAACTCAGTGAAGGAAGTATTTCAGGCAAGAGAAGAAAATGTCCAAGGGCTTGGATCATGAAAAGGCATGAGTCATGTTGGAAATAATAGCAAGTGATAGGAGATAAGACAGAAAAAAGATATTGGAAGAGTCTTATGTTCACTAAGTCAAGGTATTTGTACTTACACTATATTTTTTGTTGTTGTTGGCACTAGGTATGGAACCAGGGCCCCTTGTAATATCAGGCAAGCACTCTACCATTGAGCCATGTTTAGGTATTGGGTTGTCAGTGAAAGATTTTGAGGGGGAGGTTGATATGATTGAATTTGCCTTTAGAGAGATACTTCCATTAGCACTCTGGGTGAACTGGAAAGGGTTGAGCATTTAGGCAGAGAGGAAAGTGAGTAGCAATTGTTAAGAAGAGAGAGAAGCATAGCTTTAAGAAATATTTAATAGTAGTTAGAGCTATCAAGTCTTTATCATTAATTCTATTTTAGAAGTAAGGTGAAAGAAACCAAATGTGATAATCTGGTTTCTAGTTTGGCCAAATGATGGATTTTATCTATCCAAATCAGAAGAGGAAGAGAAGAAGCAGAGGGAGGCTGATAAACACATTTTGAGCCTATTGGATTCTTTAGCAATGGAGAGTCAAATAATATTCTTAAATATGATACAAGGAGATATTTTGGGAAAATATTTCATTTCTCTAAAATTGATAAGATTTTCCTTTTTATAAATCCTGGAAATGTTTTATAATGCCATTCAATCTCCACCTAGCTATACATCAACTTTCTCTGTTCCAAGAATGGGCCATTATTTAAGCTTACTTTCTCTGGAATGTTGCCGTTGGCAAATAGCTTGAAGAAGTATATAGACTTAGGAAAGTTTTTGCAGATGGAAATTCTGCTTTCCTCATTTTATTACCACTAATATTTTCCCTCTTTTCTTGACCACAAAGAGGAAGAATTCAATTAGCGGATGCTTTTAGTTTTAAGCTTTGCTTACAATAACTGGATTTATTTAGTTATCACAGGACTAACAGATGTGCCTAAAACCACCTATATTTCCCAACATAATATTTCTGGCCTCTATTTTTTTAATTTTTCTTTTTTTTTTCCTTTTTGGACCAAGGACCAGACAAATGGTGACCAGACGGTTCAGTCTAGAAAAGCATAATTGCCAACTCTGACTTCAGCGGGGGTGGAAAAACTCCTCAGAGGAAAATGAGAATTTAGCCTCAAGATAGTAGTTTCCATGTGTGAGAGGGTTTCAAATTCTCCAAGGGGGAGTGGGGAGGAATAATAGAAAAAAAACTGCAAGAAAAAAAATCATTTATAAGACTTAGGATGATAAGTTTATTTTTAGGGACTCTATTTGAAATAGCTATATGTAATACCGTACATACACATGCAATACTAAAAGTAATTAAAAACTGTTTTTTTGCAGACCTTAGAGTTTCTCATCAATTCTTTAAAAGGAGTCGACTGAGCTGACAGATTTGATTACTCAAAGTGGTCTGTCTCATTTTTTTATTTCACTTTGACATAAGGCTTGGCACAAGCCTATTACAAGCAACGCTCATTTATTGCTGCACTTCTAAGTTATAAATCTGGTTTACATCTATGGAAAATATAGTGTAGAATTGAAGACATGTCCAATTATCTGGGCAATTTGTTTTATGAACTTATACCAAATTAAATAGAAAGCATCACCCGTATTTGTTCTTCCTCTGTGGGCTGCAAATCAGTTAGGGAAAAAAATCGTCTTCAATGGAGGCACTGAAAGTTCTGGCTTTTCAGACTGCTTCCTGAGTGGGTTCTGATTAAAACAGGATCTGAAAGTCTGATTGATAGTCTCCATTTCCTTTGTTAATGTAACAAATGCATTCAGAATGTTGACTTCTATGAAATGTTGAAGTGCTGAGCTGGATTGCACTGCCTGTAACACTTCTTCATCTTAGAGGAAATGATTTGGCTAAAGGATACGCAAGGCCAGCTTTCTCAGGAAATGGTTATTGAAAGGAATTCTGTATGTCTCTCATCTATAAAAGTAAGATAAAAGTTCAGTGCAGGATGAGCAATTGAGACTTTGTAATGTATGCTTTTGGACTTTTACAGATAGAGTGGCTATAGGATCAGACCTAATATGTAAAGGTGATTTGTAAAGCATTTGGCTGCTAATGACAATAAAGTGTATGTTGCTGCGGGGTAAACAACTATGATGGTACTGGGGATAATAGTGGGAAACTCTGTTGACTACCTCTGTGATTCTGCATTTTGGGAAGGGAGATTGCTAAATAAGAGAGAGAAAGAGGGAGGAGGGAAAAAGGAAGGGAACTTAAGCCCATGAAAATTCATAAAACTTCCTAGAGAACTAACAGGAGATTTTAGGGAATCAATTATGAGTTGATTGAGAGTCAGTACTTAGATTTGTTCCTTTAGGGAAGGGGATTGATTGATTCTTTTTTATAGTCTATCTTTGTTTTATGAGTGAAAATTTTCCATTTTCTTTCTCATGTTTATTGTAACATTTTTATGCCAATTTTAAAGTTTTGTTCTGATTTTTTCATCAAGTCTGTTTTTTCTCTGTAAATTCTTTTGTTGGGTGAATTTGTTTGTTTCAGGGTGTTGCTTATTTCTTGGGTGGTTGTGATTTGTGAGCATGTATATTTGAATCTAAGATTACTTAGCATTTGCCCCACATCTATTTGCTCAGCCAGCTTGGCAGAAGTATTGGTTAACCCTCGAATAAACCTGATCTTCTACTGTGTCTTCAGTTAAATTCAAGGAAACATACATATTTCATTTCTTGTTCAGGGTATTTTCTGTTGTACCCAGGGGTTGACAACTAATGTCAATCTACTACAAGCTGCCATAGTCCTCTTCCTGCTTCCTGGAAGAGGACAGCTCCATAAGGTTGAGTCTCTCTACTGTCCCTGGGACGTCCCCCTCATTTTCCCCAGAATCCACTCTTCCGAGGCTGCAGGGCTATGTGAAGTCCTCAATTTGTAGTGTGGTATATGCTACCTTGCATTCCCTGTGCCATGTTCCCCTCTTCTTCATGTTCCCACCACCATCTGATGCTTAGGGGTGCTACATGGTTTCTGTTCTGTGATGGGTTCCTCATCTTACCTTTAAATATATGTCCAAATATTTAAGTTTATGTTCTAACAGCTATAGGGGTTTGCATTGTTCAGGCTGACATTTTGAATGAAACCAAAACTTCTTTTTGGCTTACATTAGACAATTGGGTTATCAGACTACCCTCTGCTTTCCCAGTGGGCACTTACCTTGATAACCCACCAATTGTCTCTTTACTGTATATATTTACAGTTAATGCACACCCAAAGACCCATTGCAAGAAGGGAGCCATCATGGAATTAAATTCTTTCTTATTTTTTAATTGTAGCAATTTCGAAATCTTAAGAAATCTTAAGAAATTGCTTAATTGCATAATTAAACAATCAGAAATAACAAGATCTCTTATTTCTTTCCATTTCTGCATGATTATTCCAGTTCTGAAGTGTAACCACTTTTCTTTCAATGAGGACAAAAAAGATATTAACAGGGAGAAACATTTAAAATTGAAAACTAGTGAATGCTTTAGCTAATACTTCAGATAATCTTCCAATAAAAATACTCTCTTAGCTTCAAATCTACAGTCATATATAGCAAATTGATTTGTACAAATAGAGTGATTTAGAAAGTAGTCTTTTGTGATAATAGCAAAATTCAGTTGCATGATAAAACTAATTTATCTTCATGGATAAGGATTTAATTCCCTAGAGGATTGCCAATAATCATTTTTATCATATGTGAGAATCAAGAATTATTTCCCAGGAGAGCCATTATGAAAGCCCTAAAAGGAATCTCCTTATATACATTTTCTGACCCGTTTTTTCTTTCTGCTGTTAAAATTAAGTGAATACTGTACTAAAACTTATCCCCATTTCTTTTCATTCTCCCCAGAATTATTCACATCATAGCCTATTTTTCTGAATTTATTATACTAATTTGCTTTTAATTTGACAGTTTTCCTCATGTTTCAATGCACTGTTTTGACAGTGAGTTACTCTTCAAGATCTTACTTGAAAAAAGAAAATGAATTCATGTTCACATTTCAAACTTAGCTCATTTTATTCTTTCTTTTTATTCCATAGTCCTAGGTGCATTACAATGACAGAGACTACAACTGACAACATAATGGATTAAACTTTATAAGTTATTTAGCTAAAGAGGGTTCACTGGATACTAAAAATTAAACTGAAAGCAATTATTTTTGAACACAGAAATATCAGAAAAATTCTACAAGTGATGGACAATATAACTTATTTTTTAAAAACACCATTTTATTTTATGTTTAATCAATAACAAGTGAACTTACATGCTCTTACTCTGGTTCTTTCCTCATGGCATAGATGACACGACTAAGCATGTCATGGATGGCTTACGAGTAGTATTATTTTTGTCACCATGACTGTCCCTCCTCTTTCATTGCATATTCCCCTTGATAGATGAGCATTTTTGTCGTTGTTGTTGTTTTTACTCTACCCCCTACACTTTTTTCCCTTCCTATATCTTTCTTTTCATTTCAATAATTTACTTATTTATCTTCTTTTTTTTTTTTTTTTGCCTTTTTTTCCTCAGGTACCTCAGTGATACTCTGACAGAGTTCTGATGGCAGAACTGTGAGGTTTTCTTTTGCACTTTCTTCTCCATTTTCTATTCCTTGTAAAGCTTGATGAACAAAATTGAGAGGTTGAGACTCTTTGAATCTGTATTTCAGTTTTTGGAAAGAGCCTTTTATCTCTCAGTGTTTATAACCCTTGTAAGCAAAGATGTCCCATGACCTATAGAAGATGTGGTGAGTAGCTTTTGAGGGTTTCTCAGCATATTATATAAGGTGTTATCAACCAACAGCTCTTGCACTGGACAATATTTAATAAAGTAGTGGAAGATGGCCCTGGAGAGGAAAATCCTGACTTATCCTGAGTCCGTTCCCTTCTTCTTAGGAAGACCAGATGGAGAGGGATGATAGGTTAAAACAGAATTTTCTCTTAAAATAGAACCAAATAATCTCATAACTTAAAAAAAAATCTTTGTAGGACCTCATGTGATCAAACCAAATAAGTTCCTCTCCCTTTTCTGGCATAATTGGGGAAAAAGGCTGAAGTGTGAGTTTATGGGCACATCAGGGAATATTATTTTAACTCAATATTTAGTTTTTATAATCTTTGTTTTTATGGTACAATTTACTTAATTTTTGAATATTTTGAGATCATGATAATCATATTAAAAATCCATGTAAATATAGTAGATAAATGTAAGTTTCTTTGTATAGATTTTAAAATCTTAAGATATTATATATCATTTTATCAAGATTCTTATGAAATGGCTATTATATTACAGAATTTGAATGGAATTTTAACATGACCAAACTTTTCAGATTATTATTATTATTCTTTTTGGTGGTACTGAGGATTGAACCCACAGCCTGGAGCATGCTAGGCAATCAAATCATTCTTAAATGAGGTCATTATCATATTAAACGCATAAACACATAATGACTATCTTACCACTTCTTTGAAGCACTATTCTGAACAATAAATGTGGAAAATCATTCTCACTCATAAAGGTCAATAAAAATTTAATGATGTGAGCATTCCACTTACTTTAAAAAGCACCAAACCTTTAAAAAATTTAGACAAAAATTATTTCACAGAAACAAGTTAAATAGCACTGTTTGTTTTATTATTTTGCTGGTAACTTTAAATAGATAACAATGGAAATAAAATAGGCCATAAGACATGTCGAGCAGTCTGGACATTATTCACGCTGGGGTCTACTGACACTTCTGCCCAAGTTACTTAGTACCAATTTGTAAAAAATCTGAACATGTGGGTGTCACATTTAATTTCTGGAAAATCTGCTTTGAGAAAAACAATTTGGACAAATACATGATAAATAATTCCTTCCTGAGAACGTAGAAGTTCTGTTTGTCTGCTGAGCAGCTCTGACTTTCCTTCTGGACACTGCTCATTTATCCCACCTCATTGTTCCAGAGATGCCATTTAACTGTGCAATAATGGATGTGTTTCAAACTGGACAAATTATAGTATTCAAAACTCTCTTGGCCTCAGATCAGGGGGTCTAATTATTGACATGTGGCCTGATTCAGTTAATGCACTTTTTCCCTTAGTGTTTTCTTCTTACTCTGTGCATGTATTGTGTTTGGCTGAAATTTTAGTATGTAATGAGCTCAGTAGTTGTGAGTGGACACATGCCATGTCACATGGGCCAGAGAGGCAAGGGTAGAAGAGAAAGAGAGAGAGAGAGAGAGAGAGAGAGAGAGAGAGAGAGAGAGAGAGAGATTGATTAAGGTGACCCACAAGTCAAAGGAAAGAAAAAATATGGAGAGCGTGGATAGTCCCGGAGGCACTTAAGTTTTTTGGCTTCTTGGTTTCCTGATTTGCTTGTAGCTTGTTTGTTCTGCAAGACATCCCAATATCCTTCCAATAAAAAGGTTACCTTAGTGTTTCCACTGTATCTATTTAATAAAGGCAAAACTGCAAATACTTTTCATGCTCAAATGCAGAGACCCTCATAAAGCTAATATTTATTGTGGCTAACTTTTAAAGAATGCAAATGGCAAATGGAAAACTATTGACTCTATTAAGAGCTACTTAGAAATGTTTTATTGGGATTTAGGCTTTCTTTAATGAGTTAGAAAATAGTGGGTAAAGTTGTATATGAGGCTTACTTGTTTGGTTTACCTCCTACAAGCCTAAATAATCCTATTGATTTTAAATGTTTTAATAGAATCATCTAGTTGTCAAAAATGCACTTTGCCTATTTTCCTACTTCAAGTTCATTATTACCTGTAAGCTCTTGCTCACTTTATATATATATATATATATCTCACTTTTATAAGGTCCTTCACAGGGTCTCAGTTCTGTGCTGATATGATGACACAGTCTTTGACCCATTGCAACTTACATTTCATGGAAGGTGCAATTAAAATATGTCAGAATAATACTGATTTGGAAAGCACAGAATACTTACTATAAGAGTTTAAAGGAATTTAGTGTACAAATCACCTTTCTGGATATTATAAATATTCTTCCCTTGATGTTAGCCAGCAACCAGAAAACTGGGAAATAAACCATGGGGCCCAAAATCTTTAATTCTAATTCTATAGTTCAAAGCACTTTAAAAAAAAAATAACGACTATCCATAATATTTTGTGCAGATTAAAAATTGGGGCATATTTTTGCTTCTTTAAGACAGACTAGAGAACACATATATTGGCAAGTTGACCGGTCTTCAAAAGAAACTTCCAAGCTGGGCATGGTAGTGCTCATCTGTAATCCCAGTGGCTCGGGAGGCTAAGGCAGGAGGATTGTGAGTTCACCATTAGCTTAGCAATTTAGCAAAGCCCTAAGTGACTCAGTGAGACCCTTTCTCTAAATAAAATATAAAAAAGGGCTGGGGATGTGGCTCAGTGGTTAAATTCTCCTGGGATCAATCCCTGGTATCCCCCTGCCCACCAAGGAACTTCTATTAATGCTAGCTCACTTTTGTCCTGACTTGGTTTGCTTTCTGTTAACCTGTGTTCATGGCTTCTGTGTGATGATATTCCCCCCCCCCCCCCCCCCCCCGCCAATAGTTTCTGACATTAACTCACACCCAACTTTGGGATTCCTACTTCTCTGTTTTCAGGGCTTAAGTCTCAAAGGGATGTGATTTGCAATTCACTTGTCACTTAGTGCTCTTAGAAAAATATGTATTTATATTTATAAATTTATATATAAATAAATTTAAAAATTTATTCATTTTACTTAAATTCATTTATATTCCTTTCAGGAACCCATAGCTGGTTTATAGATTATAAAGAAGAGCTGGAAGGTTTTCAATGAATTGAGGAAGGTAATTCTGAGAAAATCTGATGATGTCAAGGATAAATCAAAATGTGAGGAAAAGGTTTAGGAAAGGGAAATACCTTAAAAGTAAGCTAATAATATCATTCCACATTTGCTTGTCTATTTCTCCTAATATAGACACAGGGTACTTTATTGATCAGTTAAAAGATATTTGACAAATAATTAATTATGAAAATTATCTCAGGAAATAAATGAAAAAGAAATAGTGAGAGTTTTTGTTTAAAAGGCTGCTGGGGATAAGGGAGGAATTTCAATCATCTGAACTCTGGAAGATGAAGGAAAGAAAAAATCCCAGACTGGCCCTCAGATTTTACATTAAAGTTTGTGAATGATTGGTAGTATTATTGACAAATTAGGAAGCATAAAGAATCTAATAGGTCTGAAGGTGCAAGACATCCAGAAAAGCTACTCAGTAAAGAGCCAGATATTTGTATCTGGAACACAGGGGAAAGATTAAAGCCAGAGTTGTAGATTAAATGATGTAGTTCTCAAAAGGGCAGTGTATTTAAATACAGCAGTGCAAGAATATGCTGTAGAGGAGATGGGAAAACATTGATCCAAAGACCAAAGAGGTAAACAAAAGAGTAGTGCCATGGAAATTCAGAGAAGAAAAGACATTGGATGCATAGATGACTGCATAAGTGGACTTCACGCAGTAGCTCTATGGTTTGACCTATCCAAATGAGAGATGCAGAACAAGGCAATTTTATTTATTTATTTATTTATTTATTTATTTGCGTTGTTAGCAAATCTTACCCCACTGTTTCTGCCCTGTGATCCAAACCCTCCTCTGTGTAGGGTGGGGGGCAAGAAGCTACTTAAGTTAGCACAGGGAATGCTGTGTTGATGGCTTTCCTCTGTGCAACTGAAGGGTTTGCTTTTGCCTTCTTCTGTGATCTTGATGATACTTTCACATGTCCCTATCTCTAACTGGAGAATGTTTGTTTGTATATACGTTGGAGAAGACTGCCTTTTGTTGATGTTGACAAACTTAACTGTGTGTGTGTGTGTGTGTGTGTGTGTGTGTGTGTGTTGGAGATTGAATTCAGAAACTGATGCATGCTAAGCACTATCACTGAGCTACACTCCCAGGCAGAACGTCTGAGTCCTCAGTATAATCTCTTTGGGTATACATTTAGCCCAACATTTCAAATTTAACCTGTAATTACTTGTTTCCTAAACAATATTTGTAATGCAATGTTTTGTATGTAGCTTATGCACACCCAGAAAATGTCAAAGACATAAACAGAGTAACTATGGATTCTAAGTATATTGTTCTGTTAATGTCACTCTTATGAGGCTGATGCAATGAATGTCTTCACAGTACACATGTGACCAGGACCTCTAGTTAATCCTGCATATGGCTAACAAAACATTCTGGATAATTTTAAACTGGATTGAATCTTTGAATTTTTGAGATAAGGTTGATTAAAGGAAGTGACAAATGATAGGTTAGATGACTAAAATGTTCAATTAAAACACCCTTGCTCTTGGTAATTTTAGTGAGTTTTCTTACTGTTTTCATGCTTTAGTTTCTGACTCTGGAAAACTGAGTCCACTTGGAATTGGGCCATTGGCCTGTTTTGTCTTTCCAGATTTTGCAAATTGGAACATATATTGAATTTCAGAGTTTCTAAGCCAAAAGTATATTAAAAACTCCCATTTGCTCTTTTCTAATGGAAAAATGGAATGATCCCCAATGGAGAGGGACTCCCTCTCCTATGGGTTTGTTTACAGAACAGGAGGCTATTTATATATGAGCATAGAATCATTGTGCCAAAAAGGTGGTGTGTTTTGATGTATCCTATCAATCACTGTATTCTTTTGTTGGGATTTTTATTTTATGTTTCATGGAACATAAATCTGGCTTATTGCCTTTAAATATTTATGCAGAATCATATATTGTCTTAAAATTTTCATGTTTTTGTTGGCATAATTCATAGTGTGGAATTAAGAGCTTCCATAATTCATGAGCAAACCAACTGAGTTTATGAATATAAAATAGACCCAATCAAGTCACTAGAATGTAGATGCCTAAGTCAGGTCAAGTTATTTTGGAAATGAATATTAGTTACTAGTAGTTGAGAACTGTATTCTTCTGCTAGGATAGAACAGAATAACTTTATTGAAATTAAATAATAATACAATCAAATAATCAAGCAATTAGCATTTTACCATTTTAAGGGAATTTAAACTTGGAATATTATTGTCATGGACTGAAGTCTTGTATCTCCCCAAATTCTTTATTTTCAGAATTTTTTATGTCATATTACATAATACAGACAAGTCAATAAGCAAAATGTTCAAGACTGTTAAGTGTTATATAGATATAGCAGAATAACACTGTAGAGAAAAACAGAAGTATGATCAGGAAAGATTTCTTTTTAAAAATGTCATCACTATCAAGAATGAAATATAGTTATTGTGAAAAGCAAGGGGAGGGAGTGTTTCAGGAACAGGAAATAGTCATCTCATGGGCTTTGTGGGGACCATAACACTGTGTTTTGCATTGTCTAAAGATTAAACAGAAACAGTTGAAAAGGAAGAGAGTTTGTTTTGGATTTGGTTGTAAATAGAGATGGATTTTGAAAAATATAGTATTTTTACTGGGCACATGTGCAAATTCTTTAAAAGAAAATAATGTCAACATATTAAAATTGGAAAAATTGATGAAAACAGAGCTTTGTGGTAATAAAATCTATATCATTAGTTTACATTCTTACTCTGTTCTGTGATTTTGCATTACAAAATAATTTCATATGTGTTTCTGAGTCCTGTAGGATCTACATTCACTGCTGTGAATGCTTCCATACAAAGAGACATTAGAAACTATGAATGGGTTTGGAAAGTCAGCATTGATTTGCTGGAGTGCAGGGTTTTATTTCTACCATGTAAGTTGAGGTCTAACCTTTGGTGCCAGATTTCTGCACCGATTTCCTGACTAAGGCTCTGCAAATGTGGTTGGCACCATACTAGGGTGGCTCAGGTAGCCAGGAACTAAGATTCTGTTTACCATTTTCATAAACCCTCATGGAATAAATATGGGCTCCAGTCACCTTTTCTTCTACCCCCCTCTATAGCCTTTAGCAGGAAGGAAGTATCATTTTCATCTCTTGGTACAATGAAAGCTCAGAGAATCCAGTTACAGTTCCTCTTAGCAAATGGAATCCCAGAAGTGTCTGCACGTAGCTAAAATGCACATGTATTCCCCTATTGGGGTTTTTTTTTTCAGACCATGGTTGAAAAATATCTGCTCTTTAAATTATTCCATTGCTTTACAGAGGAAGTATTAATTACACGACTGCAAGCATAGATGGGGCTGGGATGTAATTACAGGGCTTACTTTGTCTCTGTTGTCCAACAGAATTAGGCAGGAAGCATTCAGCATGCCAGCAGTTGAAGGTGTTTTGAAGCCCATTATATTTCTAGTTCTCTCAAGAACTTAGGCATGGATCAGGTGACATTTCTTCTGCCCAGTTGTCTGGAAAAACAACAAAGCAAGTATTACTAAAGATACATTTTGTAAGTTTTATGTTTGTAACATTGATAGAAAATGACATATACAACCTAAAATGTGATCTTCAATAGCATCCTTCTTGATATACGATTTTCTCTTTTTTATCAGTGTGAATCCATTCCTGGCTCTACATTTGGTTGTCACATTAAATAGTACAGCCTAGAGGATAAATGTGTTTATTTCTTTTTATCATTAGTCTATTTAAATTGTTCTTAAATACCTAATTTCAGGTTACAATGTTATAATAACAATAAAATTGTTCAAACTGCCCTCGTATCTCACTTTTTTTTGTTATTTCCTGTATTGTGATTTTTTTCATTATTCATGTAAAAATTGAATCTGTTTTAAATTTTTGCTTGGTAATTCTCTTGTACATTCTCTCATAATGATCATGTTTATCTTCAACTTTTAAACTTCCCTGCCAATTAAAGAAGTATTTTTTAAAAATTTCTACTATTTTCTGTCACTTGGGGTTTTCTATCTTCTGAAAAAAATTTTCATAGTTACAGATTCTCCTCCATCTCTCCTCCTACTGATACATCCATATCATGTCCCTTCTCTTCCTTCTGACTTTAATGTTAGCAGAAGGTTGGATCTCCCTGCAATCTATCCCAACTACACTTTGAGTGCATATTTTTCTTGAAACACATGTGTATCAAACCACTTTTAGTCCCAAGTTACATAATTCTGATCTTGTTACTGTTTTTATAATCCTTGTATCTATTTCCTGTTCAAAGCTCCATTTTTTCCATATTTTTATTCTTTTCCTTTTAAAACAGGATGATGATTATGTCTATAATAAATCATTTAGTTCTATCATAAATCAGTGGAAGAAGTGGATCTCTGGGGTTGTTCATGCCTCTGTATTTTTCTCTTTCTACTCTTACTTTTTAAAATCTCATTAATAAATCCATCACTCCAAAGACAATGACGTGAATTCTGACTAGCATCTTTATTATTTGCTAAGGGAGTAGCATTAAATTTGATTGGTTATTTGCTTCAGAAAGAAATGGAAAATTGTATTTAATGTATTTCAAGAGTTGAAATTTAGGTAAACATATGTGCTAAGAAATAATAAAAATATTCAGTGAGAAGATGGTGTGTCCTAAAAGGCAGAAGGAATAGAGATAGAAACTTTAGAGGCCCAGATACGAGTCTTGGCTCTGCTTCTTTTTGTGGGATAATTCTGAGTGTATCATCTACCTTCCTTAAATCTCAGTTGCTCACAGAAAATGGAAAATGTTATCCATTTAAAAGAACTGTTATGTTAAAAATGAAGTGGGATCATTGATGTGAAAGTGCCTAATTTTATTCTATAATGTTCTATCCTCTGTCAGCATACTTATTCATTTGTGCTCATTTTCATGAAAATGGTTCTTTGTTTTTAAACCTGTGCTTATCATGGTACAGGAAGCACATAGTGAAGCTCATGCAACATAACTGTCCAGAGCATATCTGTCTTTGTTTCTCAGCTGTCCTGCTTCCTCCTGGGTTGATCTTGAGCAAGATAATGAACTTCTTTAAGCCTCGGCTTCCTCATCTGTAAGTTGGCAATTATGACAGTATGAGACACCTAATACAGAACTCAGCACAGCAACTGGTACATCATAAGTCTACAATCAGTGTTAGTGATCATAAAAAACCACACCCATGGGCTGGGATTGTGGCTCAGAGGAAGAGCACTTGCCCAGCATGCGTGAGGCATTGGGTTTGATCCTCAGTACCACATAAAAATAAGATAAAGATATTGTGTCCACCTATAACTTAAAAATAAATATTAAAAAATTATAAAACAAACAGAAACAACAAAAACCACACCCAAACTGCTACTAGTTAACAAATTCACAAATAAGTATCTTAATGTCAGAAATACAGCACTATAACTCTCTTTCTCCCTTTAACCTCTGCACAGCACTTATGTATGGCTTCACTTATACATGCAACATGATTGCACTTCATAAAATAAAGTTGGCATATTTTCTGAATTAATTGAAAACACAGATGTGGGATTTTGTTTAGGGAAATTAAAATATTCATGCCCTTTATATTTGATTTTCTCTTTCAACATACTACATGTTTGTATTTGTAATGAAGGTATGTTAATGTTAGATGGTTGCTAAATCAATATTAAGAGAGCACCTTGTTATACTTACAAAAACGATGAACTTCATAACAGAAATCTTGATTGTGTAAACCATTTATTTCAGTTCCTGGCAGTCTGACTATATATTAGCTTGAATCTAAAATTTTATCTTCAAAATTTCTATCATCCTTTCCTTCTTGCATTTGTTTCCTTAGGCTTGAAAAAAAAGATTTATGCATTAAAAAAATAGCCATGAAATGGGCTTAATGTTTTCCTTGAAGAATATACATACAACAGTTTGGCAACAATAAAAAGATAAGAATTATTCAGACTTCATTGTACATACAGTATCTGAGTCTACTTACGTGGCATAAGAGAAGACTAGTATGGATACATGCTTTAGTTCTGAATTATTTTTTAAATGATTGAAATATTTTTGCTTTACATTTTAGAAAATCAAGTTCTTCAATATGATTTTGGCAGAACTTACCAAGGACACAAATTTTAGTAACTAAGCAAGGATTATTAGTAAGTATCTAAATTGCTGATTTGTACACACATCTTTCCCCAATTCTTAAAAATGATTGCTTTTACTTAATTTCAAATTTTGATTTGTTTATATTTTCCATTAGTTTTTATGTTTTATTTTGCAAAAGGCAAAGTAATATTTGTTGTGAAAGAGATGGCTATTTGCCAAAAATGAGTACTGTCTCTTCCAAGTAGAGGTGTCACTGGGAAATACCTACCTGGTTTCCAGTGGGAATCCTTCCCAGACTGCTAGCACTTAAAGTGCAGCCTTGTACCTGAGTTGTAGACAATGGAAGAAGAGAGAAATGCATTCCCAGACTTGCCCCATAAATGTCTCCTAAGACTGTTTTCTGCCCTTTTCCCTTTCTGGCTGACTGGATTGAAGAAAATCCTGGGAGGATTTTAGAAACCCTGGGAGGGGAGTTCCTTGCTGACTCTGTGTGGGACTCTTCTGCCAACTTGCACCAGGAATGCCACACTGGATGAGAAGACAGGTAAATTAAGTTCTAATTGCTTTAAGCCATTCCATTGTGGCAGTTACTATAGCAACTTGCATTATTTTAGTATATTTCCTCAGCTACATCTGTTTTTTTTTTTTTGGTTGGGGGGTAGGAGAGGATACTAGGGGTTGAACTCAGGGGCACTCAGGCACTGAGCCACACACCCAGCCCTATTTTCTATTTTATTTAGAGACAAGATCTCAGTTGCTTAGCACCTTGCTTTTACTGAGGCTGGCTTTAAACTTAGGATCCTCCTGCCTCATCCTCCCCAATTTCTGGGATTGCAGGCATGTGCTACCATGCAAGGCTACTCAGCTACATCTTGAAATGTTGCAAATGAATATAACCTAAAGTTATGATTTTTACAGATTATAGTTCTGACACAAAATTTCAGTCTCAACCCTAGAACAGTAGCCTTTAATTTGCCAAATAGGTTGTCTCATTTTAATGATCAGGAAACTATTTATAGATTTGCATTTTTTTTTCAGAAAATATTAACTTTTTGCTGTCTCCTATCCTGTTCAATTTTATACAGGCCTTAATGAATACCTCAAAGGTCTTACAAATCTCTTACCCTGAGAATTGCCACATCTCTTAGTCCAAAAAAATAAAATAAAACTCCAGATCTTGAATCATCAGAAAAAAGGTCCCCGACAGTGAGTGGTACAACAGCATGGTCTCCTGACTGTACTTCAAATGTTTTTTGGTAGTTTGCATTTCCTCCAGAAGCAAATCCTGAGATAAATATTCAGGTTGAAGTTATCTACTTAGGAGCAAATTGCAAGAAACACCAGTGGAGAATGGGAACTTGAAAGAGGGAAGAAAATGTGGCCAATAACAGATTCATTAGCAAGCAGGCTGCCACTGGGAAAAGCCAGATCCCCCCCCCTTTTTTTTTTCTGGAAAGAATCCAGGTACACTTCAGAAATACCCTCACAATGGAGAGAGTAGTGCACCTTGGGTCATGAGTGAGGAGTACTCCCTGGGGTGGGTAGGCAGTTCTAGTACACACAGGTAACAACATGCAGGTGGATATGCAGTGGGCATTGGGATAACAAGTGTGAGGGGATTTGAAAGGGGGCTAATGCCAGTCATTCCCCACTCCAAAATCTTACTCAAAGAACTGGGAGCATAGAGATGTAAATGATAAAATGGTAATGTTCAGTCACCATTTTATTTTACAAAGACCTATAAATGATTCTAGTTTGGGCCCAATTTTTAGTATTCCCAGAACATTTAGATCAGGAATTTTCATTTTTTTCTATGTAGACAGGATCTCTTAGTATCTTATCCTTAAGATAAAACCTATGGCTTGGTCTCCTGGATGTCTGCTTTTCTGTTAAAACAAATAAACAAAGAACAATAGTCTCTCATGTTTTCTCAGTGTTTTAAAATCAGCATATTTACCTTAATTTTGATTTAGGGCAGTTACATTGGTTCATTTTTTTTACTAAAGAATGATGGGGTAGAAATTAAGATTCTAAAAGGGATAAAAAATAAAAAGGGAACATAATAGAAATAATACCTGTCCTTCCTATTTTCTGGTCAGAGTGGATATTGCTAATGGATTACATCATTCCCTTGGAGAGTCACAGAGTTTCAATCAAGTGTTCCTCAATATCACAAACCTTCATATTCTATTGTCCTTAAATTGTGTTTCTTTACAATTGAAACTATGATTTTTAATCGATAACCTACCTTCGCTTCATGTATGTCTCAGCTAACAAATCTTTTTGAGAGATTCACGCATGAACAAGACCTGTACTATTACCATTTATTGTATTTTAAGCATTATTGGGTGCCATATGTCATCTGCCAATGCTTGGATGGCTCCTTCAACAGAGCCATTGCTAATTCTCCACAGGGACACATAATTTACATTAATTATCTGTTTTTATTGCAAGTGTTGAATCCCAACTTGAACCAGATTAAGCAATAAAAGGAATTTATGAAATTTTTTCTGAGGTGTCTCATGCACTAAGAATTATGACTGGTCCTCAGTAACTACTGGAACCATGAGATTCAATTCCATATTTCTCCATCTTGTGTTTATTATTTTCTTTGGGGATCTATTTCAAACAATTTTTTCCCCTAGGTAAATCACATCTGCTCTGTGTTCCATTTGGGAACAGTTTGGACCAAGCAGAGTAGATAAGACGGTTATTGGAATAAGGAGAATTATGAACAAATACTACCATAGATACTTGATAAATTAAACAGTTGTACATTCCTTAATTTGTAGCCTGACCGGAGCCTCCCATTCTTCTCAAGAAATAACCGTGCCTTCTATTTCATGAAAAATCTATGAACATTGTATTTATTCTACCTATCTCCCCACTGTACTTTTACAATAAAACAGTGGCACTTAACCCTTAAGGGGAATTCTATATTCTCAGTATTTATAATCTGTTGTATTGTCTCTGCACTGGTGTTTGCCACTCTGGCCTTTGTATTCTTTGAGTCAACTACATACTATTGACAGACAAACCTTCTGAATCAACAGTTCTTTCTGTAAGCTTTCTTTTGAAATGACCTTCTTTGGATCTTTATTCCAATCAAATAAGGTTAAAAACTGTATTTATGGTAGTATTCAAGAATCTCTAATCCAGAGTGTGCTAAAAACCTTATCTCTTATTTCTCTCCTTCATGTGTGAAATATAAATTAGATGCTTTCATTTATTCCTATGACAAATTCTGAGTTTTCCCACTTTGTTACTTTCTCTTTTTGTTGCCCATATCTTTTTTATTATTTAAAATGTATCCATTTTTCAAAATTCATGTAAGTAATAATATCTTTGCAAATCTACTAAATTAATCTCATCTTATTGTAGAGCCCACTGTACTTTGATATCTGTCTTCCATTGTGATGACTGGGGATTTGTACTAATACACCCATAACTTAAATTTTTAACCCAGACATTTCATAGAAGGCTCTTTGCATTAAAAAAAAGTAGGCCATGTGCACCAATTAAAAATTTTCCATTTTTTTGTAGTAGAATTAGAATACACTTGACCACAATATTTGCCAAAATAGGGACTTTCTTGAAAAAAAGCATATGTTTTAGTTCAGAAGTTTATATATAAATCCACACAGCTTTTGTGGACTCCAGAGGTAGTAATGTTCTCACCACAGAATCCTTTCTCCATCTGTGTGTTTTAAAATCTTTTCTTCTGTTATTTTATCTCCATCACTCCCTGGACCTCTCACAGCCTTCCTTGAATAAGTTCTCTCCTTTGAAGCTGTGACATAAGACAATATTCTTCTTATACATATAACTGAATTGTATGCTGGTACTCTGGGTTTTTCTCACCTTTGTATCTTCTGCTACATCAGCAAGTGTGCTTCAGGCATATTCTCGAATGGCTCAGTGGTATCAAGTGGTATTAAGTGATGTTAAATGTACCATTGCTTTAACATATATAGGTAACAGAGGGCAGAAACAAAACCAGAGAACCATGGAATACATGTCAAACCTTCAGCTCTCTTTCAAACTTATAAGTGTCCAATTATGAACATGCTGCTCCGTGAATTTATACCAGAGTATTTTCTCCTCGGTGGGGGAGGGAAAAGTGAAAGGGAATTAAGTATATGATATAAAATTAAATCAGTAACTCATGTGGGAAAAATATGAAGGGAAAACATTCATATTCATAAATAATTTTATTATTTCAGCTCTAGTTGCTCTTACCTATAATTAATGTCTTCACTATGAGATAGTTTCCATGTCTTAAAATAACTTTAATGAGGTCTCTTATTTTCCTAAGTATGAGAAGAGCTAATTCTTCATGATGTCAAAGTTAAGAAACGGTTTTAATGGTTGAGATCACAAAACTTATTCACATCTCAATTTAAAAAAATCTTTTCTTAAAATTGGATTTTTGCATGAATGTAGCTTTCAGAATGGTCTGTTGGAGACAATATTATTTCGCAAAAATTTTATATTATTTATATTTTACCCATGGAAAATTTTAACAAATAACATTATTTTATTGATTAGAAGTTGGAAAATATCAACCTAAAGCATTAAATACAGAACTTTCTTCCATATCATTAAATCTACAAATTTTAATGGATTGTATGAGCTAGGTCATTGAAGTATAGTTTATGTATTTGGTTCCCTGGTACAATAGATATGTATAATTAATTAGTGAAGTTTGTAGCAAGGAGTGATAAGGAGAAGGGTGTTCATCACAGGGAACTGACTTTAGACATCTGTAGGAATAAGTTGAACAGTTTGTGTAAGTTTGTTTTTTTCTGCGTTAATTACATTTGAACCTGAATTCATTAGGACTGTTTTTTTTTTTTTTTTTTTTAATTCTGGGGATTGAATTCAGGGGCACTTAATCCCTGAGCCATATCCCTAGCCATTTTAGTTTGAGACAAGGTCTTGCTATGTTGCTTAGGGCCTCACTAGTTACTAAGTATGGCTTTAAACTTGTGATCCTCCTGCCTCAGCTTCTAAAGCTGCTGGGATTACAGGGTGTGCCTCCACACCAGGCTGAGCTTATAGGGAAGCCCATTGGAAAGGAAAGGGAGTGAGGTGGGGAGATGGACAGAACAAATTAGAACACACGAGAATAAGCTGGACCCCATGTAGGCCTCCCGTCATCTCCAAGCCTCAACCTCGTGCTGCTGTTGACTTAAATATGAAATTGATATTCTTCACTTTGGAGCTGAACAGATAGCTGACCCAAGAGGCAGAGAAGTGAAAGAAAGAGTCCCCAACAGGAATTGGACAAGCAGGTTATCTTACTGCTGCAGAAGCTGTACACAGAGATCCAGGATTGGGAAAAGCTGAAGGAGGGAATTCAGTGGTAGCTGGACGTACTGCAGGCTGGCGGCAGTTCCTCTTAGGGTGACCAGCCCAGGGAAAACCTTATGCCTGAGTTGCAATGGCGCCTGATGCCTTGAATTGACCTCCCAGTGTAAAGGGATATGGTGCTGCCTCACTTCCACCTTTCAAATGTCAACCAGAGTCTCTCTTGTGGCCCACAAGAATTTGGAATTATAAAGGGAAGGAAATTTGGGGATCACATTTCCAACATAGACAAGCTGACATGGTGCAAATTGCCTTGTATGTGTTAAAAAAAATCCCTTCTTCTCCCTGGAAGAAAGACTTAATTTCTTCTTTTCAATACTATGTTTTCATCAGATTCTCATCACAGCTTCAGTGCCTGCATCAGATAACATCTCAGGAAGTCTAGTCCAGGTCACCCTTCCTCCAGACACACTGGATATGATCTTAATTGCCAAGGATATTAAGAGAAGATAATAAGATAATAAGGGAAGCAGCAGCCATATGATGTGGTAATTGTCAGTCTGGGGCCTGGAAGCTTTAAGAAAAGATGTTGGGTAATAGGATGTGGAGTCTTATGTGGATACATTTATTCTGATGGTAAAGAATTCATGTTTAAATTTGAATTCCACCTGGAGGACTGGAAGACGAGTTATCACTGTAGCCTGATATTTAACCAGGGTTGCACACACACTTTCGGTAGAAAGTGCAAGGATACACATAACACCCAGGCTGATAAACAAAGAGAACCTTGTGTAGAGTGTAAAAGAAATGTAATTCCAACAAAATGCCTGAGGCTTTGGAAGCAATTTACTAAGAAAGCTTTTATAGTGGCCCACTTTGGAGCCACTGATAATTAAGTAAACAAATAATTCAAATTATACCCAACGGGTTTCAGCAAATTTCTTTAGGGAGTTGAAATACTTCACATTCTATTCCATGATACTCTCAGATCAGTGTGTTCAGCAGTGACATATGAGCACACGGGGACTTGGTTCATGATCATGTGGATAATAACTTAAAATCGATATTTTAAATGATGTAATAGGAAATCAGCAAAGAATCTCTCATAAGTAACAAACTTCAATTGAGCTTTAGTTGTGGTTATTTGGAGCCATTATGAATTCTGCCAAGTTTACAGCTTTATATTTACATAGATACTGATGATAAAATATATAACATTTTCTCATAATAACAATATAGTTTCATAACTTATTAAATAATATTGGTTTGTTCACATAGGACACAAAGAAACAAAAGTACTATTCTAACTCCTAATTTATAATGAGTCTAAAGTTTTCTGCTTATATTTTTGCCTTGAGTGATGTCCAGGTTTTTCTCAGTCTTGATGTGGATGTGAAGCTTATCTTATTCAGACTGTGGGGCTGCTGAGAAGAAGCACAGGCTTCTTCTAAAGAATGGCACTGGGAAGGGCTGGGGATGTGGCTCAAGTGGTAGCGCGCTCGCCTGGCATGCATGCGGCCTGGGTTCGATCCTCAGCACCACATACAAACAAAGATGTTGTGTCCGCCGAAAACTAAAAAATAAATATTAAAAAAAATTCCCTCTCTCTTAAAAAAAAAAAAAAAAAAAGAATGGCACTGGGAAACTGGTGATTATTCCTCTCTCACAAGGTTCCCTGAAAATCATCTAACATACTACGGGGCAAAAAGCATTGTAAACTGTGAAATGCTATGAAAAGGGCAGTTAATTCCAGACTTGTGTCTTAAGTTTGTGGTACGTCGGGGCTGGAGATGTGGCTCAGTGGTAGCGCGCTCGCCTGGCATGCGTGCGGCCCGGGTTCGATCCTCAGCACCACATACCAACAAAGATGTTGTGTCCGCCGAGAACTAAAAAATAAATATTAAAAAAATTCTCTCTCTCTCTCCTCTCACTCTCTCTAAAAAAAAATAAATAAATAAATAAATAAAAAATTAAAAAAAATAAAAATTAAAAAAAAAAAAAAGTTTGTGGTACCTTAAGAACTGATGACAAAGGGAAATCATGTTAAAGGACCCAAATAATAATGTCTGTTTTGTTTGTGAAATATTTCACTTTCTTCCTTAGACTTTCTCTTCATGATGCTCACCAGAAATGCACATTACATATATATATATATATATATATATATATATATATATATATATATATATATTTAATCATAGCCTGACATTATTTTCTTCTTCAATGAACTGCAAAATGTGAGAAGTAGTGCATTTTCTCTTTCTCTATCCTCCTCATTCTATATACTACTCATGTTCAGCAGAATCTTCAACTGTGGGTCACATGTTCACCAATTCCAGAATTGATTTCAAAAACTACTTTTGGATACAAGATTTTCTTTTTCTAAACTAAATTTGGCAACTGGATTGAAAAACTACATTACTTGTGAGATTACATTTCAATTTTTTTTTTTTTTTACTTTCGTCAACTTTCCTCTTTCAATAAACCATCTAGTCCCCTATTCTCTGGTTCACCAGCAGATTTCTGCTAATACTACTTTTTTGTCTCACCTGGATCATTGTGTTAATAGATTTTCCCAGCATTTTTTGTCCAACTAGTATCAAACTGGTGAGTCATTCTAGTTATATGAATTTCTTATTCCTGCTCCAAGGCTGTGGATATTGCTAGAGGAAAATCATGCATTCTGTATCATTTGCAAATGTCCCATCTAGATTTAGCTGGAACTAACCCAACCATAGGCATAATGAATGCCACAGCCAAATAGCTATTTGCACACTATGTCCACTCTGCCCATAGGCCTTGCCACTACCCTCAACTGCTCAGTGTGTGCTCTTTTGCTTCCTTGTTCCACTTGTTTTTGCCCATTTCCAGCTTTGGCATCTAAGTATATTTTTACCTGATTCATCTGCTGGATTCACACTAATCTCCATGGGTTGTCATGTTCAAATTGATTATCCAATATTTTGAATACCTTGGAACTTCCCCAAGACTATATTTTGTTAACTTTCCTAACTGAATAGCCTCAAAAAGGTGGGCATTTTCAGGATCCATTCTTTTCTGAGAAAATTCATATTTAAACAATGGTTTCCAACCCAATGGCTCCCACCGTTATCCTTAGAATACTCCCTTCCCATTCTAGTTAACTTTCTTTTTCCAATGGAGATACTGAAAATCCTACCAAGTTCTTCAAACTACTTCACTCCAGCCCTTTCACTTTTAATCAGTGTCTTTGTCTTTTACTTCCTAGAGAAAAATGGTCATGAAAGCGTGCCCTTTTGTCCCCTATCCCCTAACTTCTGCATCACATGCATCTTTACTGACCTGTTCAACATTATTTTCTTCAAATCTCTGAGAATAAGCTTTTTTTTTTTTTTGGTCCCAATGGTAACCTCATCTTTCCTCCTTTATTGCCACTCTGATATCTTAAAGTCAGCTTATACACACATTGAATTCTTTCTGGTTGTTTCTAATACCTTTACTCCATTACTCTTACTCTGTTTTCTTAATTCTTGTATTTCACTTCTTCAGTTCTTGCAGAAGTAGCTTCCCTTAACATGACTTTATTACCTGTTTAATTCCCCTCTCTAGGATGGACTGCTTTCGATATCATTTATTCATTTATTCCTGTTTACTTAGTTTAGTAATATTTATTGAGTTTTTATTATATGTGGGTTCAACCCCATCCCTCACTCCACCTACTTCTCCAGACTAGCAGAATCACCCTCTGAAAAGTTTTATTACTTATCTACCTAAAACCCCTTATTGACTCTTCACTGCTCTTTGATTTCCAAACCCCTTACTTGGCTTGACTTGCAAGGCTTTCCGGGCTCTGGAGCCCGCCCCTCCCCCAGCAACTTCAGGACTAACTTCCTCTCTGAACACTCCATACCTAAAGTCTGCACTCCAGTCAGAATGAACTACTTTCACCAATGTTCTGTGCTTTCTTTTGCTCTTGGTTTCCATATGTGTGGCTCTTCCCAGGACATTCAACTTCCCCTTGCACCCACCCCCTGACTTTTACACATTTTTAGAACTTACATGTAACTTCTCCCATGATGTCTTTTGTCTAGTTCATATAATATTTCTAACTATGTCTTAGCATATGGATTTCATCTCTGTATCTTACCATTTATTCTTTTTTCATTTTCCATATTTTTATTGGTGAATTTTAGTTGCACATAATGGTAGGATTTGTTATTATGTATATTTGTATGTGCACTCAATGTGATAATATAACATAATCAGTGTTATTCCCTGGACCATTTATTCTTATTTGCCTGTGAATTAGTCTATCTCTTCTCTAAACCATAAATCTCAGGTTGGCAGGGACTTTTTTTTTTTTTTTTTTTTTTTTCAGTGCTGGGAATTGAACTCTAGGCCTAGTGCATGCTATGTAGGAGCTCTACCACTGAATCAAATCCTCAGCCCAGGGACTTATTTTATTTATTTATTTATTTATTTTTTATGCTTACTGTTTTATCTTCAGAACACAGAAAAAACCCTTGCTCTTAGGCACCCAGTAAAATGTGCTGAATCAATGAATGAATTAGTCTCTGTGCAAATTAAACTGATAAATTAGAATATCATCTTCACATGGAATTCTACAGAAAGTTTTACAAAGTACGTAAAAGACTCTGAATACCAGAGCTATTTTACTCAAGCCAGAAATTTAAGGGAGTGTCAGGCTTAAGGAATTTTGTAACGTGGTAATATCTGGTAATGGATGGAGACAAGCCTCTACATCCACATGTCTATAATTCCTTTTTATTCTTGGCAATTGCAGCCCAGTTTCAGTTCTTTCATGGTGCTTCCTGATGGCCTATTTTCCTTATTGAGGAACTCCACATAATTCCCTTTCAGGTGCCTCCCTAAATCCTTTTCCACTATCAAAATCTATTTGCTGTCTGTTTCCCTTTAGTGTCTTTATGAGGCTGCCTGGCTCATATTATTCAGGTTTCATCAGTGTTTGATGGTGCTTAATGCATTATGCTTCAGGAAGAACAATAAGTATCTTAACTAATTCCCAGAGTGCCTTAATCCCAGAGGGTTACTGATAAAAGATCCCATGGTAGATGGATGGCAGAGAGACATTTTTGGCTTATAGATTTCTTTTCTAAACAATGTCTTCTCAAATCATACCATAAATGTATGTATTAGTCAGTTTTTCATCATTGGGTTCAAAATACCTGACAAGAACAACTTAGAGGGAGAAGATTTATTTTGTCTCGTGGTTTTGGAGCTATCAGACCATGGTCACCTGCCTCCATTGCCCTGGGTCTGAGGGCATGGTGAAGGAAAGATGCTCTGCTTCAGGCAACAAGCAAGCAGAGAACGAGAGAGAGGAAGGGGCTGGGGCCCCCAGCGACCCACTTCCTCTAACTAGGTCCCACCTCCCAGTAGTCTAGTTAGCCGCCAATGGATTAATTCACAGAGGAGGCCAGAGCCCTCCTGATCTAATGACTTCCCCAAAGCCCCACCTCTAACCTCACTGCATTGGGGATCATGGTTTCAACACATGGATCTTCGGGCACATTCCATATCCAAACTTAAAAAGGCAGTTGCTTATTTTGTCCTACAGTTTAACTCTTTCCTGAGAAGTTTTGAGGAAAAGGATGGAAGATGAAAGATAGCAGGGAAAACTTTCATCTCAGTGAATTCCTTTATTCTCTTTTACAGCCCCTCCTTTGTCTTGCTAAATTTTCTTTTGATTTTATGAAATTTATTTTCTAGATATCCTACCTTATGGACTATTTATAAGTATTCTAAAGTGAGTTGGCTTCTTGGTAAAAGATTCTTCATTGTAGCTTTCATATTATCCTTCAACTTCCTATTAAGTTTATGCACAACAAATGCCTAATAAGTTTTCTTGGGAAAAATTATTGCAACAAATGTAAGCAACCAAGAAATCATTTATAGAAAAATAATATGTACTATACATTAATCAGTGGCCCATTTATTTAGTTGTAGTCACTCTAGCAACATTTGAAGATAAAAAAAAAAAGAGAGAAAAGTATGTGCGCTAAAATGTTAACATCAACTAACATCAACTGGGGTTTTATTGTGGATTATGACCTCTTTGGACTAAATTCTTTTCCCTTCATTTGTGAGTCTGAATATAATGATTCCTTTGTGAAGTATATTGGGGTATATATAAAATTATCTCCATTTTCACATTGGAGACTGAGGCATTAAGAGGTTAATAAAAGCTACATCCATTTTTTTTTGCTTTTGTTTTTTGTTTTTAACACAACAGATTGTAAGCCCCTTCAGGTCAAAGCTGATGACTTATTACAGTCAGCTTTCCTATGTGCGTGAATCTGTATGTATTTATACTCAATAAAAGCTTTGGGGCTTGAAATGCCTGCAATACACCCTGTGTTTCCTGACCTCCTGCCTAGAGTTCTTTTCATGGCACTATTATGCTTTCTAAAGAGGGCATTACCAATTGGAAGTGGGCTCTTACTAACTTTGACTTTCAGCCTCTAGCCTAGGGCAATACAAGATTGAACAATGGTTTTTCTAAATAGGTATGGGGTAGAGTGGGAATGGTACTTTGCATCAGTCACATTTTTTATTATGGGGCTAGCCACTTCATTTGATAATTTTTGGCTGTTCTCATGCTTAACAGAATCCAAGTCATTACCAAGATGTGGATTATAACCAATACTGCTGATCTCCAGCCAAATTTGTACCAGCTAATGACTTTTCGCTGCCACCATGTAGCAATGGATCATGGCCAAGTTTCATATTGCCTTCAGGGAAATATGCTGGGTGTTGAAATGGAAATAGGTGAAGGGGGGATATGGAGTACATGGGGCAAATTTCAGAGGGGCTCAAGGGAATATATATCATTGTGCTATAAAGCAGGACAAGTCATCAGGAACTTGTAAGTAACATGGCTAGAGATGCCAACCATCTGGACTGGATGGTGCATTCATAGTGATTATCAAACAAAATGCCCAAGTGCAGATGTTTATTATATTTCATTAACTTGGATCCTAGAGGTTTCTATTTGAATTTTACATAACTACCCTGATTGCCTAAAGTGTGTGTGTGTGTGTGTGTGTGTGTGTGTACCTAGTTGAAGCCAATTTCTGAATAGGATTGGTCATTTGTATAATTAATGTGGCAAATTTAAAAATCTTCTTTCTGTACTGTATATGTTAAAACAAAACAACACCAGATGTTCTATTTAAGATCTTAGAATGTGCATGTGTATCTTCAGATTCTAGAATGAAAGAGGTACATTTTAATAAAATGATGTTTAACCTTAATGGAACAGGAAAACTTGTTTGGGTAAAACCACTCTCTATTTTCCAAAGTTCAAATTAAACAAAACTTTGCCATCAGTCACCAAATCTACTATTATCTTCAATGAATCTTCAATATCTCTTGAGTAGAACATCAAAATGTGAGAATAAAGTTGAAAAAATGGCCTTATTAATTTATAACAAATTGCATTTGGGATTAAATTCTCAACACATATTGTGTTATCATACATATATTTATCTTCTATGTTGTCCTGTGCTTTCCTCCCACTTTTTTTCTTATAATTTATATTATAAAAAATAGATCTCAGCTTTCCATATATCCTTTTTGCTTTACTCTCTTATTGGAAATGTGCCAATAGTTAAACTGAACAAGTAGATACACAAAATGTCAAGGTGAAAGGTTAGTGCATGGTAATTTTGGTAATGCTAAAGAAGAGAACTTTAAAAAGAGGAAAAGCAGGACTTTGGGTTCTTTCTCCGGGGTATTCATTCAAGAGCTCTCCCCTGCAGCTCAGATGGTAAGACTCTTCTAGGTATAGAGATGGCTGTCAGGAGTGAGAGCAAGTAATAAAACTGAGCAGGTGAGTTTCAAATATGGTTTAGTGATTTTCTATTAAACAAAACTCTATAGAGCTGGGCGTGGTGGCACATGCCTGTAATCCCAGCACATTGAGAGTTCAAAGCCAGCCTCAGCGACTTAGCATGGCCCTATGCAACTCAGTGAGATCCTATCTCTAAATAAAATACAAAAATAAGGGCTGGGGATGAGGCTCAGTGGTCAAGTGCCCTTGAGTTCAGTCCTGTGGTACAGAACAAAACAAAAAACTCTATACAGAGCTTTGACTCAACTGAAGCAAAAAGGAACTTACTTCACTTGCTCATTGGAGAATATAAATTGGAGGGGGAAGAACACCAAAGAAGACCACTAATCACACTATCCACTGTGGGTCTGCTGATTTCCCCAGTTGGATTTCTAGCTGTAAACCCATCCTGATTTTCTAAATTTATCCACAGTATATTATGCTTTGTCTGTATGGTATGACTAGTTAATGGCACCCAATAATGAAATTCTGACTACCCTAATACTTACTTTAATCCATAAACAAAGAAAAATTCCTGCACTGGGTTTCTAGACATTGAAGCATTATTTAATGTGAGTAGTTATAGCAGTGCCTGCAGTTCTATTCTCATACATACATACATAATTTACATTTAAATAGGCAAGATGGCCACCCAGGGACACCTGGCACCAGCACAATGCCACCTGCATGAAGCAAAACAGTATTTTATGAGATAAATACATCAGTTATTTCCAGGAATGTGCACAATGTGTAGCACTAAGTAAAACAATATGGTTCAAAAGATTTAAAGAAAACAAGAGGGCATCAGGGTAAAAATAAAGGGAATTTCTTAGAAGATAAGTTTAAACTTGAAAAATGTACATAAAATAATGGAAATATTTTCCAGGATATTTTCTAAGATACTTTTCCAAAAGTTACATGTTGTAAGAGAATGACTCAGGAAAGAAAATTTTGTTTCAGTGCTTTGTCTCAATAGCATTAGATTGTCTTAGTATCATAGACCTTCAGTTACAACATTGGTTGGAAGTAATATTCATTCAAATACAAAAAAATCTGGAAAATGTCATAAATTAACAAACTCCTAAACCAGAACTAATCTCTTAATGATGTTGTTGAATATATTTCTATTGATTTTACTTTCCTTTGTCATGAATTGTTATGCATTGGAGTAACTAGTGGATGAAGGGCTAGATTCTCCAATTTTCTCTGAGAAATAGTTTTCAAAATACCAGGTAGGATGTCTTGGACTTGTCTTAGACTTGGAATTCAACAGGCATTCTTTAGGCAAGAGATCCAGTCCTTTGAAAGTAACTTCCATTCCATCATTACTCAGTGATGAACATAGGCTCCTCCTTGACCTAAGTGGAAATAAAATTGCATACATTTTAGCAAGTTTTTTTTTCATATTTTTTTGTTATTATAGTTCCTTAAATAACTGTGCCATTAAAAACATAAATTTGATGTTATTCTTGATATAATAGGAACAATAGCCTGTTTAAAAACTTTCAAAAAATTTGTATACACTTTCAGAAAAAAAATGCATCATAAATTTAGTAATGACACTATAAAAACAAGTAATTTTATGTGAATCAATTTTGCTGTTGATTCAAATGAATAATCTAGAAACTGATTAGATTTAAACATGCAGCTATACAATGGCTAAGACCTCTGAAAACATGGAAATGTTTAATGATAATTGATACCTCCTACTTAATATCATATATCATTTGACTAGTGGCTCTATACAAGTTGTCTCTGAACTGGGAAAATTTGTTAATTTTCAGTATTAGCTTATGTTAGGTTAGTTATAAAGCGATCATTTAAAAACTGTACCATTCTTTCTTGTGGGAATTGGGATATATATCAGTAGCTGGAAAAATTATTCAGCAAATTTACAAGGCTACGCCATATTGTGTTTGAATGTCTTCTGCACTTAAACATATATTGAGTCTCAGCTTCACTCTTTTCTGAAATTAATGCCAGAGTAAGAAATTCTGAAAAGGCACATCTAAAAATGTCTGTGTTGGATATATGCTGAGAAATTTTTTCCTAAATCTAACCCTTCACACTCATGTTCTTCTTTGAGTATAAATAACTTCTATGCCTTTATCATAGATGAAATATGAGAGATTCAACAGAAAATTTTAAAAGTCTATTTCAGAACACTGCCTAAGAGATTTGAAAATATTTTCGATTGGATTTTTAAGAAATTTACTATGGTTATAGAGCTGGCTTTATCATAATTGCTTTAGCTTTTGGATCTTGGTTGATAGTTTTACAATTATTTTTTGTGGCTCTGAACTTTTTTACTATGCCTTTTATAAAACGTTGCCTCCAAGAAATCACCTCTCCTGAGTGGATAGAGTGTTCTATTTTTATGTTACACATCAGATCATGCTTGAGGAGTCTTTATTTTCCATTTTCACATTGGAAGTGCACAAACATATGTATCATAACTATTCTAGGTGCTTCTGAGGCTTGGCAAACAAAACATGCCATGTTCCTGCTTTGAAATTTTAGTGGGAGAGGTAAAAAAGAAATAAGAAAATGCAATAATATCATAAACTGATAAGGTGTGTGAAGAAAAAGAAAGCAGGATAGATGAAAGAGGAATAGCCCATAGACTACAGTCAAAAGAGTTATCTCTGAGGAGGTAATATCTGAGCATAGACCCTCTGAAAAAAGAACTATAGAATATAATCGTCTTAGTTGAATACCTGGCAAATGCAAAGGTCCTGAGGTGACATCTTCTTTGCATTCTTACTGAGAAGACCAGTATGGCCTAAGCACAGAGAGAGAGAAAGAGAAGGTGTAGTGTATGTCTTGAAAGAGGAAGTCTGGAGTCAGAACATACAGAGTGTAATGAGCCTTGGTTAGTTACTACTGGTGAAACCAAATTCAGGATTCAGATATTGAAACACTTCCACACTACTGAGTAAACAATACTGTTCAGAACACTTTATTATTTTCATGACTTGGTAAATACTCCGATCCCTTCCTCAGGATTCATTCATCTGTAGAGTGTGGGTTGGTTGGTAATGTAGAATTACTTGTTAAATATATTAAATTTCATCCCCATCAGACAGCATTTACTCTCTGTTATATGTATTATAGAGAACTATTAGAGGAAATTTCTAAATATATGTGACACAGTCTGATTTCCTTATTTAAAGGCATGGAAAGAATCAAGCAAGGACATCATTTAGAAGCTATTGAGAAGTTGAGGCAAAAGATGATCATAGAGATGGAGAAAGTTAGGATTGGTCCAGAGAATTTATTTTGAGGTTGTGTTTGATAGTTAGTTTGGAAGTGGGCTGTGGTAACAAATTCAACTCAAAATATTTGATGAACCCAAACAAAGTAGAAATTTCTTTCAGATTCATGTTTATAGGTTTGGGGATCAAATTCATATATTTTACTGGCAGACCCCCGCCAGCGCTCAGGCCCAGCCCAGGATTGCCTCCATCAGGCCCAGAGTTAGCCCAGATCTTTCCCACCACCAGCAGAAACCCACTGGACCTCAAACTCTGGCCCAGTACTGCCTTTAGCAACCTATGAGATCCCTGACTCAAGGAGGACCATGTCCCCCCAACACCTGGGAGCCCAGGCTTAACCCACTTCCATCTTGGGTCACTGAAGATGCCATTGCCATCTACATGCAGTAGCCTCTACTTTGCAACAACATAGAGGGCCTAGAAGCAACTGCAACTAGGAGCAGGCATCCCAAAGCCAATATAAGGTGCTGAGAGCCATAGCCAAGTAGGAATGACGCATGGAAAGGTGACCCTGCTCAGGGATTAGGGTGGCTCCAGGTTTAGGGTGGATCCTGCTGGATTAGGGTGGCTCCAGGTTTAGGGTGGATCCTTCTGGGAATAGGGTGTATCCTGCTGCCTCAGGCGCCCACTCCTTGAGTTCCCGTGGAGTTCTCATGGGGTTCTGGGAGAATTGGTACGCAGAGCCTGGGGAAGGGAGTGTATTTTCCCCAGAACATGTGTGTAGAGTGCCGGTAAGAGTTCAGGAATAAAGAGTTGCTGTTTGAATCTACAAGGCTTTTGTGGTGGCTCGATTATCTTGTGCCCAGCTAGACTGCGGCAATAAGGCCCACCCTTTCAGTCCTATTTCTTAAAGATGTTGCATCCATCTTGGGGCACCTCCTCTGCTATCTTGAGTTACCTCCTGCTATTGCCAATACCACCTTTAGTTGCAGTAGTATCCATTATGGGTCACAGGCAGAGTCTGGAAGCCCAACACCAGGGTGTGGTACAGATAATCTGCACAGATACTACAAGATTATAGGGTAGAAACTGTAATACCTCAGATCCACACTGCAAGACAGGAAGACACATAGACAACATGAAAAAACAAAGGAGGAAAGTGACCCAAACAAACCAGGATACTATGGATAGCACAGTTGATGAAATGTCAGAGAAGGAGTTCAGATTGTTCATGGTTAAAATGATCTGAATTAAAGAATGACCTAAATGAGCAAATAAGGTAAAAATTGATCATTCCAACAAAGAAATAAGACATTAAATACAGGCAACCATTGATGACACCAATAAAGACATAAGGGAGCAAATACAGGCAACCATTGATCACACCAACAAAGAGATAAAGAAGCAAATACAGGTAGCAAAAGATTACCTCAAGAAAGAGATAGAGATTCTAAAAAGTCAATCAGAAATTCTTGAAATGAAGGAAACAATAAATCAAATAAAAAACTCAGAAAGCATCACCAACAGACTAGATCACTTGAAAGACAGAACATCAGATAATGAAGACAAAGTATACAATCTGGAAAATAAAGTTGAACACACAATACAGATGATAAGAAACCATGATCAGAATATCCAAGGATTATGAGACAGCATCAAAAGACCAAATCTAAGAGTTATTGGGATAGAGGAAGACACAGAGTTTCAAACCAAAGGAATGCACAATCTCTTCAATGAAATAATATCAGAAAATATCCCAAACATGAAGAATGAATTAGAAAATCAAATACAAGAGTCTTACAGGACACCAAATGTACAAAATTGCAACAGATCTACACTAAGGTACATTATAATGAAAATGCCTAGCATACAGAATAAGGATAGAATCTTAAAAGTTGCAAGAGAGAGGAATCAGATCAATTATGGGGAAAATCAATTCATATGTAAGTAGATTTTTCAACCCAGACCTTCAAAGCCAGGATATCGTGCAACAACATATACCAATCTCTGAAAGAAAATGGATGAGAACCAAGAATCTTATATTCAGCAAAATTAAGTTTTAGATTTGATGATGAAATAAAAACCTTCCATGATTAACAAAAGTTAAAAGAATTCACAACTAGAAAACTTGCACTACATTCCCCACAAAATATTCCATGAAGAGGAAATGAATAACAATGATGTAAATCAGCAGAGGGACGTATTACACTAAAGGAAAAACTAATCAAAGGAGAAATCAAGTCAAGTTAAATACCAAAAATAAGCAAAAATGGCTGGGAATACAAATTACGTATTAATAATAACCCTGAATGTTAATGGCCTAAACTCACCAATCAAAAGATATAGGCTGGCAGATTGGATTTACAAAAAGACCCAACAGTATGCTGCCTTTAAGAGACTCATCTAATAGGAAAAGATATTCATCTACTGAAGGGCATCTGGGTTGGTTCCACAGTTTAGCTACTGTGAATTTTGCTGCTATAAACATTGATGTGGCTGTGTCCCATTAGTATGCTGTTTTAAGGTCCTTTGGTATAGACGGAGGAGAAGGATAGCTGGGTCAAATGGTGGTTCCATTCCTAGTTTTTCAAGGAATCTCCATACTGCTTTCCAGATTGGCTGCACCAATTTGCCGTCCCAGTAGCAATGTATGAGTGTACCTTTTCCCCCGCATCCTCGCCAACACTTATTGATGTTTGACTTCATAATGGCTGCCATTCTTATTGGAGTCAGATGATATCTTAGAGTAGTTTTAATTTGCATTTCTCTGATTGCTAGAGATGATGAGCATTTTTTCATATATTTGTTGATTGATTGAATATCCTCTTCTGAGAAGTGTCTTTTCAGGTACTTGGCCCATTTGTTGATTGGGTTATTTGTTTTTTTGGTGTTTAGTTTTTGAGTTCTTTATATACCCTAGAGATTAGTGCTCTATCTGATGTGTGAGGGGTAAAAATGTGCTCCCTAGATGTAGGCTCTCTGTTCACCTCACAGATTGTTTCTTTTGTTGAGAAAATATATATTTTTTTAGTTTGCATTCATCCCATTTATTGATCCTTGATTTTAATTCTTGTGCTATAGGAGTATTATTAAGGAAGCTGGGGCCTAATTTCACATGATGGAGATTAGGACCTACTTTTTCTTATATTAGACGCAGGTCTCTGGTTTAATTCCTAGGTCCTAGATACACTTTGAGTTTAATTTTGTGCATAGTGAGAGATAGACATTTAATTTCACTTTGTTGCATATGGATTTTCAGTTTTTCCAGCACCATTTGTTGAAGAGGCAATCTTTTCTCCAATGTACGTTTTTCACACCTTTGTCTAATACAAGATAATTGTAATTGTGAGGGTTAGTCTCTGTGTCCTCTAATCTGTATCATTGGTCTACCAGTATGTTTTGGTGCCAATACCATGCTGTTTTGTTACTATTGCTCTGTAGTATAGTTTAAGGTCCAATATAGTGATGCCACCTGCTTCATTCTTCCTGCTAAGAATTGCTTTAGTTATTCTGGGTCTTTTATTTTTCCAGATGAATTTCATGATTGCTTTTTCTATTTCTATGAGGAATGTCATTGGGATTTTGATTGGAATTGTATAAAATCTGTATAGTGCTTTAGGTAGTATGGTCATTTTGATAATATTAATTCTGCTTATCCAAGAGCAAGGTAGATCTTTCCATTTTCTAAGGTCTTCTTTGATTTCTTTCTTTAGAGTTCTGTAGTTCTCATATAGATCTTTTATCTCTTTCGTTAAGTTGATTCCCAAGTATTTTATTTTTCTTTTTGAGGCTATTGTAAATTGGGTAGTTTTCCTCATTTCCCTTTCTGAGGATTTGTCACTGATATACAGAAATGCCTTTGATTTATGAATGTTGATTTCATATCCTGCTACTTTGCTGAATTCATTTACTAGTTCTGGAAGTTTTCTAGTTGAACTTTTTTTGGGTCTTCTTGGCATAGAATCATATCATCAGCAAATAGTGCCAATTCAAATTTTTCTTTTCCTATGCATATCCCTTTAATTTCTTTCATCTGTCTAATTTCTCTGGCCAGTGTTTCAAGCACTATGTTAAATAGAAGTGGTAAAAGAGGACATCCCTGTCTCGTTCCAGTTTTTAGAGGGAATACCTTTAATTTCTCTCCATTTAGAATGATGTTGGCCTGGATAATGATGTTAGCATAGATAACCTTTACAATGTTTAGATATGTTTCTGTTATCCCTAATTTATATTATTTGTGAAGCACTCATTTGAGTGCTTATAAGTAGACCATGAGTATTTGTAGGTAGACTGTGGTATCTAAGAGATGCACATTGCAACTTCTAGAGCTAAATGTCAAAAGATAATTTGGTACTATGTCAATAGAAAAAAAAATGAAATACAAAAGTAAAAACTTCACCTACAAAAATAATTAGGGAAAGTAGAAACAGAGACAAAACACATGGGCTAAACTGCAAAGAAATACAAAGTAGAATTCAATTGATTACAACAATGATTACATTAATTATAAAAAGAATAAACTCCAAATAAAAGCAAAGACCATCAAAATGAATAAAGCAATCCTCTTTTTTGGAGATAAAATTTTCTTTTTTGCAAGAAGATACTTTAAGTATATATAAACACACACACACTAAAAGTAGAATGTTGGGAGCAGACGTTTTGTAGAAAATGCTAAGGAGGACATTGTGACTATATTAGCTGACAAAGGAAATTTAATTTAAGGGGAAAATAATTATAAGAGATAACAAAGAATATTGAATATATGATAAAATGATTGATCAAGAAGTAATAATTTTAAAATACATGTTGACCTAATAGCATAGCTTAAATATACATAAAGCAAATATTGAAACACCATAGGGTATAAATAGAAATCTGTGATCATATTTCAAGATTTTAGGATTCCTTGGAACAATTAAAAAACACTATCACCTGACTTTATCTAATTGATATTTATAGAATACTATTTTTTATTTTGCTTTTTTATTTTTGTGGTACTGGGGATCAACCCAGGGCCTCATATATACTAGGTAAGCATTCTACCGCTGAGATATGTCCCAAGCCCTATATATAATACTCTTTAAAAGTATTGTGTTATACATGTTCTTTTCAAACACAATTGTGACATTCACCTAACTAGGCCATTTGCTTTCCTGGATCATAAAATAAGGGTCAGTTAGAAACATCAAAGAAGTATTGAAGTTATACAGTAACATAAGAAATCCATAACAATACTTAATTGAGAAAATCCCAAATATATGGAAATTAAGTTCCATACTTCTATATAACCCATGGATCAAGGAATACCTTTCAAAGGAATTTAGAAAATATTGTGGACTGAATGAAATTTGATACTACATATCAAAAAGTTTGTGTGACACATCTAAAGCAGTGCTTTGAGGAAAATTTATAGTCTGATTAGCTTAGTATTTATATGTATTAGTCAGAAATTTTAGAGGAATAGAAGAATAGAATGAATAAATAATTGTAAGTGGGGATTTAGTTAAATTAATTTACATGAGCAGAGACTAAGCAGTCTCACAATGAATGCATGCTGGAGAGTCAGAGAAACCAGTCCAAGTAGCTGGATGGCTCAAAAATGGGGGTGGGCAATGATGTAACCCCAGGCTGAGGCTGAAGGCCTGAAAGCTCCCTGGGGAATCAATAGTTGTGAGTCCATGTTCAGAGGCTGAAGAAGCTGGAGTCTGATGATGATAGACAATGTCAGCAACAACAAATGCACCCATTGAGGATGAATAGAGCTTGTTTGCTGGTGGCTTACCCCTTCTTCCCCTTGTTTGTTCCATCTGGACGCCCAGCCTATTGAATGATGCACCCACATTCAGGGTGGTCTTGTTCCTTCAACTAGCTGACTCACATACTGATTGTCTCTGGAAACACCCTCCTGGATCCACCCTGAAGTGTGTTTTACTAATTTTCTAGGCATCTCTCAATTCAAACCAGTCAGCAACTAACAATATCCTTTATATTATATTTCTTATATTTCTGCTGGAAATGATTCTCTAAATCACGTCTTTCAATAAAGTTTTATTTCTGCTTTTATTTATGAACATATGAAGAATATTTCATGGGTAGTATTTAGGTAAATTCATTTTTAACTTTAGTACTCAAATAATGTTATTTTATTCTTTTGGCTGCTATTAATCCTAATTAGATGCTAGTTATAATTCATGTTTTCTGCATTAATTTTTTGTGTGATTTTGAATTTTTCAATTTTTTCTTAGTCTTAATTTCAGCAGTTTGGTTGTTGTTTTATTATATTTATTCTGTTTGTTTTTTGATGAGTTTTTTTGTTGGATCTGTGGGTTGATATATTTTATCAGTTAAGGAAAGTTCTCAGATATTATCTCTTCAAAATAATTTTCTGTTCCATCATCTTTCTCCTCATATTGTGAGATTATATTGCATGTATACTAGACTATTGGAAAATGTCTCATGGATCTTAGATGCCCTGTTCTGGTTTCTCTAACAAAAGGCACAAGTCTAAAACACAAAACAATTTTCTTTTCTCTTTTCTTCCTAGTATTCCCAACCCTTGAATCACAAGTTTTGATAAGCAGTTAACCATTCCTTCAACAAAATAAAGAGTTAAAGGGGTTTTCTGATGTGAGATCTATGAGAAAAAATAGTAAAGGAGGACCACAGGCTTGAGCAATGTCAGCAAATTATGATGCCCTTTATCAAGATGGAAAAGTTAAAGGGAGAGGGACAATAACTGACAGCTTGGTTATGGATATATCAGATTTGAGATGCCCCAAAGAAACTTAAGTGATGTCAAATAGGCTGTTATATACCTGAGGCTCTGAGTTTAGGAGTTATCAGGCTACAGAGAATAGTCAAGTTAATGATAATTTATAAGGATGCCTAAGAAGAATGTATAGACAGGAGATGATGTCTAGATGTTGGAAGAGAAGGATTATCCTGGAGAGAAGATTGAGAAGCAGGAGGAGGAAAACCAGGAGAGCATGTTTTGCGGGAAGCAACAGAAAGAAGATATTTGAAGAAGAAAAATTTGATCAAATGTGCAAGACATTGGTGAGGGGTTGAAAAGATGAGCATGAATATAGACTCACAGATTTGGCAATATTGAGGTCATAGTTGAAACTGAAAAAAATATCCCAGTGGAATGGTGAGGATGAATGATTAGTTGGGGCAGAGGTTAAGAGAGAAGTAGGAGGAAAAAAATATAAAAATGTTAAATATAGACCAGCTTTTTTGGAGGCTGTATTAATTTCCTATTGCTGTTATAATAAATTTCCACAAGCTTAATACTGTAAAGAATATAAACTTGCTGGGTATGGTGGTACACAACTGTAATCCCAGTGACTCAGGAGACTGAGGCAAGTGGATTCCAAGTTAGAAACCAGCCTCAACAATTTAGTGAGACCCTATGTCAAAATTAAAAATAAAAAGTCCTAGAGATGTAGCTCAGGGGTAAAGTGTGCTTGAGTTTAATCCCATGTACAAACAAAACAAAGCAAAAACAAACTCTTACAGAGTGTAGGAGTTTGCATACGTTAAAATCAAAGTTGTCAATGGACCTTTGTTCCTTTAGGACAACCTAATGGAGAATCTATCCTGAGCCTTTTCCATCTCCTAGAAAGTGCTGGCTCATGGTCCTCTTCCATCTTCAAAGCCAGTCCTTTCATTACCCTGTCTTTATGCACTGTCACATCTTCTTTTCTCATTTTGGTCTTATAAGAACCATTATGATTATGTTGAGCCCACCTGGATAATCCAAAACAATCATTTCATTTTAGGATCTTTAATTCCATATGCAAAAAATCCATTTTGCCATAGAAGGCATCACTTTCACAGGTTTGGGCTATTAGGACATGGACAGCACTAGTAAGCTACTTAGCCAGTCACTGAGGGTTATATATGTTTTATCTAATTGCAGACAGGACTAAATAGACTCTGGTAACATTCAGAGACTGTCTATTTATTAAACATCAGGATTATTTTAAATGACTAGAAACTGGCTATCTATGGTTTTAAGGACACTGTTTTTAGGTGCCTTACTAATGCTGCTGGTTTGAGATAACCCTTAAATATTTTCTAAACATAGACTCCCTAGATAAATACACTTATCTACAAATAGACATATTTTACATATAGCTTGTGTGTTAGTACATAGTAAATCTTGTCTTATTTTGGAGTATGATGTGATTTAAATAATTTTTAAATCATCTTACTTTCAATCAGTTATATCATTATATATTTTATTATAATCATTAATGCAATATAACTGGGTTATATTGTGATGATTTCATTCATGCATATAACATGTTTTGATCATATCTACCTTCCCTATTTTTTTTTCTTCCTCTTCTCCCTGTCACCCTTCCATAATAGCCCCTCTTCTAGTTTCATGACTTTTTTTTTATATTCCACATATAAGAAAAAACATGTGAAACTTTACACAAACAATTTTCAAAAGGTAATGTGACAGATTGTAATCTATTCACCTACAATATCTTGAACATCATGGTCAGTCTATAAAACTATAAGTTGCATATTCATAGCCTTTATTTTTATAATTGGAGAGAAAAGTGATTATGGACTACTAGGTTTGAGATCCTAAAGAAATTAAAGGCCTAATATAATATAAAATGCACACTATATTATTACATGTTAATATCCATTAGGACCTTATTATATATGATTTTTATATACTCTTGCTCTGGCTTTATCTTACATTCTGCTTTTTTTTCTATTTCACTAGTCATTTTTAATCTTATTACATTACTTGTATTTATATAAATCATTTTGTTTAAATTACTTGAAAAAATTAAGAACTAAATTTATTGATGCAAATCAGAAGAAAATGGTTGCGACTGATAACATCAGAATCGATTTTATAAATGGCACACAAATTGATATAATTGTGGAAATAAGGCTTCTATTTAACTTCCTTGAAACAAAATCATGTTATAGAACTTCCTGTCTCTTAAATTTAGCAACACTTTGTAGAGGTAGTGTTCAATTTGTTCTCAATTTAATTTAAAATAATAGACCCCAAGGCAGGAGAAGCATTCTAGGTGGTAGGGAATGATTCATCAAGAGATTTGTGGGAAAGCACCATTTCAAATCATTCATTCATGTGTTCCTGTGTTTACTAAAGCCTGTATTTAATCTAGGTAGAAAAGAATGCTTACTGGGGATAGTGGCTTTTAAAAATACATACTTGATAATATATTGAAGCAATCATTATGTCATATTTTCTTCTTCTTCATTGACAACTTAAACTCCTCTCTTAGCTTCCTACCACAGCTTGGAAGAGTTTTTCTGGTCTCTGAATTTTCATACCTTCAAATATGATTTCTTTACTTACGTGTTCTCATATTCTCATTAAGCAATAGAAACTCATATTCTTTATTAAGCGATAGAATTCATACCATGTATGAGATTTGTGCATGTGTGCACATATGCTGCTTTATTTTCTACATGATTTTATTTTCTACATGATAATTTCTACATTAATAATACTCGATTCGTTTCTTTGAATTTGGGAAATAGAAAAATACATAATTACTTCACAGCATAAGACAAAATAAATTCTTCTCTAGTTCTTTCTTTGCTTACTCTGGTCCTCTCATAGGAAGCATTACTTTTTTCTCTGTCGTCTCGTCCATTACTTTATAAATATAACAAAATACAAAGAAGAGATTGTCTTAATAGTCAATCCTTTATCCTAACTAAGCTCAGATTATTTCCATTCAGAAAACAAAATAGAGCTGTGTAGAACTAATTAGAACAACAACAACAACAAAAGTGTGTAGAGACATTTAGAATGTTCCTGAATACTCTAGAAGGGCTTAGTCCTCTGATTCCCTGGACATAGAGTCCTGCACTCCTGTACAAGTCCAAGAGTCCATTGGCTATCCTCTTGAATAAATTTCATTCCTAAACCCAACTCCCTAGCGTTATCATGACAATAATAACTATGGTAACAAAAATAATAGCAATAAGACGATCACATAGACTGAGAACTAAATATATACCAAGTTCTACACCTTTTCAGCATCAAATTTCTGTTATGATTTAATGAGGTTGTTATCATCAGCCTTTGAAATATGAGGAAATGACATTTAAAAGGCTGAGCGACACCTCCAAGGTCACAGGGCCAGTAATTAGCAGAGCCAAGATTTAAACTCAAATCCAGGATTGGCTCATTTCAGACTTTGCTCTCAATAACTATACTGAAACACCCTTTCTAGCCTCAGACTTAATAATTTTTAATTACTCATATATTTTGATTATAGAAAGTTTACAGGCTTCTCCACTGTTGTCGTGCATTTTTTAAAAAAATAATAAAATAAATTTAAAAAAGAAAGCTTAGAGGCTTCTTTTTTTAAAATTTTTATTATTGGTTGTTCAAAACATTACATAGTTCTTGACATATCATATTTCATACATTTGATTCAAGTGGGTTATGAACTCCCATTTTTACCCCCTATACAGATTGCAGAATCACATCAGTTACACTTCCACGTTTTACATATTGCCATACTCGTGTCTGTTGTGTTCTTCTGCCTTTCCTATCCTCTACTATGCTCCCTCCCTTCCCCTCCCCTCCCCTCCCCTCCCATTTCTCTCTCTACCCCATCTACTGTAATTCATTTCTCCCCCTTGTTTTTTTTTCCCTTTCCTCTTATATGTAATTTTGTATAACAACGAGGGTCTCAGAAGCTTCTTTCTTGATTTAAAAATAAAATACAAGGGCTGGGATTGTGGCTCAGCGGTAGAGCGTTTCCTAGTATGTGCCAGGCCCTGGGTTTGATCCTCAGCATCACATAAAAATAAATAAATAAATATACTGTGTCCAGCTACAACTAAAAAATAAATATTAAAAAATACAATAATTACAGCTAACATGGATTAAGCCCTTGCTACAGAGCGAGGTAATGTTCTTATTTTTTTTACATGCATTAGCCAATTTAAATCATAGGACTCTTAAGTTATATTTTTCTATTTTCAAAAATTTTACAATTGAGCCTCAAAGATACTAAATCATTGCAAAAATCACTCAGCTAGTAAATCTGTAATTCAAACCTAGGCTGCCTGCTGACAGCAAGGGAACATTTTTATGTTTCTGTACATTAAGGGATTTTGAGCAAAGAAAGCTGGAACCAGGGTTAAAGGACAAACCTGTGGAAGTAAAGACTGAACAGATAATGAGAAACCTTTGGAGTGTATTAGAAATTATTTCTAAATGTGCTTACTT